>NC_139623.1:115023728-115186228 GCF_964638095.1 Poromitra crassiceps
AGCTCATTCCTGTACATTCTCTACACCAATGGCTGCATCAGCATATCACCTACCACAACCTACCTCAAATACTCAGACGACACAGCCATTCTCGCACTTCTCTCCGACAACCACTCTGTTCTGGACTACAATAACACAATCACACACTTCAATGGTGGTGTGCGGACAACCATCTACACATCAACGTCAATAAAACAAAAGAACGGGGGGGTACGGTGGTGCAGTGGTAAGCGCTGTCGCCTCACAGCTCGAAGGTCCTGGGTTCGATTCTCACCTGGGACGCTGTGAACGCTGAAGGAATGCGTGCCCGTCCGCATGTCCTCGAGTGCCCACCGCCCGGGTGGGGTCGTCAAAAGGGCCTTTCTGTGTGGAGTTTGCATGTTCTCCCCGTGCCTCCCGGGGGTTTCCTTCATATAGGAACCCCCTTCACCAAAAACATGCAGTATCCTGGTTCCTAATGTGGTTCCTCCTCTGGTCGTTAAGGGCGCCTGTTCAGAGGGAGGGGAACCGGTTGGAATAGCGTGAACCTCCGTGCTATGTCCTACCAGTGAAGCTTCCCCTGTCAGGTGAAAAGAAGCGGCTGGCTAACTGCCCATGTCTCGGAAGAAGCATGGAGCCAGTTTCGGCTCTCCCCAGATCGGCAGAGGGTGGAGCAGCAACCAGGATAAATAAAAGTAAATTAGCACTAAGGGGGATAAAAATGGGATAAAAAATCGGGGGGAAAAAAGGAAAAAAAAAGAAAAGAAAAAAAAGAACTAGTGATCAGCCCCCCCCTCACCTCAGCCCCCCGTCATCATCAACAGCCAAACAGTGGAGACAGTGGACAGTTTTAAATATCTGGGCATAACAATGGACAATAAACTCACTTTTGATCAGCACACCAAGGACATTAAAAAAAGGAGCCAACAAAGACTGTCAGCCATCCGGAAACTCAAAGGACTATACGTTGCACCCCATCTCCTGCTGTTACTCTATCAGAGCATCATCCAACCAATCATTCTGTACTGTTCCACATGTTTCTACACCATGCTTTCTGTCACCAACCGGACCAAACTAACACGCATCACAAACACAGCTTCCAAGATCATTGGTCTCCCCACACCCAACCTCACAGAGTTAAATAACCGGTCCATCACATGCTTCGCACACTCAATAGAACAGGACATCACACACCCACTCAACCAACACCTCATCCCACTGCCCTCAGGGCGCAGGTAGCCTACAGGACAATCAAATTTAGAAGAGCTCGCCTCGGGAAAAGCCTGATCCCGGCCGGCAGCCATAGCTGCTCTGAACAGCAGGCCCCGCTGATGTGTTGTCTGTCTTGCCACACTGTTGTTGTCTCTGTTGATGTCATGGATGCTGCTGTTTTTGTTATGTCCTCTGTGTACACTGGTGTAAGAATTCTTTCTTTGTAATGTACAGGACAGTGAAAATGAATTTCCCTTCAGGGACAAATAAATTAAGTCTAAGTCTAAGTCTAATCGTGTGTGCGTGTGCATGCTACAAAGTGCAGCGTGTGCCTATAAATGTTCACAAGTCTGGTTGGCTTTCATAAACTCCTGTTTGTAACTGGGACTGGAACTTTCCAAGCTGTTTAAAGGCCTATAGTCAATTAGTGTAGGTCAACGTCTGCCCCACTAGAATTGTGAAATAGTGAATTATAAGTGAAGTAATCTTTCTGTAAACAATTTGTGGGAAAAATGACTTGTGTCATGCACAAAATAGATGTCCTAACGGTTAGCACATCTATTTTGTGCATGACATAAGTAAACAGACATGTGCCAATAGTTTGTTAACATGAAATCTGTGGGGTTAAAACAGAAGTCCTAATGACTTCAACATAAGCATACATAAACTTCTGACTTGAACTGTAAATAAACTGGAAGAAGGCTGTTGTAAAGTAGATTGTTCCCAGTGAATTGCTGTAGTTTGTCTGGAAGCTGCTGTAACTGTATGACTGTGTGTATGGATTCAAAGCGGCTCCGACCGCAAGACGACCACACAATAGAAAAGTGACACATGTTGCCGAGGCGACGTGGGGCTTGAACCCGTTCCACCTCACTCGTAACCAAGTGCCGCGCCGTTAAAAAAAAATCCACTGCTAACAAAAGGGCCGCACCCATGTGTGTGTGTGTGTGTGTGTGTGTGTGTGTGTGTGTGTGTGTGTGTGTGCGTGTGTGTGTGCATGTGTGTGTGTGTGTGTGTGTGTGAGAGAGAGAGAGAGAATGTGAGCATGCCACATTTGAGCATAAAATGAAATGTGTCTCCTGTGTGTGTGTGTGTGTGTGTGTGTGTGTGTGTGTGTGTGTGTGTGTGTGTGTGTGTGTGTGTGTGAGACAGAGCGATCATATGAGCATGTATATATTCCACATTAAGCATAAAATGAAAAGTGTCTCCTGTGTGTGTGTGTGTGTGTGTGTGTGTGTGTGTGTGTGTGAGTGTGTCGCAGAGAGAGAGAGAGGGAGACAGAGAGCGAGATTCATATGCATTCATCTGTAAGTTTTGTTTACTAGGATTAATTTTCTTCACTGTTAGATGTGTATGTACTATATATATATATATATATATATCTATATATATATATATATATATATCTAGTATCCATCCATCCATCCATCCATCTTACCTTTACACCTCTCACAGCAGGCTCCCGTCTGCTTCACCACCAGAGCACAGTCTTCAGGCACTAGAGGACATTTCTCCTGTTTACAGTCTGCCTTCCCTTCCTAGAGAGAGAGACAGAGAGAGGCGGACGGAGAGAGGGAGGGAGAGAGAGGGAAAAAGAGAGAGAGAGGGAGAGATGGGAAAAGAGGAGAGTTGATCAGTCAGTTAATTGAAACAGTTGTTAGCATTACTTCCATTTTGCTCTTTCTCCTATATATCCTGCATTGCTTAGCTGTATCCTGTTATCTGTTGCTGCAACAACCAAGACCCAATCTAGTGTAATAATGCTGCATTACTTGTCTCATTCCACTGGACAGCCCCGGTTGAGTCGGGGTTGAGTCTTCCTAGTTTTCGTCCCTGCTTTGTCAGGGTTCTAGGGCTGTGGACCCGGTACGTGTTGGGGTTCTAGGGCTGTGGACCCGGTACGTGAAGACACTGCAGACGACTGATTGGTCGGGCAGAATCGTGTCTACTGACTGTGTCTGGATACTGTCTGTCAATGCTGGATACCAGTTTGGTGGGAATTACCTTCTCTTCTGTTATTTCCATCAGTCTTTTGTGTTGCTGCCTTCGCCTCTGATGTAATAAAATCGATCTTCTTGCTCAGCCTTAACATGACGGTGGTTTTCAATTGTTTTGAGAGCGAAAAAGTCCTTGTAGTTGTGTGTTAGGTCAGCTCCGCTAGGCCAGAGGCGGGGGTTTAGCGAAGCCGCAGCCTTTCCTGGCCGCCGGGGTGGTGGCTTCCCTTCTTCCCGTAGCGTAACCCCTGTCCCAGTGCAGGCATGTAAATAACAACAAATTGATATCCATTCTCCTGGCCGATGGTCTCATTTGCCCATGTAGGTCATAAAGAGGCACCAGTATTTCATAACCAGTTTAAAAGTTCTGTGTATGGATTTCATTTTAACGTTATACGTTATAGCCTACTTGGGCTATGGGCGGAGGGCAGATATGCGGTCGCTGTGACAACCAGTTGTGGGTGGAGGCGAGTAAGTCAGAGGGCCCTATCTCTGCAAAAGCGGTAATTTAGCATTTGCGCTCGTTTAACACTGGCGCAATGCAAATTGGGGGCGTGCACAAGCGCATGCCTGTTATAATTGTACTGGACATAGTCGTGCCACATGCCAAACCAAGCGGTTCGACGCAAAAACGTGGGGATAGATGGCATTATCCTATCATCAGTAGCTTGCAATTACTTTGCGCTAAGAGCTTTTAAAAGCACCTCTTAAGCGCTAAATACCCCGCTGCGCTTGAGCGCACCAAAATCTCCGTGCTGCGCAGTGCAGTGCAGAGTAAAATTCCTTTTGGATATGTCATTATGCACAGCCTTGCCACGCCAGGACATCAAATTCTGCTGCTAAAATTGGGTATTAGCAGATAATTCAGTGAGGCAATCAACTACAACTCACTGAGAAACTTTTATCACATCACAAAGAGGGGAATGAATTGAGAAAACTTGTTAGACAATGGACATAGGCTATAATTCACCTTCATCTATCCCATAACCGCCGTATTGTGCGATGACTGACGTGTGAGGAGTGAAACAGCAATGCAGGATGAATGACAGCGTTTTCGTGTGAGGACTGAAGGTGTTTACTAGGAGACACAAGAACTGACAACGCTTAGACTGAGGAATGATAGGGCATACTCTGACGGAGGAGGAGGATGCCCTAAAATGGTTGCCGTACTCTAGCTGCTTGTTACATTTCGCCTCATTTAGCATCATTTGTACGCCTCAATTCTCCAGTGAGCCTCCATGGCGGCACCAGCTGTGCTTTATTTCTGTCACTACAAGGCCTGTGGGGCACTTTACACGAGGAAGGTTTCTTATGGAAACGGGGAATTATTGTATCGTTAGTGCCTCCCGTTAAGACGGCGACGGCAAATTCGCGCTTAGGAAACGACACATTTTAAAACCACCCTCCAGAGTGAAATTCTTGGTGACGCTCCCCGCTGAGCGCTCCATGTAATCACTTTGGAACGGCACATTTCAGAAACTCTGACGTGCCTGCACAGGCGACACACGCGATGCTGTGCGCGAGTTGGCAACCAAATACAACGTCAGTATGAATGAAGTTTGGCAACACTCAGAATTAAGCTACACTGCGGCCAACTTCAGTTACATGTTCATAGCGTTACTGCTGCGAGGAGCCGATGGCTGTACCCGGTCGGCATTTAACGTTAGTTACAAAAGCAGTCGACAGTGTAGGGTGACAGATCACAGTCAGCGCTCCCGGTCCTCGCTGCTCGTTAAAGATTTCCAATAGGCGTTATTCTGATAAACTGGTCACATATATGTTACATTCTCACCCGACAAATATTAAAACTTTAACAGTTTGGGGGTTTTTTTTAGCTTGAAAAAAGCTTTTTGGCAAGTCTAAATGACTGCGGAAAGTGTACTCTACTTCCGCGTTTAAAGCGAAATTACGTCATGCAGTAAGCGTCCTTGTATGGGCAAAGAATAAGGTGATCACACTGCCACCTAGCGACCTGGCATGTACATTACGGCGTTTTAAAAATTCAACAGCGCTCATGTAAACAGGGAGAAGGTGTGAAGGAAAAGGTGTGAAGGAAACGCTATTGTGTCGTTTCTTTCAGAAACTGTCCTCGTGTAAAGGGCCCCTGTATCAACATGGAAGGCCATCAAACGTCATCACAGTTTACAAAACAGCTTCTAACAATCACGCGTGTTCTTTATTGAGTCTCTAATTAGTAAAGGCAAGCGGTTCAATCTTCACACCTCAGCTGTGAATTTTCACACCACTCCGACAGTCCTTTGTCGTTTTCACAAAGATTATAAACGGCGTTCGTCATCGCGCCGTGGGACCGCACCCAATCTCCACTGTAATACATGACTTTCACACCCAGCTTTTACTGCTGACTCGGGCCCCATGCCGGCTGGTTTTTTTTTTGGTCATTTTACATTTTACATTTTACACACTGCGGCGGCCAGCAGGTCCCGTCGCCCCGCGGCAGCCAAGACGGATCAAAGGAGGGCAACGAAAATAAAATGGGGCAGTTTAATATAGCAGCTAAAAGCCAACCACACTGAGGACAGATGATGTCATGGCCGAGGAGGAAGGGAGGGAGAGAGGAGAGAGAGAGAGAGAGTACTGTACTGGCTGGAGAGAGAGAGAGGAGAGAGAGAGAGAGAGTACTGTACTGGCTGGAGAGAGGAGAGAGAGAGAGAGAGTACTGTACTGGCTGTCCATAAAAATGCACCAAATCTGGCCCGTAGAGCCAGAGTGGGACTCTTTACCATGTTTATTGAAATACAAAAATGAGCCATATGGTTCTGGCTTAATCTAAACAGAGCAGACTAACACTCCAATACAAAGCACTGCTGAGCAGCACTGAGACGCCCAGGACAGACTCACTGAGACGCCCAGGACAGACTCAGTGAGAGGCCCAGGACAGACTCAGTGAGACATCCAGGACAGACTCAGTGAGACGCCCAGGACAGACTCAGTGAGAGGCCCAGGACAGACTCAGTGAGAGGCCCAGGACAGACTCACTGAGACGCCCAGGACAGACTCAGTGAGAGGCCCAGGACAGACTCAGTGAGAGGCCCAGGACAGACTCAGTGAGAGGCCCAGGACAGACTCAGTGAGACGCCCAGGACAGACTCAGTGAGAGGCCCAGGACAGACTCACTGAGACGCCCAGGACAGACTCAGTGAGACGCCCAGGACAGACTCACTGAGACGTCCAGGACAGACTCACTGAGACGTCCAGGACAGACTCACTGAGAGGCCCAGGACAGACTCACTGAGAGGTCCAGGACAGACTCAGTGAGAGGTCCAGGACAGACTCACTGAGAGGTCCAGGACAGACTCAGTGAGAGGCCCAGGACAGACTCAGTGAGAGGCCCAGGACAGACTCAGTGAGACATCCAGGACAGACTCAGTGAGAGGTCCAGGACAGACTCAGTGAGAGGCCCAGGACAGACTCAGTGAGAGGCCCAGGACAGACTCAGTGAGACATCCAGGACAGACTCAGTGAGAGGTCCAGGACAGACTCAGTGAGAGGCCCAGGACAGACTCAGTGAGACATCCAGGACAGACTCAGTGAGAGGTCCAGGACAGACTCAGTGAGAGGCCCAGGACAGACTCAGTGAGACGTCCAGGACAGACTCAGTGAGAGGTCCAGGACAGACTCAGTGAGAGGCCCAGGACAGACTCAGTGAGACATCCAGGACAGACTCAGTGAGACGTCCAGGACAGACTCAGTGAGAGGTCCAGGACAGACTCAGTGAGACATCCAGGACAGACTCAGTGAGAGGCCCAGGACAGACTCAGTGAGACATCCAGGACAGACTCAGTGAGACATCCAGGACAGACTCAGTGAGAGGTCCAGGACAGACTCAGTGAGAGGTCCAGGACAGACTCAGTGAGAGGCAGGGATTCCGTTAGCCGCCAATTGGCGGCCGGTATTTGTTGCCGTGGGCCGGCAAATTAAAAGGTCACCGGCTCAAGTGACCGGCTGAAAATATACCAGATAAATAAATTCCTTATATAAAATAGCCTAATATTGTGTGACCTATAGCCTAAGTGATGTTGCCAATAAGCTACGACTTAAATAGAGACTTACATCATATTTTTTGCGCCCCCGCTGTTATGTTGAGTGTTGAGTGAGTTGTTGTTGAGTGAAAAATATAGCAGACGCTTTCTTTACTGTAGTGCAGCCGCACACACGCAGCATCAGTCCCGCCGGCCAGCGCTAGACCCGCTGTGACTTGACGCAGGAGGAAACCCAAATGTCAAAACACACATCCCTTGCTAGGCCAGTCCTTTTTTTAATCTAGGTCGTGCAACGACAAGTACTTCAGCCGAAGCCAGCAAGACGGCAGGAAAGCGTCAAGCAGCTGCTATTCTTCCTCAAGAAGAAACAAAAGCGTGCCTGCCGCCGCCAAAAGCGAAAGAGACCCAACAGGCTGTCAATTTAGCAGAGGTAAAAAGCCTTTTTACCTACATCGGCCGAATCAATCCCAGGACAACGCCCAGGACAGACTCAGTGAGAGGCCCAGGACAGACTCAGTGAGACACCCAAGACAGACTCAGTGAGAGGCCCAGGACAGACTCAGTGAGACATCCAGGACAGACTCAGTGAGAGGCTCAGGACAGACTCAGTGAGACGTCCAGGACAGACTCAGTGAGACGTCCAGGACAGACTCAGTGAGACGTCCAGGACAGACTCAGTGAGAGGTCCAGGACAGACTCAGTGAGACGTCCAGGACAGACTCAGTGAGACGTCCAGGACAGACTCAGTGAGAGGTCCAGGACAGACTCAGTGAGAGGTCCAGGACAGACTCAGTGAGAGGTCCAGGACAGACTCAGTGAGACGTCCAGGACAGACTCAGTGAGACGTCCAGGACAGACTCAGTGAGAGGTCCAGGACAGACTCAGTGAGAGGTCCAGGACAGACTCACTGAGAGCCTGCATGATGCACACGGTGCATGACAAAGCGGTGCAAATCAATGCAGTGGGAGTGAGAACGGGCTGGCAGTTCACAAAAATCTGTGAAAATCAGGGCAAACTTAAAAGATCACCCAAAGACAGAGCTGAAAAATGTGTCTCTGTATTAAAATATGAATATTTAATGAACTGAAAAAATTTGATTGTATCATACAAAGCTTCGGTGCTATTCTATTAAGCATGAAATATGTCAACATCAAAAACTCAAAAGGAAGAACAGTTTGATCAAAACGAGGCTCAGTGACCACACTGGAAACTGAGAGAGGGAGACAAAAGCAGTCCTGCATGGCTACCTGATGGAATGAGGTTGTGTCCCTTTCATTAACTGAAGAGAATGAACAACTTGTTGTTTGAAAGGCCTAATATGAAGAAATAAGAAACAAATATTGCCCGGAATTAGAAAAACACTTTTCAACTTCTCTCTCCATGCGAACAAAAGGAAATTGTACTTTGAGAGGAAGAGAGAAAGAGGGAGAGAGACAGGTTACGCGCGCGCACGCACAGTCACACGCACACGCGCACAGGCTCGCGCACACGCACACGCACACACACACAAACACACACACACACACACACACACACACACACACACACACACACACACACACACACACACACACACACACACACACACACACCTGTCTAGCCACTCATCTGCCTACCAAAGTCCAATGTCATGTTCCTCTCTCTCTGCCCCTCTCTTTCTCTCTCTCCTGCATCAGCATAAAGTGGTGTTAAGAGATGTGACCCCCCCCACTCTCTCAGGGTCAGAGGTCACGGTGGGTCACCACGCCTCATAAACACTCCACATACCGCCGCAGCGCTCCGGGGCTTTCTATTGGTCGACGGGTGGTCCGGGGAAGGGCCGCGATTGGCCGACCGGAGGACGGCTGTCTGACGCCAAAGGTGCCGACCCCCCCGGGGTGGGATAAAGCATTGGTATGCTCGTAAGTGTGTGTATGTGTGTGTGTATGTGTGTGTGTGTGTGTGTGTGTGTGTGAAAGGGAGGGAGAGAGAGAGAGAGAGAGAGAGAGAGAGAGAGAGAGAGAGAGAGATACGGTAAATATAGTATGACAGAGAGAAAGTGTGTGTTGATAACAGCCAACACAACAGGTCATGTGAGCAGTCTGCCACTAGGGGGCGACAGACAGCATATCTTGCTCTTCATCACACTGTGGGACTTCTTCCTCATCCCTCCTCTTCATCACTCACCTCCTGTCCCACCTTTCTCTCTGTGTCCCTCTCTGTCCTTATCTAGCACTTTATCTCTGTCTCTCCCTTTCATTTCTTTCTTTCTTTCTTTCTTTCTTTCTTTCTCTCTCTGTTATGTCTCTCTCTCTCTTTCTCCCTGTCTCCCCAATCTTTCTTTCTCTCTTTCTTTCTTTCTCTCTCAAGTTCCAATTTAACTTTTAACAAGCTTTATTGGCATGAATGTTACACAATATTGCCAAAGCAATGGAGCATCATCATCATCTCTCCCCGCCCCTCTCTCTATCTCCTCTCTCTCTCTCTCAGTTTTTTTTTTTCACTTTTTTTTCTGAGAAAACATGAAAACTCAAAGCTTCTCTCATGTTTGTTCCATTCCCCTCTGTAAACTCAACTTTTATATTTCTGTCTGTCTGTCTCCTTCGTTCTCTTTGGCATGCAGTAACAGGCAGTCTGTCATGGTGAAGGATAGAGAGATCAGTCAGGCTCTCTTAGCGGAGGAGAGGAGCTCTCAACTGATGGCCCATTCCTTTATCGCAAACAAACTGGGAAGTTCACTGTTGAATTGCGTCACATCCGTTTAAACGAGTCAGATCCGGTCACTAGCCAGGCTAGCCATCGTTAGCAACAACAGTTCATAACAAGGCATTTCGTGGCATTTTGCACATACAAACAATGCAGCAACATTACATGTCCACACAGATAGAAGTTAGACAGTGTTGTGCTGATTAAATGAGACACAAACAAGATAGAAGTGCTAATAAACAGTATTTACTACGATTTTAACTACTGTTGTTGCGCGGAGCAGCCATCTTGGATCTTTGAGGTCGGGGCTGCTGAGGCTCCTACGAGTTTGGGAGAGAGAATATGAGCACTGGTGACGTCAGCGTTCGAGCTCATGACCTTTGAACCGTCACATTCCCATTTACTAGTTTTAAAGGAATGCCCCATTAAAGGCCCACTTAACCGCACCCCGCCCCCTCCCGTGACCTTTCACCTTTCACCCTTCCTCCAAAACAAACAACCCCCCCCCCCCCCCCCCCCCCCCAGCAGGAGCCACAGTAGCCCGAGGCGAGCCGGTCAGGCTAGCTGCTGCTCAGCCAGACGGAGGTGGAGAGACGTTCACAGCTGAGTCGTCACATGTTAGGTTGGTTGGCCGAAGCACGGCGCCGCCCCCTGCTGGGCGGAGGACTGGGTGAGTCGTGAGAACGTTTAGCGATGGCTGAGGACTAGTTTACATGACAACACTCCCTGCATAAAATGGCAAACTTTTGGCCTTTCATTTACATGGCAACGGCGATATTGGGGCCTGAAAATCCAGATTCCAGAGTGGAAATATTTGATAACGCTGAAATTATTAATTTATTACTGGGTAAATAAAAAAACAGAACAGCTGACTCACTACGGTTTAAAATTGACTTTTCAAAGGCAGCAGATATTCCTCCAATTTGTCTTTGTTCTATCTATGTGTTCTGTGTTTTTCGGATCACACACACACACACACACACACACACACACACACACACACAACGTTGCAACGTGCCATTATTGCGAAGGTTCTACCTGGAAGCTTCAGTTCTATTCTGGCTGACTTGAGGCTGCTCAGAGTTGGTGCTGACATTTGCAGTTCCAGTCTGCATGTGAATCGTTATCACAAATGCCCGTGTATATAAACATGGAATCAAAGGCCAGAATGCAACAACAGTATGATGCAGAGACCGTTGTAGTCTACAGGTGTCCACCCTTTCCACCACTGTGCCATTGATGGTGACTGGGAGGTGAGTCTCCCTCCCCTTCCTGTAATCCACAATGACATCCTTGGTCTTAGAGACGTTCCTGTAGGCCGTCTCATCGCCATTGGAGATCAGCCCCACAACCACTGTGGCGTCCGCAAACTTCATGATGGTGTTTGAAGTCTGTGTCGCCACACAGAAGGGGCTGGAGACACAGCCCTGCGGTGCTCCTATGCTGATGGTCACTGGGGAGGAGGTGCGGTTGTCCACTTTCACCACCTGGTTGTCTGTCAGAAAGTCCAGAATCCAGTCACACAGTGCTGTGTTCAGGCCCAGATCCTTGAGCTTGCTGACCATTGTGACCAACCTGGAGGGCACTATGATGTTGAACGCTGAGCTGTAGTCCACGAACATGATTCCACCATTCTTACCTCCTAAAAGGCAATCTGGCTACAAAATACTACTGATATCCACTACAGGAGACTATTTGCCCACAATGCTGCCTTTGGGCATAGCAATTAACCTGTGGAACATCAGAATCTACCATTGTGCACAGTAGCCTATAGCCCGTAAAGCCCAAACCTGTGCATAAGTTGCGCATATGGATAGCTTCACAGGGAAGTAATGTTGACATGTCACGCCTCTTTGGAAAGCTTGCAATGTTTACTAAGAAGCCACTTTCAGACATGAGCCTGACCCGGGCGATACGTGAAGTGTACCCTTTCATACATGAGGCATGTTGCTTTCACACATGTGGAGCACCTCCGGGTGTACAGTAGAGAGGGGACGGGGGTGGGGGAGGGAGCACCTCCAGGTGTACAGTAGAGAGGGGACGGGGGTGGGGGAGGGAGCACCTCCAGGTGTACAGTAGAGAGGGGACGGGGGTGGGGGAGGGAGCACCTCCAGGTGTACAGTAGAGAGGGGACGGGGGTGGGGGAGGGAGCACCTCCAGGTGTAGAGTAGAGAGGGGACGGGGGTGGGGGGAGGGAGCACCTCCAGGTGTAGAGTAGAGAGGGGGCGAGGGTGGGGGAGGGAGCACCTCCAGGTGTAGAGTAGAGAGGGGGCGAGGGTGGGGGAGGGAGCACCTCCAGGTGTAGAGTAGAGAGGGGACGGGGGTGGGGGAGGGAGCACCTCCAGGTGTACAGTAGAGAGGGGACGGGGGTGGGGGAGGGAGCACCTCCAGGTGTAGAGTAGAGAGGGGACGGGGGTGGGGGAGGGAGCACCTCCAGGTGTAGAGTAGAGAGGGGACGGGGGTGGGGGAGGGAGCACCTCCAGGTGTACAGTAGAGAGGGGACGGGGGTGGGGGGAATTGGGGCATGACGACACAATGGGGCGTTGTGAAAACTGACCACACAGCTGCACTTCATGCATGGAAGACAAAAGTCTGAGCATTAGGCTATACAGCCTTAATGGCACAAAGTGAATCGCATTGACATTCAACAAACTAGCACGACATGCAGAGTCTGATAAAAATACATAAGGGGTGATAACTGCCCGCTAACGTTCGTGCATATAATCATTTGCGCATAACGCTAATTAATTAAACAACTCTACAACTCATGCCCAGATGCATCGATTTCCTCAAGTCTCAAGTGCTGCAAAGAAAACAAGTCTGCTAGAAATATACATAATACAGGAAGCTAGACGTTTTTACCTTCAAAATAAAAGTAATAACTTATTACTTGGTAAACAAAAAACAGATCAGTCAACTCACTACTGACTACTACTCACTACGGCAGGGATACTCAACTTGCTTTGCCAGGGGGCCACTTTCGTGAAATGATAGGAGGCCAGGGGCCAGTTAATAAACAAACAATATACATTTATCTGTAGCGGATTGTAGGTTTTTGGGGTGTCAGCCGGAGTTTAGTCTGACACTAGGCTCTTTCACACCGGCTATGAAAGCCGAAAAATGCACGGAAAATAGGATTAGCGCCTCCGATGTGAAAGTCGTGAATGCGCTTTGGTGGACAATTGTTTTACGCCTTTTGTCCCGCGACGGAAGGTAGTAACAGCGCCGGGTTACCTGGCAACCTGCCTCCACTTGAAAGGTCGTCGCAGCGAGCCGGAAAAGGTGCGAATGGTCTGCTCATTCATAAAAAAATGACAGGGTACATCACCTCATGTGATCAAGAAAGTGCAGTAGTGAAAGTAAAAAAAAGTAGCCTATACAATCATGACTGCAGGGACGCCAGGAGGAATGCTCCGTGCGGTTAGGCTTTATGCTCAAACGATGTTGACATTAGTTAACGTTAAGTAGTCATGTGCATTTATAGCCTATACTATTCCCCCGACGAACGTTATGCAGACTGCAGCTGTTTGATATGCGGGCGGTCGTGTATCGTTCCAATTTTAGTAGGACACCATATCGATCTGCCCGCCCACCATGCGAGTGCACTATCCTCCCTGCTCAGCGGACTAGGAGAAGGAGGGAAGTCTTGTTGTTGAATGAATTTGTTCATACAGTAGCCTATAGGCTACACTAACCTATGAAAATATTCATTTGGGCTAGGAGGAGCAGGAAATCCCTCCGCTCGCCTTTCAATGCGGGAGCGGGGGATTTCACCTGAAAGTACAGAGCAGCACGGTAATGTGGCCGTGCTGCTTGGCTCTGTGTGAAAGCAATTTCTGTGGCGAGGCGGCTCGCTTTACGGGACTCCTAAACGGCAACTTTTGCGCGATCTGTGTATGAAAGAGCCTAATGTTGTGCACACCGGATAGTTAGTTAGGTTAAGTACATACATAAGTGCCTGGGTAGCGAGCAGACGGCAGTATTTGACAATTTAGCTGGAGCTCAATCAAACTTTATTTCATGTTAGTTTTTATTGTGAATTAATTAATTAATTCACATTGAAAACTAAAGTGAAATTATTAGAAAATGGTTGGGGGGCCACTCTGCACCCTGTCGCGGGCCGCATCTGGCCCCCGGGCCGCAAGTTGAGTATCACTGCACTACGGGTTAAAATTGACTTTTCGAAGGCAGCAGATATTCTTCCAGTTTATCTCTGTTCTGTATCTTTCGGATCACACACACAAAAAACATTGCACGTGCATTTACTTTATTTAATTGCCATTTTTGCGAAGGTTGTACCCGGAAGTTTCTGTTTTATACTGACTGACTTGACACTGGATTTTGTGTTGACATTTTGCGGTCCTGCTGCACGTGAATCGTTCACAAACGCTGTGTATAATAAACGTGAAATCAAAGGCATGAACACAACTACATCCAGATATCCTACCTAGCGATGTCCAATACTCGGAAGCAGTATGACCCTTGCGTCCAAAAATGATATATTCCGAAGGTGGTGTGCTGCGCGAAGCTTTGCAGAAATAGATCAAACCCAGCGTTTCAATCAAGCAACACGTAGCCTTGTTGGCTGACACACAGAGCAGCTCCAGCTTCATTTGGAAAAACTGAAACGGCAGGATCTTTGCGCACTTGCTCATTCACATCGACTATTTAATTATTTATTAATAATCTGTCACGCTGTCTTGTCTCTGTCTCCGCTGCCTCCCTCGCCTCCTCCCACTCCTCCCACTCCTCAGCACTCTGGAGGGGAGGGGGGACCGACTCGCCCCTGATACTAGGCTACGATGTGGTGTCAGAGGCGGGTCGTAGGAGGGTCTCGGGAGCGTGCATAGCTCTCCAAATTGTGTTCATACATACACCGCCACCCGGGTCCCCTCTGGGTAACTGCAGAGTTCCAAGGCATGTCTGAAAGGGGCTTAAGATTGCATTAAGTCTGGAGTCTGCAATATCACCAAACACCATTAGATGGAGCCAAAGAGTGTGTAAGAAATTGAGACGCAGCATTGCAACTTGGCAATAATAGCATCCAGTGCTTCCTATTTTGACCGGATAAGCGCTTGGATGGACTCAAATGACAACGAAACGGTGGGTAAACGATAATAGTTGCTTTTGATGACAATCGCTTTGGGATTTGATGGAATGTTGAGACATAAAGACAAAATTTTACACGTTGACTCTGAAATGTTGAAGTTTTGACTGTGTGATTGCTAAGGGGCTGGCTTGAGCTAGATACTTCAGAATATCATATGCCGTATACCAATGGAAAGCCTAGCTTCTCTTCTTTCCGAGTATACCAAGCATGACGGGGTGGACTGAAACGGATCTAGAGTCACGTTTCTCCTCTTTGATCTCTTGTTTTAACATGGCTCTTATTTTCTAACTAAAATGTTACAATTAGTGACAAACAACAATTCTTTGGACAAAATACAATTGGAGGGTTGATTTGGTGGGGTACAGGCCCCTTGACGTTTGACCGACTCTTTACATGCAGTGAAGTCGGGTTGAGCAGAGATGACCGCGCATATGGGCCCGTCACAAAGTTTAGGAAACAGTGACGTTTGTGTTCAGCAAGATAAGATAATGTTATGGCTTTTGAAGCATAATTGTGTGGGGGGGGTTTTACGCAATTTTCAGAAAACGCTTCGAGTGGTCCAGATTTGCATGAAAAGTAGGTCACAGGCCAACATAGAACGAATTAACTTTCCACGCCCACTGGCCAAAAGGGGGCGTGGCAATGGGCATGGCCAATGACAAAAAAGGCGCCTAACTTCCAAACGGATTCATGTAACAGACAGACAGACAGACAGACAGATGACAAATGAAGACACAGATGAACGGAATCCACCAGATAAGGGGTCGTCATCGTGACCGGTCTGTCAGTCAGTCCATCAGCTCCCGCCCCATTACTGCTCTCCCTCACCCATATACACACAATGGTCCCTCTGTGTGTGTGTGTGTGTGTGTGTGTGTGTGTGTGTGTGTGTGTGTGTTTCCCCGGCCACAGGGCCATTAGCAGGTACCCCCCCAATACATATGAGTGACACCGGAGCCCTGATGGCTCAACATCCCGCTCTTTAAAGACTCCCACCCCAATCACCCCCCCCCCCACACACACACACACACACACGTCTACCCCCCCCCCCCCCCCCCCCCAAAGACAGCATGGCGACACGGGAGTCTTTCAGAGCCCGTTTGTTGTGTGTTGTGTGTGTGTGTGTGTGTGTGTGTGTGTGTGTGTGTGTGGGTGAGAGTGAGGGAAGGGATAGACGTGGAAATGGGGGGAGGCATGTCAGAGGATAACAGCGTGGCTGTCCGTGTGTGTGTGTGTGCATGTGTGTGTGTGTGTGCGTGTGTGTAGTGCAGGTATTTCTAAATTTGAGTGTGCGTGTGTTTGCGTTTGAATGTATGAGCGAGTTTATGAGTTTGGTGTGTTTGTGTGTTTGTGTGTGTGTGTGTGTGTGTGTGTGTGTGTGTGTGTGTGTGTGTGTGTGTGTGTGTGTGTGTGTGTGTGTGCGCACACGTGCGTGCATGGGGGTTAAAGTAGAGATGAAAGGCTCGCTGCAGCCCGCTGATGACTGATAGCATTGAGCAGAGCTTTGGCTGATGTCTGCCTGATAACACACACACACACACACACACACACACACACACACACACACACACACACACAGAGGTCAGGCTGCAGGCAGAGGGGAGCCAGCCTCCCACACAGCCAATCAGCAGCCAGCGGAACCTTTCGAACAGCCAATCAGGAGCTGGTTCTTGGCCACAGACGCCACAACACAATAACAGAACCAGCATGTGTGTAAACATGTATACATATATGTTTAAGTATATATTGTACACATGTAGATATGTATAGATATACATATACAGTATGTTGTATACAAGTGTAGAGGATGTTGACACGCACACAAACAAGTCCAGTTGACTTCAGGCCAGCTATACAAGTGTGCAAGACGTAGCTCGCATACACAATTCAACATACATGCACGCATGCACGCACACACGCACACGCACGCACGCACACGCACACGCACGCACACACACAGACACACACACACACACACACCCACACACACACACACACACACACACACACACACACACACACACACACACACACACACACACACACACACACACACACACACACACACACACACAGAGTGTTGTAGTCAAGTCACTATATCTTGAGTCCAAGTCAACTCTCGAGTCTGCAGTGTTAGAGTCCGAGTCACCAAAAAAGAGTCAGAGTCGAGTCCCAATTACCCGAGACCGACTCCAGAGTTATTGAACATGAGCGTGAATCCACATGATCCACATTGCACGATATTGAACAATATCATGGTGTTAATATAGCTCTCAATATCTTATGCCAATTTACTAGGCCTATTTTCTTTTACTAACTAGTCCTTATCAATTAACAAGTCTGAGTCCAGGTCTCCAACTTCCAAGTCATTAGTGCTCAAGTCCAAGTTGAGTCACGACTCACAAGTCCTGAAAATGAGTCCAGAGTCCGACGAGACTTGACAACAACACTGCACGCACGCACGCACACACACACACACACACACACACACACACACACACACACACACACACAGTACACACACAGAGGGTGAACGCTCGTCAAAGCTTTGTGTTTGAAAAGAGAATACTCCCTCGGCCGGTGGAGAGGTGCTGACACAGAAAAGCCTCTCGCTTCCATTCTCATCCCCTGAAACAATGACCTCTACGGCGCACGCACATGGTGGGGGGGGCAGGTCAGGGGTCAAAGAGCACATGTTCCAGGAAAGAGTCGTCCCCTAACATTTTGTAGGCTGATTTTAACAGCCGGGCCAAGCAAGGACACCGTGACAACAGGCCCCGACTATTCAAACAAACAATCCCCACTTCAGCTTTCACCGGGAACGTTTTGTGTAAAATGCTCAGAAAACATTAAAAACTCCCATTAGAAAACAGTAAAGACTGCCATTAGAAAACAGTAAAAACTCCCATTAGAAAACAGTAAAAACTTCCATTAGAAAACAGTAAAGACTCCCATTAGAAAACAGTAAAGACTCACATTAGAAAACAGTAAAGACTCACATCAGAAAACAGTAAAGACTCACATTAGAAAACCGTAAAGACTCACATTAGAAAACAGTAAAAACTCCCATTAGAAAACAGTAAAGACTCACATTAGAAAACAGTAAAGACTCACATTAGAAAACAGTAAAGACTCCCATCAGAAAACAGTAAAGACTCACATTAGAAAACAGTAAAGGCTCACATTAGAAAACAGTAAAGACTCACATCAGAAAACAGTAAAAACTCCCATTAGAAAACAGTAAAGACTCACATTAGAAAACAGTAAAGACTCACATTAGAAAACAGTAAAGACTCCCATCAGAAAACAGTAAAGACTCACATTAGAAAACAGTAAAGACTCACATTAGAAAACAGTAAAGACTCACATTAGAAAACCGTAAAGACTCACATCAGAAAACAGTAAAGACTCACATTAGAAAACAGTAAAGACTCACATCAGAAAACAGTAAAGACTCACATCAGAAAACAGTAAAGACTCACATTAAGACTCACATTAGAAAACAGTAAAGACTCACATTAGAAAACAGTAAAGACTCCCATCAGAAAACAGTAAAGACTCACATTAGAAAACAGTAAAGACTCCCATCAGAAAACAGTAAAGACTCACATTAGAAAACAGTAAAGGCTCACATTAGAACACAGTAAAGACTCACATCAGAAAACAGTAAAGACTCACATTAGAAAACAGTAAAGACTCACATCAGAAAACAGTAAAGACTCACATTAGAAAACAGTAAAGACTCACATCAGAAAACAGTAAAGACTCACATCAGAAAACAGTAAAGACTCACATCAGAAAACAGTAAAGACTCACATTAGAAAACAGTAAAGACTCACATCAGAAAACAGTAAAGACTCACATTAGAAAACAGTAAAGACTCACATCAGAAAACAGTAAAGACTCACATCAGAAAACAGTAAAGACTCACATCAGAAAACAGTAAAGACTCACATCAGAAATCAGTAAAGGCTCACATTAGAAACAGTAAAAATATTAAAAACATTAGATTATAAAGTATTTTCCTGCTCTCTGCTTCATGTGTCACTGAGCATTTTTCTGCATTTCCTCGAAAATAAGTCCAAACTTGCCTCATCACTGGCTTTTCTGTTGTCACAAATAGTTGCCGTTGTCTTGCTGTGAGCTGAGAGAACCCCAAGATGGCCACGGCCACACTAGGCTTCAAAACAGGAGACCAATGGGTGACATCACACTGACTCTGTCCATGTTTGAGATGTCTATGGTACCATCGCATTTCACATTTCAGTGAGAATTTCTCTGTAAATCCTTTATATTAAAAACAACCTAAAACTCAACAATAAAGTCCTTTCCTACTCTTACAAATCATTTGCAGTGAACTGACAAGATTTCACAGCATGAAAGAATTTATTCTGTCTCTAAAAAAGGAAACCCAACCAAAAACAGACACTGTAAAGTCCTGTCCCGGTCTCAGAAAATCTTTCACAACTTGCTGATAAGTCACACCACATAAAGCACCATAATCGCTTTACAAATATCACTATCAGCACTAACGAGTTCACTATCAGCGCTAACGAGTTCAGTTTATCCAGCCCCTCCGTTTGGCGAAGGCTGAGGCAGCAATTACAGCAGCAGTGGAGGCGAGGACAAACAGGGCGGCGAGGCAATGACAGACGATAAGTCAATGTCACCGTGATAGAAAGCGGTTGTGCAACACAGTCTGTCTGACTGTAGGTGTAGGTGTAAACACGGTCTGTCTGACTGTAGGTTTAAAACAGTCTGTCTGACTGTAGGTGTAAAACAGTCTGTCTGACTGTAGGTGTAAAACAGTCTGTCTGACTGTAGGTGTAAAACAGTCTGTCTGACTGTAGGTGTAAAACAGTCTGTCTGACTGTAGGTGTAAAACAGTCTGTCTGACTGTAGGTGTAAAACAGTCTGTCTGACTGTAGGTGTAAAACAGTCTGTCTGACTGTAGGTGTAAACACAGTCTGTCTGACTGTAGGTGTAAACACAGTCTGTCTGACTGTAGGTGTAGGCAGGGGTGAAAGTGGTTTGAATTTCTTACAGGAACTATACTACCCCAACCTTCATCGTTTCATATTGTCCTCCTCCCGCCCCCAGCTTCATGCATCCCTGAACACACACATCCATTTTTTGAATGCCTGTAGCCTATGGTGTAGAAATTAGAAACACTTGACAATATGTATATAGTGAATTATTTAGGCCTATTTAAACATTACAACAACAACAGACTCTCCTATGTGGACTATCATGTGTGATTTCAACTCTCCTTTTTGACCAAAACATTTACCACACACTGAACAATTAAATTGTTTCTCTCCTGTGTGAACTATTATGAATAACCGCGGTAGGCTACATTGTATGCTTTGGTGCGATGTAGGATTTTGTCTTTCAATAATATATCCTCATTGCAGCCTCGCTGTAGTTGTTGGTGTTGTTGCGGTTATTTGACTTTCTGACCACTCGCCTCAGTGCTTATTATGAGGGCAGAATAACAGATGCTGCCCTTGGCCATTGGGAAGGCTAACCATTTACTTTTGGGTTTATTGATTGTGTATGATTAAACTTTTTATCTATGATTTTATATTATTGCATGTTTTTGTAGATTGTTGGGACTTCACTGGCCTGGAACAAACGGCTGGACTGGGGGGAATGAATAGCTGTGCCAAAAAAAGAAGAAGCTAGGCCTATGTGCTGTAGCCTATTGTATTTTTAATTTTATATTTTTAATATTTTTCATTTGCAAGTTCAACTGTCAGCTGAGCTCTGTTATTGAAGCTTTGGCTAAAGCCCTGAATTTTACAATGATGTTTTGAAATAAACATGTTTAACTCATTGAGTGCCATTGACGTCTAAAGACGTCAATTCAAATAGTAACGTAGAGTGCCATTGACCTCTAAAGACGTCAATTGCGTTTTTTGACGGTGGGACGTGGATCAAAGCCTGATGCATCTCCTGTAAAAGTATGGGGGATTTTGAAGGTGTATAAGCTATTTTACGGATCCATTAGGTGGCGACAGTGCTCTCCGGATTAGAGAAAGATGAGAAAAAAGAGTAGAAGAAGCCGTGGGGAAATGGAAACCGATGCATGCTGTAACGTTAGCTGTGAACAGCAGCCAATCTGCTCCCACAATTGAGCCTTTCTGTCTCTGTTGCGATAGTTTCTCCATATGATTAGTTGCCAGAAAAGGAGCACCCGACACCAGCGTCTTTCTGAAAAGTTAAATTATTCTCAGCTGGAAGCGCTGGGAGCCGGCGCACAAAAACGGCGGAGCGCTGTGAAAATAGACGCTGGGTGCAGCGCACTTTGAAACGTGCAGCAGAAAATTCGTGCAGCAGAGAGCCACCAGAGACACTCCCATGGAGGAGGAGTTTGCAGTTGAGGGGGGTGGGGCACGCAGGGCACCATACAACACCGACCCAGACAGCAGGCTCGATGGACACAAGCTAGAATACCTGATGCCCACCAGCAGTAAATCAAGACCAGCAAGAAGGTGTAGGGTCTGCGCACGCAGGGGCCAGCGCTGCTGGTTGCAGCTAAAAAATATTATTTTGCCATCAAAATTCCTTTGTTTTTGCTGTTTTATTGAAGGAAATTACTCTTCAGATATTTGAGGTGTCACTACATCAGAAAATATTAGCTTCAGAGTCAGTGATGTGCTTGAAATGCTTCATTTCACAAAAGGCTCATTATCTCAGGTTCTAGTTTGAAACATCTGTTTTTGGTGAAACCAACCTATCTTCTACTGCTGATAACTAAAGAACGGAAAATGATATAAATAAACTTTTTTTGCTGATGATACAAGAGAGTCTCATCGTTCTTTGGGCGTGTTCGGTGTTTACATAGTAATATCACACAATATTCTGTGGGTCTTGAGAAATCACTGAAAACGCTCTGAAAGGGCTGGCACTGGGAGCGTCCGTTTTCCAGAAATGGCTGGCAGCCAATGAGTTAAAAATCGATTGTGTGTTAAAAGCTTGTGTTACATTTTCATTAGCGTTAATATATTACAGTAATTTATTTTCAATGTCCGCTATCAAGAGCAATTTGGTTAGGCCTAGTAAAATCGCTGGGCTGGGGCGCAGTGTTTGTGGTGTGGGAAATGTGTTAAAAGCTTGTATTACGTTTTCATTAGCGTTAATACACTAAGGAAGATATGTGACCGTAATTCATTTCAATGTCCGCTATCAAGATCAGTTGGTTCATGAAATCGCTGTGCAGTGTTTGTGGTGTGGGAGATTCGAGCTGTCAAAAGAAGACAAAAGACTTGCTCCTGGCCAATCCCGGCGCTTGACTGCTGCGTAGGCGGGCACAGGGCGTGGTTTTGGCTTAACCTATGTGGGTTTTGAAATAACGCAGTATGGACAGACAGATAGATAGCCGAGTTGCAGCAGCAGCAGCACGGATTAAAACCACAGGTCTAAAACACTGCATTGGAACAATTTAGAAGCAATTTATGAGAGAGACTACTGTTGTTAATATTACCCTAATGGCATAATGTCAACCATGTGTTTCCTTGTTGGAAATTATGGATCGTGATTGCTTCTGCACTCTGCAGCAATCGGATTTTGATTGACAGGCAGCTGCATCTCTTCCCCCAACGGCGTTCAGGCACATAAAGTCTTGAAGGAACGCAGCACCGGATGGTTCCGGCCCACTTTCATCAGTGGGTGTAGGTGTAGAACACTGTCTGACTGAAGGTGTAGGTGTAAACAGTCTGTCTGACAGTGTAGGTGTAACCAGTCTGACTGTTACTGTAGGTGAAGGTGTAAACAGAGTCTGTCTGACTGTAGGTGTAAACACAGTCTGACTGTAGGTATAGGTGTATACACAGTCTGTCTGACTGTAGGCGTAGGGGTAAGCAGAGTCTGTCTGACTCATTGACTATATATACGAACTGATTTCATTGGGTTTGACACGGCAAAATGAAGCCCACTTCCTGATATTGTTTGATTCCATTTGATTGGATGAATGGATTTTCCTGGTGCATTGTGGGAAATCTGTTCAAATCTGGAGCCGCGAATACAGGAAGGGGCGTGAGCATGTGCGGAGTCGGGGGAGGGTCTGGTCCACGCTTAACCGCTGCTTGCTAATGAATGCTGCTAACGAATGTTGCTAGCCTTGTGCACAGTGCATACAGTAGTCTATGCTAGCTGTTGCTGTGTAACTTTTAGCAAGAAGAAAAAGCCAGAGAGTGGATCTCCAGACCTCGCGTCACCAGCCTGCCGCTTGACTTTTTCCTGCTTCTTCCACAAAATCGAGGTAATCTAAAGCGCAAATTATACTCACGTGAAATCGCCGGCGCTGACTGCGCCTAAGCTACATGTTACTGATGATGATCAGTTGTTTCAACATAGGATATTGCAATAACACACAAGCCAAATGCTTTTGTCAATAAACATTGGAAACAAAGATAGCCTTGTTGTATATTATCATATCATATCTCTGAATGTCGCAAATATGATCGCAGAACGATCCATTAGTTGTCTGGTCAGAGGCAGGTTGGATAAAATGATCAGATGTGATATAAAGATTGTTGATGTCGAGTGAACATGAACTACGAACCGAAGGTTGGACCAGATGACATGACGACCGAGAAACAACCGACCCAACAGCAGCAGCCTGCTTCAAATCAACGAATGCTTTATATTTATTGAAATTAAATATGGTTATATCTGGTCGTTTGAAATCACTCTCTCTAGCTAGGCTAACTGGCTCATATTGTGTCATATTGCAGTCTGACTGTAGGTGAAAGTGTAAACAGAGTCTTTCTGACTGTAGGTGTAAACACAGTCAGACTGTATGTGTGTGACTGTAGGAGTAGGGGTAAGCAGTCTGTCTGACTGTAGGTGATAGAGAATAAAATTCTACATCCGCTAAATGTATATATAACAGCTTATCTAAACCAAATAAATTGAAGCCTTGAGTCTAGGAATATGTCTCATAAAAGTATATTTATTACCATAACATTCTCCTATACATTGTGTTATAGGAGAGACTGAATCTCAATGTACACATTTCTGATCAATGTACAGAGTCAAATATTCAGCCGCGATGTCACAATTTGACATACGCTTTATAGGCAAAGGAAGGCAGAGAGAAACAAAGAGAGGAGGGGGGGTTAAATGTGTGTGCGCTGCTCCAGTCTGACTGAGAGAGTTATCAGTTGTTATGGTACACGACGCACTGTGACCAAGGTCTCAGCAAAAAGGAGAAGTCCTCTCTATTCTATATGTGTGAAATGTCATGGGTGAATCTATGGTGAATCTATGTGTCAGATGTCATGTTAACTTATAGCATAATTATGTGTATGCAAATATAGCTTATTGATTAGGAAATGGCATGGAACTTATATTTTTCTCCAACAGTAGGTGTAGGTGTAAAGCAGTCTATCTGGCTGTAGGTGTAAAACACAGTCCATCTGACTGTAGGTGTAGGTGTAAACACAGTCTATCTGGCTGCAGGTGTAGGTGTAAAACACAGTCCATCTGACTGTAGGTGTAGGTGTAAACACAGTGGGCCCTATTCTCCCACAGGCCTTCGGCGCTAAAACGGGCCTTAAATGCAAAAAAACGTGCCTTGCGCCTGCCTCGGGAAGATATCAACATGGCTTTAGGCTGCCAAATGCGCTTTAGGCAGAATGGGCGTGGCGCACTCCCTGAATGGGCGGGAATGGGCGTTCCAGCCTTAAATACCGGCCTAATGATATCTTCCCACCTGGCATAAATTTAGCGCTTTGCGCTTTTGAAAACCAGGCCTATTCAGTGCGCCAGTTGCGCGGAGCGCTCCTCTGCCTCTCCTCTGTCACCCTTCTCTGTGTCACTCCCTCTCTCTCCTCAGTCTGACAGGCACAATAGACTCTCTCTCTGACTCCCTCGCTCAGACAGACACAACACACGTCCCATAGGAAAAAGAAGTTGTAAGTTCACTGCCTGGCATGTGAAATGTCCCAGCATGCATTGGGCTACTCCACTTCGCTACTAAATAGCAACCAAATGAGCCGAAATAGATATAAAGGTAGATCTAAATAATGTGTAATGGTAACACAACCTGCAATTGTAGAACATTTCAATATTGGACCAAATAAAACATCGAAATGAAAACACCACCCTATGTGAAACATCTAGGCTATGTCATATTGGGGCTATATATATCCCTTATAGATTTAACGTGATTTAGATGAGTGACAGTGTAACGCGGTTCTACTGTCATGTCCTACTGTGATGTCCGCTCCAATAAATTGGCTCTACTTCACATTTTAGTTTTACAATAAAAACACATTTCTGCAATGACCTTACATAATGTAGGCTATATTTATGTGCATCATCCTACCTCTGCAGCAGGGGAGAGAAAACGATATATTTCTGGACAAACTTTCACCAATCTAATTAATCTCATCATATAGCGATAGGCTATATTTTTCTAGCTGATGCGTTTAGAACATTCTTTTCACTTTGATCTTGCTATAGTGTAGCGTATTTACATGCTTGCAGTATTTAAACTGCAGTTAGATTGGTCTGAGAAGCATAATAATATGGAATAATAGCCTATGGAGACAGACAGACGGGATGAAGGGAGGGGGGGGGAGCAGAGCGCTTGGCTTGTCTGGTTTTACTGGATTTCTCGTGGATTTGGAGCTGAAAAGTGAAGCATGTGCTTCGTTTACTGCACTTACCCAATGACCAGATAGTGCATAATTTTACGCTTAAAAGGCGTGGTTGTAATGCTTTAGGCTGCGTGTAGCGCCAACACCAAGATATCGAGTGGGCTGGTCCACGCCCACTGATCAGCGCTGCGCCGGGCGCTCAGCGCAGTTTAAAGGCTGATGCAACGATAGGGGCCAGTCTATCTGGCTGCAGGTGTAGGTGTAAAACACAGTATATCTGGCTGCAGGTGTAGGTGTAAAACACAGTTCATCTGACTGTAGGTTTAGGTGTAAACACAGTCTATCTGGCTGTAGGTGTAGGTGTAAACACAGTCTATCTGGCTGTAGGTGTAGGTGTAAAACAGTCCATCTGACTGTAGGTGTAAAATGTGATCAAGTCTCTTACCAGGCAGACACAGGTGATACAGGGGTTGTCGGTGATGTTGGGGATGTGCAGAACTTCACCTTCATTCTCACAGCTGGCCTCAGTACCTGTGAGGGACCACGGGGCAGGTGAGAGGAGACAGGAGTGACACCCGAGTAGGTGCATATGAATTCTGATAAATTTTTTCCCGAATTCAGTTTTTCCATTTAAATTTAAATTTAGGGTTAGGATCGATCATATATATATATATATATATATATATATATATATATATATATATATATATATATATATATATATATATATATATATAATATATATATTTCAGACAGCCTGTTCGACATGTTTCTCAAAGTGAAAAACAAGTTGTGAGGTGACGTAATGGTCCCACACCCCAACACCCCACCGACCCCCCTCTCAAAATACCCGAATTGAAGATGCAATAATTTCTCTTGGCATATTTTACAATTATGAAATCATTTAGGTTACTACAGTAATTAGGTCTACTTTTGATTTTGATAATTAGGCCTACTTTTATCAATTCCAGCCACATTATGGAAAAGTCTGCAATATTCCATGTTTTACAGTTGATTCCATTTTCATTACCAAATAAAATTCCATGATTCCGTCTGTTTTTTCCGTTTTGCGGAAATCATATGAGCCTACACCCAAGTGACACCCAGAGCAACACATTATCACTCCCAACTCGTCAAATACTGACGTTTGGTCAGGACACCCCTTGGCGTTACTTTTTAAGGCACTTTTACGTCATTTCAACTCCACGAGACCATCACCAACTTGCATGATGGTTAGGCAACTAAAACAACTTGGTTAAGGTTAGAGAAATGGTTTGGCCATGGTTAAATAAGAAAAGAAAAAAGGTTTTAGTGTGAAATGTACTTTGAAAACGCTGGGAATCGAACCCCGGTCGCCGGCATCCAAGTGACGCCACACACCTTTGCGAGGGTCCCGTGCCGCGGGTTTTCGCCTGGCCGTGCAGATCCCAAATTTTCTAGCTACCGGTACACGGACGCGGATGTGCGGACAAAAAAGAAGTCGTTCAAAAATAACAGTTACTCCGCGAGGAGTAACCTACGCGTTTTCTCGTCACGATTCTGCGTCTCTAATTTCCGTGACACTGTCCATAGGGAAAGCATAACAGCCTTCAGTCTAACATGAGTGTTCATTAATCTACAAGAAACCACCCAACGGATTATTGGTAGAATTTAGAAGCAGACAGATGTGGTGCCTCAGCCGAGCAGAACATGACGTCATTCAGCTGCTTCTTTGTGTGATATTAACAGATGAAAACACCACAGAAGAAGATACAGACTAAGTCCATCATGCTGAGATAAAGTTACAGAGACTGGGGTCAGACTTTTTTCTTAACTTCCAGAAGAAAACTTGATTTGAGCATTGAACCCAGAGTTGAAGGAAATTGATTTGCCCATCGCACTCATTTCGGTAAATTTCATGAGACCAGTCTGTATGAAACTATCAAATTGTAATAAATGTGTAATATACTGTGGACCCATGTACTGGATTGTATACCTGCATGTATCAGAAAGCCAACAAAGCTGCTTATCCTCTCTGACTTTATTGTATTTCTATCCAGATCCAACTTCCTGCTTTAATTCCCACATTTGTCTATATCCAGGTTTTCCTTTCCACCTGGAGCTCTGCTGCTGCAGTGATGAAGTTTCTCCTCCAGGAAGATTAACGTTTCATCTCAAGTGTCACCAAAAACGTTGTGACTTCTATATTATAGTCTTTACGAAGATTAAAGACTAGCGACCTCTTTGGAGAAAATCTGTTCCATCGGTGTGATGTAGCCTCCGACCTGTGATCTTCTGTTGGTGATGTGATTACTGAAGCTTTTTCTAGTGTTATTGTGGGTAAGAGCAGCAGCTAAATACTAGGGATGGGCGGGAGTACTCGGGTACTCGACTACTCGTTTGTAACGTCAGTACTCGAGTAACGTTTCAGCTGTTCGGGTACTCGCACCACCCCCCACGTGAATCAGATAAATACACGATACAGATTGTACACGATACAGCTAGGCACCATTGCGCCGCATCAGAGTAATGTTTGGATGTATTGACAAACACAACAATACGACTGAGCAGTGCAAGATATGCAAAGTTACTTGCAAAACATAGACATACCAGTTCGATGCTTAACGATGTGTGCAAAAAGCACAAGGAGAATGTCAACGGGGCAGATGAAAAGCAGTTTCGCATTATCTTGTTTGCTAGCAGTAACAAACGCCGTTGTTTTGATGCCGTCAGGGCAGAGAAGATTTCCCAGCTCGTCACGAAAATTGTGGTGTAACGGGAGCATATCTCCTTGTTGTGGAGCCTGAGTAGGCTACAAGCCACCATCAGAGAACAACAGGTACAAGGGTGGACAAGATGTATGAGGACAGCGCAGTGGAATTGAGGGCTGATTTGGGAAGTGCTAAATAAGGTGGCTAGCAGTTAGCAGCTAACGTTGCAGTTAACACTTTTTGACAGAAGATCAAACGTTGTAGCCTAATCAGTGGATTTGCGTAACAGTGATCATAAAGCAGTATGGATTATAGCCGACATGTATTGGAAATAAGCCTTCACTTTTTCCACAAATGTCTACTCGAACAAAGCGTTAACCATCCACCCACCGGAGTTTACTGAGGTAGGCTAACAGCTGCTAAGCTAACGTCAGATCACTCTATCATGGTCCGTCCATTTATTTCCTCACAATAAGTGCCCCAGGCAGCGCTTTTTCCATGCCAAAATGCTAACGTTGTGTGAACAGCCCCTACACAGAAGATTACTCCTGCTCTGTCATTATTATCAATAGATATTTTTACAGGCTTGTTACTTGTGTTGTGTTTCCACATGGACCCCCCCCCCCCCCCCCCCGGTGAGTATCTGATTACTCATCCATAACAGAAAGAGAGTAGCGTACTCGAGTATTTAAATTACCGTACTTAAAATGTCCATCCCTACTAAATGCCTGTTTTATAGGTGAGAGCCATATATTGTCACCTGGTTTATGAGCTAGAATGTTGTTGCTATTAGTGCAGTGGTTCTCCACATGGGGTTCGGGGACCACCAGAGGTCATTGAGCAGCTTCCCCACCAAATTGATCAAGTGTTTACACAAAGTTAACACAATTAGAGAATGTAGATTAGAAGAATGACAGTTTTGATCAGAGCTGCACCGTTATCTCTCTACAATAAGAGTCATGGAACTCCAGAAAAAAATTGTATCTGACAATAAAAGATATTCTCAGATTTGGGTCCAAGAGACACTCTCATCAGAGACACTCTCTGATCACATAAGGGTCAGGGGTGCTACTGTGTTGTCAATTAAGGGTTACTGATATGAAACCTTTGAGAATCACTGAGTTAATCGGCAACTATTAGGTCTTGTCAGAGTATAGCCTATGAGAGATGTATTGTTGATGTTTAAGAGGGTAAACCCACCTATGTCTCAATACAGCCTCTCACCATCTGTCCATCCGTCCGTCTATGTTTCTGTCTGTGACTGTCTGTGTGTGTGTCTGTCTGTGTGTCTATGACTGTCTGTCTGTGACTGTCTGTCTGTCTGTCTGTGTGTATGTCTGTCTGTCTGTGTGGCTGTGTCAGTCTTGTCCTCGTGTGTGTGTGTGTGTGACTGTCTGTCTGTGTGTCTGCCTGCCTGTCTGTGACTGTCTGTCTGTCCATCTGTCTGTCTGTGTGTCTGTGACTGTCTGTCTGTCCATCTGTCTGTCTGTATAACTGTCTGTCTGTGTTTCTGTGTGACTGTCTTTCTGTATGTGTGTCTGTCTGTCTGTCCGTCTGTCTGTGTGTGACTGTCTGTCTGTGTGTGTGGCTGTGTCTGCCTTGTCTGTCTGTGTGTTTGTCTGTCTGTCTGTCTGTCTGCCTGTCTATGACTGTCTGTCCATCTGTGTGTCTGTGACTGTCTGTCTCTCTGTGTGACTGCCTGTCTGTCTGTCTGTCTGTCTGTCTGTCTGTCTGTCTGTCTGTGTGACTGTGTGACTGTCTGTCTGTCTGTCTGAATGTATGTGTTTCTGTCTGTCTGTCTGTCTGTCCATCTGTCTGTCTGTCTGTCCATCTGTGTGTCTGTCTGTCTGTGTGTGTGTCTGTGACTGTCTGTCTGTCTGTCTGTGTGTCTGCCTGCCTGTCTGTCTATCTGTCCATCTGACTGTCTGTCTGTGTGTGTGTGTGTGTGTGTGTGTGTGTGTGTGTGTGTCTGTCTGTCTGTCTGTCTGTCTGTGTGTCTGTCTGTCGGTCTGTCTGTCTGTCTGTGTGACTGTCTGTCTGTCCGTCTGTGTGTCTGTCTGTCTGTCCGTCTGTCGGTGTGTGACTATCTGTCTGTCTGTCTGTCTGTCTGTCTGTCTGTCTGTGTGTGTGTGTGTGTGTGTGTGTGTGTGTGTGTGTGTGTGTGTGTGTGTGTGTCTGTGTGTCTGTGTGTCTGTCTGTCTGTCTGTCTGTCTGTCTGTCTGTCTGTCTGTCTGTCTGTCTGTCTGTCTGTGTGTCTGTCTGTTGTGAGCTCAGTGGAAAGCAGGCTGCTGATGGGGCAGGGCAGATGAAGCCACCGCTGTAAACTTTACAACCTTCACATCTAATTAAACTGGCAGGGCTTTCAATAGAGGAGGAGGAGGAAGGGGGAGCACCACCTTCTTTAAAATCCGTTCTTGTTTTAAAACAACCAATTGCTGTGCGTTTGCCTCTAATCTTTACATCTATAGGCTTTCTTATCCATAGCAAGTCGGTAGAGGGGGTTCGGTGTCTTGCTCAGAGACACTTCAGCAGGACCGCCCTGGGGCTCCAACCTGTGACCTTTCAGTTAGAACAGTGGTTCTCAACGTGGGGTCCGAGGACAACCTTGAGGGGGTTCCAGGGGCGTCCCCAGCAAAAAGATGAATTGTTAAGATTTACAAGTTAACACAATTAGAGAATGTATAAGAATGTAGAATTACTGTTTCTGCCTCTCTACCTACAATACAGTCATGGAATTCTGGACAAAATCATATCTAACAAAAGCAAATATTCTCAGATTTGGATCTGAGACAAAATCTCATCAAATGGGGTCTGGGGGCACTAATGTGACGTAAAAGTACCGCAGGAATAAAGCTATAACAATGAATGGGATTTTTGTTTGGGGGTCTTGGTTAAATGCATGAAATAAGGTCTGTGCAAGTTTATGAAACAGCAAGGTTTACGTTCAGCAAGATAATCTTCACAAATGAGGACCCATTTTTATGAGTTTTTTGAAGTGTTTCTGAAAATCACGTTAAAAAAGGTCCGCATTTGTGACGATTATCTTCCTGAATACAAACTTTGCTGTTTCATAAACTTTTGTTAACCACAGAGATTATTTCATGCATTTAACCAAAATCCCAATACAAAAATCCCATTGACTTCCTCCCATACGAACCAGCAGGCAGCAGCACAGGGACTTCTGGCTAAGCCTAAATAAATACGTCATCCCTGCGGTATATACCTCTGTATATGCTCTATTAGGGGTCCTTGAAATGAAAAAGGTTGAGAACCACTGTTCTAATTGATCATTCACAGCAGAGAGAGACAAGAAAGATTGGAAGAGAGAAAAGGGGGGGGGGGGTGACATGCAACAACGGGACATCCCGGTGGACATGGTACTCTTCTGCCATCACCTGAGTCACCAGGCCAATCAGTGTCACCAGTGGGCCACCCTGCTGCCTGTGGTGACTCCCCCCCCCCCCCCCCCCCCCCCCCACTCTGTCAGAAGACCCCCAAACCCCAAAGGAGACAATAGACAGATGATATAGCCAGTGCATATTTGGAATACCAGATGCAGGAATCTGATCCTGTGGGATTAGACCATAACGCTGCAGCCCACCGCCCCTCAGCTGATGCCCACACAGCAGGTTGTTGGTTCCCACCCTCCCAAGTCAGCCACTGTCTCATGCCAAACAGACACGCTTTCCACACACCACACTAAACGGTTAGTCGATTAATCGATTAGTCATCTATGACAGAAAATTAATCGCCAACTACTTTTTTTTATAATCAATTAATCATTTTGTACCAGTGATACTCAACCCGAGGCGGTAGAGCCACGTGCAGCTCCTTTATGGGTATAGTTGTGGCTCTTTTAAGTAGAAATAAATAAATTAAAATTTAAAAAAAGGGGAGGAAAGGGAATTTTGTGGATTGCAGCTCTTGCAACAGTTTTTGGGTGTCAATGTGGCTCCTGAGTAGGCAAGGTTGAGTACCACTGATTTAGACTAATTTGAAAATATGAAAATTATCTCATTCCAGTTTCTTAAATGAGACTGTGGTTTATTTAGTCTTATATGACAGTAAAGTGATTATCTTTGGGTTGTGGACTGGTCAGGACAAAAGAAGACATTTGAGGACGGAAGTGATCAACATTTTTCAGCATTTTGTGACATTTTATAGACCAAACTACTAATCGATGAAGAAAATCATTGACAGATTAATCATAATGAAAATAATCGTTACTTTGCCCAAATTAGGCTATTATATGTCCTCTCTGTTTTCTTATAGTTCATGAAATTGTGCTGAAATCAAACTAATTCACAAAGTGTGAACCCTCTAAATCAGGGGTGGGCAACTGGCGGCCCCTGTGTGGCCCGCGCTGGAATTGCAAAAAATAAAATAAAATGACAGTGCACCTGAACGCAACATGCAGAAGATACCCGCTGAATAAGTGTCCAAATGTTCATGTCATTCTGGCCAATACTCCACTTCTGTTATAGCATTTCAGTCTGGAATATGAAATATCTTTCAATAATCTTTATGACTAAAAGGCTAACAGTAATCTCATGTGTCAGAAGTGACTGTTCATTGAAGTAAAATTTTAAATAATTAACTCCTTGGTTTTGGCTTTATTTAGCTTCAAGAGTGCATTTTTGTTCTTGTGTGACCCTCAACACAGGCTTTGAGAATCCCGGGCCACTTACTGATACTATATGCTTAAATAAACACACTCATATTCTGATTTATTTCAAGAGAAACATTTTGGCTAGTGGACATTCTAATTGGCTGGTAACTTTTAAATAGCAGCCATATTCGCAGGTGGTCAAAAAAGTTAATTTCAAGCCCTGCAGGGAGAGCAGGTGGTGACATAGGACTAGGAGTGAGTGAGAAAAGGATCAAATATTGGTGGTTAAGACTGAATAATGACATGACAACTGTTCATTTAAAATGAGTTATTCCTCTAAACCTGGCTTCAAATGCCCCACATTTTTTCGCGCCGGCTCCGTTCGGCTCCCAGCCCTCAGCAAAATCTGGCCCTCTGAGGATTTTCTTGTGGCCCTCTCTATCATCAACGTTGCCCATCCCTGCTCTAAATAAAGGACCGTTGGGGTTTTGGAATTGGGAGCCAGCGGATCCAGCTGGAGGACAGAGATCAGTAGCAGCAAAGTCCTTCTGTTATTGACTCAGCGATAAGACGCGTGTAGGCCGAGCTACTGTGGGACAGATACACCTTTTCTTATTCTCATTTCTCAGGGCGCTGCGGGGCAAACAGCGACAGACAGCTATCCAATGATGCAATGCGCCTGGCTGTCAAGAGCTTTCACAGGGAAACAGTCCAGAGACCGGGGGGAGAGAGAGGGAGGAGAGGCCGAGTCCGAGACACGGACCCACATTTAATGAGATTTTGTCTCTTGAACCCAACTGAGAATATTTATGCTATGATTTGTCCAGAATCCCATATCTGTAGCCTGTTAGAGAGCTAACAGAGAAACTGATCAGAACACATTCTCTATAGGCTAACTCTGTGTTAACTCTTAACTCGTTCTAAATGACATGATACTGAAGTTTAACAATGTATCACACACTGAATTAAGCAGGTTGGAGAAAAGCTGATTTTGCACTGTGATGGGAAATAAAAATGAAATTAATTCTTACCATTTGATGAACGCTTTAATTAATTTCATGAAAACATATATTTATATTATAATTGTGTATTCATTTATATTTATGTCTATTTCTGCAAATAAGCAGGCTTGTAAACTGCGTTCAGGTGGCTTTATCCTCCGCACTGCATCCCTATTTCCTTCTAAACGGGCCGCTTCCTCGGGCAGTGCAGAGAGGAAAACCCGGGTTAAACGGTAGCCTACTGAGGCGGGATACTTTCACCAGCTCCAATTGTTTTAAATTTGGTGAAGCTGTCCTGCCTAATCTCAATTTAGCCACTTTTTAATTTGCAGGGCAGCCTATAGTTGAACCACTTTTTCCCCAAGCTGTCAAATGCATAAATTGATGAGTGTTCATATAGCCTACTGTCAAACTGATGTCAAATCTAGGAGACAGGGCGTACCGTATTTTTGGAAATAATACTCACAAATGAGCACTTCTCTGCATATGTCAGTGATTTTCCTTCGTATTGGTGGCTGTTTACCTCGGTGATCAACGACTGGAGGTCAGCCTAGTTCACCCACCTTGTAATTTAGCGCTACATCACTCTGGCGGTCAGAAACACTAGAGCTGGAGTGACTTTTATCCCCTGGCCTGGCTGCCTGCACCCCCCGCACGCACAGCAGACAGAGACGCGGCAGGCGGACTGGGAGCTTGTGGACGGGGATGCAGCAGACTAAATAACCGGGCGGGGGTTTGGGTATATTTTACGCACGGTGGGTGTTTCGTTGTGTTATTATCAAGCCATACGATCCCTTTAATCTTACCTGTAATTAGTGGAGAGGAGGGCCGGGGCGTTTGGAGCAACAGAAACCAGAATATAAGAAGCCTACAGGTGGACCAGGAGACAGGGTTCGAACAAGGCGGCAACATCCTCTGAATCGATCCAGGCGCACGAAAACAGAAACTAGTTTGGTGGAAAAGGAGATAAATCAAAGCAATCCAGCTGGTCTGTGTGGGAGAGAGGCACGGAGGAAATCCAGTCAAACAGATCCAGGATCGCTGCCGTCCTCATGCAGTCCTCCAGCCCAGAGAGAAAGCAGCCTTCAGTTTGTGACTTGGCGTTGAAATGCAAAACGACAATTCAAGATTACAGCGGCATTACAATGACAAAGACGCGCGGACAGACAGGAGACAGTGGACTCCAGCATGTCGAGTCTGAAGAGTGAAAAGAAAAAGAAAACATCACACAAATCAAATAAAAATAAAGGTGAAAAGTCCCGGGTGTGGAGGTCCAGTCGATTTGGGGGGAAATAATAATAATAAATAGACTTTCGCTCTCATGCGGCAATCCAAGAGCAGTCGGAACCGGACTACCGGAGCTTTACAACAGAGACACAGCCGGTTTGTGAGAGCCGTGAGCGAGCTGCTCATCAGTGTCCGATCCGCTGCTCTGTCTGCAAAAATCTGAAGTGTGGACACAAAGTTGCTCCGAGCTGGTCCGTTTGGCACATGGATGCTCTCGATGCCGACTGTCGCGCACTGAGGAGTGGACTGCAGTATCTCTCTCTCTCTCTCTCTCTCTCTCTCTCTCTCTCTCTCTCTCTCTCTCTCTCTCTCTCTCTCTCTCCCCCTCTCAATTCAATTCAAAGGGCTTTATTGGCATGAGAAACATACTATACATTGCCAAAGCAAGTGTAAAATGAAAACAAAAAACAAACAAAAAATGTGCCAGTTAAAGAGATAGGAGAATAAAGAAGTGTAACATTGCACTCAAATATAATATACATAAGTTAGCTTAAGAGTATGCTTACAATTAAATATATACTAAGGAGCTGTGTAAACAGCTATGTAACATTGCAATCAGATAATATATGTTAGCGTAGTTAACTTAAGCATGGGCATATGAGTATAAACATTAACTTAAAAGGTGCAAAGAGAAAATTGTGCTTGATGGTTGTTGAACAAAATATATAGCCTACAAGTAAGGGGATGAATGAAAATACAAAGTAGACACTGTAGTTAAAAATTATATATACAAATCCAAATAAACTTGGAACTTGTGTAAACAGTGATTTTGTTCTTATTAGAGGTATTTAAAGCTATACAGCAGGAGCAGGAGGCAGACCCGGGGCCTATCCTGCTCTGGGTTGAGTGTGGTTATGTTCCATTATCTTCCATCCTTTTTTTGTCACAACAATTCACAAACCGTGCTGCTGTGTTTGCACATTGTGGTACTTCCCCGAGCAGATATGGAAGTTTTTTGTTGTCCGTCATGGTTTCAAAGTCTTTTTGGATGTTTGTAATCTGAGGGAAGTATGTGTCTCTGATGTCTCTGTTTCCACCTCCTTTTGTGTCCAGTGGGTGCACAGTCTGTCCTCTCTTGGGAGCCAGGTCTGCCTGTGGCGGCCTCTCTCGATGGCCAGGTTGTGCTCACTGAGTCTGTACATAGTCAAGGATTTCCTCCGTTTTGGGTCAGTTACAGTGCTCAGGTATTCTGCCACTGTGTACTCTCTGTTTAGGGCCAAATAGGATTCCAATTTGCTCTGTTTTTGTGTTGATTCTTTCCAATGTGTCAGATAGTTGTCTCTTTGTTTCATTATAATTTGGTTTAGTCTAAAGGGGTTCCTCTCTCTCTCTCTCTCTCTCTGGACCTCTGGTGTGGGAGCGCAGCAGAAAGCTAAAGCCCTGCCTCCTCAGTCAGACCGGGGACCTCCTCCAGACCTTCTCCTCTGCAGTCAGATAGTCCACCTCCAGTGCAGACCTTCTCATTCCTCTTTATTTTATAAGTCTCCAGGAGGCAGGAGCAGGAGGGCTTTTAATAATCCACAGCAATCTAACATCCAAATCTCTGCCTGCTACTGAACCGCTCTCTGCTGCACAATAAAGCTGTGTGTGTGTGTGTGTGTGTGAGTGTGTGTGTGTGTGTGTGTTGGGGGGGGGGACTATACGCTCTGACATAGCCACCACCTCGGATCCAGTTTCATTACCAACAAACCGGGGAGCTCCATGTGCTCCATGTCTCTACGCTGTCCATGTTTGAGGAGAAGAAGAAGAAGAGGAAGGGGTGAGGAAGAGGAGGGGTGAAGTCAGGTGCAGGTCGTGTCACTCGCCCCCTGCTTCCTGTGGAACATGAGCGAACCTTGTTCATGTCACAGTGAATCCAGGACACATTATGGGATAGGCTACTTGAAAAGGTCAGAGGTTGGGGTGACCCAGCTCACCTGGTAGAGCATGTACCATAAAGGCTTACGGCCGTTGCACACTTGCCTGCTGTTGCCTGGTCGCTTGGTGCTGCAGCTTGATTGGCTGTCTTGCTGTCTTTCCGTCTTCAATTGGTCGATTTAAAATTGGCCTCTCCTCTCCCCGCTGTCCTCTGCCGCTCATTGCCTTGCAAAGCATGCTGGGATACCTGGCGGCAGACGGCAGCACTGAGAGGAGGGGCCAATTTGAAATCGACCAATTCAAGATGGAAAGACAGCAAGACAACCAATCAAGCTGCAGCACCAAGCGACCAGCCAGGCGACAGCAGGCGTCTACACATAAAGGAATTTGCTTATTCGCAAGGGCCGTCAGTCCTTCCCCTGGCCGGCCCGGGTTTGAATCCGACTTGTGGGCCCTTTGCTGACCAAGAGTCAGAGGTCAGCGGTTCCCAAACTGGGACACAATTAGAAAATGTAGAAGACTTACTATTTTGATCATAGTTTCACTGTTGTCTCTCAGTCATGGAATTCTGGACAAAATCAGATCTAACCATAAGAATATGCTCAGATGTGGGATTGAATTTCACAATTATTTCTCCTCATAGATCATAACATTTAATCAGGTTTGACTTATCTCCTCTTGCACAGTGGAGACGGATCTATTACAATCCAAAACTAAATCAGAAGAACAGAAATTGTGGTTTCTTCAGACACAATCTTCTTATTCAGGCTTTGTGGCTCTAATGTGAGTCTGTCTGTGCCACAAATGTTCCCTGACATGACGAAACATCTACTTAACTTGTCCCATTTAAATCCAGCATGTCCACACAATCAACAACAATGTATTTGGGTGTTATTTGCTCATAAATGGGCAGTGTGTGGGTGACAGTGGAGCAGCAGTGGCTCTGTGCTTGTTGTTGGTCTCAGACTCTTTAAAGTGAAACTCGTCAGAAGCTCCGACGGGAAGGAAAAGCCAGTCTTCAAAGAAATAATTATGACCCAGCCCCTTTTAACTGTCAGCCAGCACCACACTCTATCTGCTGCTGCACACACACACACACACACACACACACACACACACACACACACACACACACACACACACACACACACGCACACACGCACACACGCACACACGCACACACGCACACACACACACACACACACACACACACACACATAGCAGGTGTGTGTGTTAGGAAGAGAGGGTGTCAAAGAGAGAGAGTCAAAAAGAGAGAGATACTGTGTCAAAGAGTGAGTGTGTGTGTGTGTGTGTGTGTGTGTGTGTGTGTGTGTGTGTGTGGGGGGGGGGGGGGGGGGGGGTATGCCAGTCAAAAAGAGAATGTGTGTAGGCTATAGAAATTGTGTCAAAAAGGAATTTAAAAAAGTGTGACACGGAGTGTTAAGAAAATAGTGTGACAAGAAGAGAGACATCATGAAAGAGTGTCATAGAGATTGTGTGTGTGTGTGTGTGTGTGTGTGTGTGTGTGTGTGTGTGTGTGTGTGTGTGTGTGTGTGTGTGCTGCCTGTCCTCAGCAGTAACCTCAGATTTAGTTTCAGTGTTATTATCCACTAGATGGCAGCAGAGAGGAGCGAGGCGTCCCACCACACAGTCCCAACACCTCCTCCCTCACCGAGGGCACACACACACACACACACACACACACACACACACACACACACGCACACACACACACACACACACACACACACACACACACACACACACACACACACACACACACACACACACACACACACACACACAGGGATACTACTTTACTCTAATATAGTTTTTAGGTATTTTAGAGATTGAAGTTTGAAGTTTTTAGGCATTTCTCATTCAGAGGGAAGTTACAGTGGGTGAGCACAGCTGCTCCCTGCTCATGGGCACTTCAGCAGGATGCGCTCGCTGGTGTTGGGTATCAAATCTGTGACATTTAGATTGTTGGAAATTATCTACTGTATACTCAGAAAAAACGAACATTGCCTCTTTTAAGTATTAAGGATACAGATCGATTCCCTGCCTACCAACATGAGGGTCGCAGGTTCGAGCCCACGTGTTACCTCCGGCTTGGTCGGGCATCCATACAGGCACAATTGGCCGTGTCTGCGGGTGGGAAGCCTGATTGAGGATGTGTCCTGGTTGCTGCACTATGCCTCCTCTGGTGGGTTGGGACGTTTGTTCGGGGGGAATAGTGTGATCCTCCCACGCGCTGCAGGTGAATCTCCTTGTTGTCACGTGAAAAGAAGCAGGTGGCAATTGCACATGTATCGGAGAAAGCCTAGTCTGCAACTCTCCCCAGATCGGCAGAGGGGGTGGAACAACGATGGGGACAGCAGGGGGAATTAGGAAAGTACAATTGGGGAGAAAACAGGGTGAAATCTGAAAGAAGAAGCAGAAAAAGAAAAAGATCTATGCTGATTTTATTTTAAGAAAAAATTGTTGGTTTCATATCAACTTGGATGAAATGAATGGTGGTGAAAGGAATTAAAGTGCTGACTGCTATTGGATCACTGATGAGGAGATAATGTGGAGTTAACAGACTTGAATGCTTTTGAAATATGTGGGGTGGCCTGCAAATTTGACATTTTTATTTTTTGATATTTCCATAAACTCTGTTCAGCATGGGTGTGTGTGTGGCTGGCCACATGTGTTGGGTTGTCGTGTGACAAATAAAGACGGGTTTGTCCGTCCAGTTCTTCTTCTTCTTCTTCTTCTTCTGCCTCTGGGATGCAGGCACAAAAGTTCTTAGTCCCAGGAGAGGCCTTTGGGGTGGTGTGTGACCAATTGAGGTGACATTCTCGCTGTTACAAGTCACTCTACCATCTTCAATGACTAAAAAGATGTTATACTAAGGTGAAAAAGTTAGTTTGGGGCTTAAAAAAAAGAAGCTGAATATCCGCAAAGGAGCGAGATGGACGGAGTGTTTTTAGAAAACAAAGTGGGATCCAGGTCCAACAGTGGCTCTGAAACTCCAGGCATCCTTGAAATCAATCAATCAATCAATTTTTATTTAAAGTGCAAAATCACCATGAAGCATGGTCCCAGTACACTTTACACTTAAAAAAAGAGCATAGGACAAAGTATAACAAACAATGCTCTAAAAATTAATGTTAAGAGGATGTTTACAAACAAAACAAACACAAGTGAGGGCCACATTAAAAAACAACAAGTTAAAAGGGGTGTTCGAATACAAATCAAATAAATAAATGAATAAAAACTAGTAAAACAGCCACATTAAAAAACATCCCAAATAAAAGGGGTGTTTTAAAATGTGACAAATCCAACCGTAGTTCTAGGGAAGGCCGTAGTGCAGAGAAAAAAGGTGTGTTTTCAGTCTTGATTTAAAAATGTCAACTGAACTAGATTCCCTAACATATAGTGGAAGTTTGTTCCACAGATAGGGGGCGCGGTAGGCAAAGGCTCTCGAACCAACCGTTTTCTTAACCACGGGAATGGCTAGAAGACCAGCATGGAGAGAGCGAAGGGGGCGTGCCGGTACATAAAGTGTAAGAAGTTCTAATAAATACGGTGGTGCAAAGCCATGCAAGGCCTTATATGTTAAAAGAAGAACCTTAAAATCAGCTCTAGCATACGGTATACTGGTAACCAGTGAAGCGAGGCCAGAATGGGAGTGATATGATTACATTTTCTAGTCTTAGTCAATATTCTAGCCGCAGCATTCTGTACCAGCTGAAGACTTCTCGTAGCACAATTAGGGAGGCCAGAGAGAAGGACATTACAGTAATCAAGTCTAGAGGAAACTAATGCATGAATTACAGTTTCGGCGTCGCGCAGAGATAAAATAGAGTGGATTTTGGCGACATTACGAAGATGAAAAAATGATGTCTTGGTAATAGCTGCTATATGAGACTGGAACGATAACTTAGAATCAAAAATCACTCCGAGGTTTTTAACAGTAGGACTTTCAGGGACAATACAGCCATCAATATTTACACACAAATTCTGGAACAATTTCTCATGTTTAGTAGATCTAATAACTAATAACTCTGTTTTAGAAGCATTTAATAACAAAAAATGTGAACTCATCCAGTTTTTTATGTCTAACAGACATGCTTCTAAATTTCTGAGTTGGGAGAGATCATTTGGCTTTATGGGTACATATAGCTGGGTATCGTCAGCATAGCAGTGAAAATTGACACCATATTTGCAGATAATCTCACCAAGGGGAAGCATATAGATAAAAAATAGAATAGGGCCAAGGACAGATCCCTGGGGTCCACCAGACATTACTTGAGAAAGAACAGACAAGGCATTGTTGTAACTAACACGTTGGGTTCTATTTGAGAGATAAGAGTGAAACCATGAACGCACCGTCCCCCTGATACCAATGTGCTTCTCCAGGCAGTTTAAAAGTATGCTGTGGTCCACGGTGTCAAATGCCGCACTTAAGTCAAGGAGCAGCAGCAAGGATGACATGTCAGAATCAGCAGTGATTAGTAGATCACTGACTACTCTGGCCAAGGCAGTTTCTGTAGAGTGACGAGACCGAAAGCCAGATTGAAACTTCTCAAAAAGGTTATTATTGGATAGGTAGGCTATGAGTTGATCAGCGACAACTTTTTCAAGTAATTTTGACATGAAAGGAAGGTTGGAAATAGGTCTATAGTTGTCCAGAATTTGTGGGTCACTGTTGGGTTTTTTAAGCAAGGGTTGAATAATGGCAGTTTTAAAAGCAAGTGGGGCAGAGCCCACAGAAAGTGATTTATTCACAATGTTAAGAATTGGACTTTTTAGAACAGGAAGCAGTTCCTTGAAAAGGTTAGAAGGTATAGGGTCTAGCATACAGGTTGTAGGTTTCGAGGCAGTTACCAGACTGGTAAAGGCTTCAGGGGAAACCATTTTAAACTCTGATAGAGTGCAGGTGGTGCAAATCGCAGCGCCTGAAACATTCGAAATGTTACACAATGAGCCAGCGATTTTATTTCTAATTGAATCAATCTTATTTGTAAAGAAATTCAGGAAATCATCAGCATTGAAACAAGAGCTGTTAGCAGGCGGGGCATTCTGTGTAAGTTTAGCAACAGTGTCAAATAAAAACGTGGATTTTTTTTAATTTACGTTGATCAGTTGGGAGAAATATGATGTCCTATGAGAAATGGACCTATGAGAACTCCAGCACAACGAGGAACAGTTTATTGTCACTATCATTTCAATCAGCAGTAAATAATCCCATTAGATGATGCGTAAGGACTATTCTATGTTTCACTCTTTCAACAAGTAACCAAAATCATGCAAAGTTCAGCTCACAGTATTCCAAAGTGGTCATCTAAGACCTGAATGGCAGTCAGCCAGTCAGCAGTTGTAGGGGGAAGAAGGTAAAGTGATGCATGTAGAGATGAGTTTTCAGCCTACAGTGGAAGATGAGGAGTGACTATACCACACATGGGCAAAATACAGCCCGCTGTATCGCGGGCCCATCTATGTGGCCCGCGATGGAATTGCCCCAATTTTCTTTTTTTTTTCTTTTTTTTTCACAGTGCACCTGAACACAACATGCAAGATACCCGCTGAATAAGTGTCCAAATGTTCATGTCATTCTGGCCAATTATACTCCACTTCTGTTATAGCATTTCAGTCTGGAATATGTAATATCTTTCAATAATCTTTATGACTAAAAGGCAACATTGAAGTAGAAATTTAAATAATTAACTTGTTGGTTTTGGATTTATTTAGCTTCAAGAGTGCATTTTTGTTTGTGTGACCCTCAACACAGGCTTTGAGAATCCCGGGCCACTTACTGATACTGATACTGCTTAAATTAACCCACTCATATTCTGGTTGATTTCAAGAAAAACATTTCGGCTAGTGGAAATTCTAATTGGCTGGTAACTTTAAAATCTAGCAGCCATATTGGCAGGTGGTCAAAAAAGTTAATTTCAAGCCCTGAGAGCAGGTGGTGACATAGGAGTGAATGAGAAAAGGATCAAATATTGGTGGTTAAGACTGAATAATGACATCACAACTGTTAATTTAAAATGAGTTATTCCTCTAAACCTGGCTTCAAATGCCCCAATTTTTTTGCGCTGGCGCCGTTCGACCCTCAGCAAAACCTGGTAGCGAGGACATTTTTTGTGGCCCTCTCTATCATCAAAGTTGCCCATCCATGGGTTACAGCATGACAATATTTGTTCGGCCCCCGGCAACAATCTGGGTTTCTCATGTGGCCCCCCATGAAAAATAGTTGCCCACCCCTGGACTATGCTGTTAGACTGGAGTGATCTGGAGTGATCCAGGCTGAGTTAAGGGCGGGACATACTCCACGCACACGTCCAACCGCGAGGGCCGTGTGGCCAATATCACGTCATCGCGGTGGGGGGGCGAGGCCACCGCAGCCGTAAGCGCGCGTCGGCAGATTTTTCTAGCAGCGCTCCGCTTTGCAGGGAGAGACAGGAAGAGAGATTAAATGAAGAAGTAAGTACACTGAGCCATGTTTTGACCACATTTTTTGACCCATGTGGTAAACTTTGATTTCTAACTGTTCCTTTTTAGTCATTTCAAGTAATGTGCTGTGTTGAGACAGATCTAGGCCTATTTTAAATTCAATAAAAACAAGATTGGCGATTCTATTCAGGTGCTGATACGATCATTTGAGAGTTAAGTGACACCGCAGTCTACTGAACACAATGGCATTCCATTGACTTTTAATTGAGTTTCATTGACTTAACATGGACCATTCACTGTACTATGTAAACAGCGATGCTCTGAGCAGCGCTCTGAGTATGAACACCTCGGCTCGAGCGGGGAGTGCGCTCCTGGTTTGCGGAGCTCCTCCTCGCGCTGCCTTCCTGGAAGTATGTCCTAAGCTTTATGCTCCAGGGGTTTCCAGGCAGCATGGCTCCTCCTGTCCTGCCTCAGACTGGCTGTAGACGTGAGGTGGCCCCGGGGTTAAAGCCCCATGAAGCCGGCAGGTCTGGCCCTGGGGGGCGGGGGGAGGAAGGGGGGGACCCAGCTGTCTGACTCAGCTGTCTGTTGGAGGCAGAGTGGACCGGTGTTTAGAGACACCATCCTGTAACACAATGGCACCGCCCATGATGGCTCCTTAAGCAGCTTTGGGCTAATTTAAACACAATGGTCGTATACTGTCATCAGTATAGAGAGGTAAAGTGGAACGTCACTTCCTGCTTCAGCACTGTACCAGAGATTTTCATCCGCCATTTATTTTCCCATAGACATTTTGTAAAATGCTTATAAAATAGTTGTACTTCGTTGAACCAAACGGTTCAGCTAACGCTATAATCGGGAGAGACCATAGAACATTTCACTTGGACCAAAACTTAAAAAAACAACATCGAAAAAATATTTTCTTTAAACCCGCATTTTTATCTCCGCCAGGAGATTATGAGATTGTCGCTGTCAGTGCGTGCGTGCGTCTGTCTGTCTGTCTGTGCGTGTGTTCTGTGTGTTTCTGTGTGTTCCTTGTGTGTTCCTCCCGTATCTCGAGACCCGTAGGTCGGATCTACTTCAAACTTTGGGAGTGTACTAAGGAGTACGTGACGGAGTACAGTGACCTGTTTTTGTCCAATTCGGCATAGCGCCACCTACTGGCAACGTGTGTGTGGTCGGATCTACTTCAAACTTTGGGAGTGTACTAAGTAGTACGTGACGGAGTACAGTGACCTGTTTTCGTGCAATTCGGCATAGCGCCACCTACTGGCAACACAGTGCGTGTGTTCCTTGTGTGTTCCTCCCAGATCTCCAGAACCGTTGGTCGGATCTACTTAAAACTTTAGGAGTGTACTAAGGAGTACGTGATGGAGAACAGTGACCTGTTTTCATGCAATTCGGAAGAGCGCCACCTACTGGCAACACAAAAAGTGGTTTATCTTGAGAACCGCTTGTCCGATCAACTTCAAACTCGGGGAGTGCGCTTAGGGGGAACCAACAGAGTTCAAGGAGCTGAATTTCAGGGAATTCTGCATAGCGCCACCTACTGGCAATTTCTTTTTTTGATCTCAACAACTGATCTCAACAACCATTCGTCCCATCGACTTCAAATTTGGGGAGTCCGCTGATGGGAACTCCACACAGTGCAGAGCCCAATTCCGTGCAATTCGGCACAGCACCACCTACTGGCAACACAAAAAGTAGTTTATCTTGAGAACCGTTTGTCCCATCAACTTCAAACTCGGGGAGTGCACTTAGGGGGACGCAACGGAGTGCAGGAGCTGAATTCCATGCAATTCGGCATAGGCCACCTACTGGCAACACAAAAAGTGGTTTATCTTGACAACCGTTCATCCGATTGACTTCAAACTTGGGGAGTGTGCTGCTGGTGACTCGATATAGTGCACTCCTGAATTTCGTGCAATTTGACAGCGCCACCTACTGTCAACACAAAAAGCAGTTTATCTTGAGAAACATTCGTCCGATTGACTTCAAACTTGGGGAGTGCGCTGCTCGGACCCAGATGCACCCTTCTACGCGTAACCGCATCCCCTAATCTACAAAACTAAACCACAATTATTCTAAACCAAACTTGACAAAAACAGAAATACATGCGTTACAACACATACAATAAACCCATCATAACAAATACATAACCAAAACACTAAAAGAAAAGCAGACAATAACAATATATGATTTACAATAGCATCTCAGTATGAGACTCACTACACATTGCATTCAGACGATGTCTCGTCACACACATGGTCTATGGATCAGCTTGGGGGAAAATGCGGTCCTGGCAGAGATCTGCACTCCACCGAGTGCACTTTTCTAGTTTTTAATGTTTTGGTCCCAGTGAAATGTTATGCGATCTCTCCTGTTTCTAAATATACCTGAACCGTTTGGTTTGAACCAGTAAAACTATTTTTATAAGCATTTTACTAAATGTGTATGGGAAAATAAATGGCGGATGAAAATCTCTGGTACAGTGCTGAAGCAGGAAGTAGGCGGTCACTTTGCCTCTCTATTCACACCAGTCAACTTTCTCCTGGGCGGAGCCTGGCGCTGGTGCTGACTCATTTACGGGTTATTTCGAATCCCACATAGGTTACGCCAAAACCACGCCCTGTGCCCGCCTACGCAGCAGTCAAGCGCTGGGATTGGCCAGGCACTCATGCTCATGTTGGGCTCTCTGTTACAGGGACACCATTCCTGTGAGAAGCAACACCAAGCGAGGCTGCAGCGAGGCTGCAATGAGGATGAGACAAAATCCTACATCACACCAAAGCATATAATGTGTTTTAATGTTATTTGATTTCTGACCACCTGGCTCAGTGCTTATTATGAGGCCAGAATAACAGATGCTGCCAGTGGTGGAGGGTACACCGGGGCAGAGGGTGCGCCCGCCCCGGGCCCACTCGTCAGTGGGCCCCCATCAAAAAAATAAAAAAATAAAAATTGCAGGCCAAGCCAGGCCACCGGGCATCGGCCCAATGTGCCCGATTATGCAGTCCGCGCCTGTCTGTGTGTGAGAGAGAGAGGCAGACAGGGGCAGACAGGGTGCTGTCTGTGACAGCCTGTCGCTGTCAATCTGCGGTGGTGCTGAACCGAGGGCTGTGCCTCGGTGCTGAAACATCTGAAGAGGCCTGGCTGGCAACCCGTGTTTTTCTTTTTCTTCTTCAGAACAAGCTTGTCTGTAAAGTGGCTTCACTGTAGGCTTTCTTGGACATAATATTACTTCTTTTTTTGTTACTCAATGAGTGACAAAAGCCCCTTCTAAACATGCAGTGGAATCCGGATTATAACCAGCTCCTAGCCGGTTGGCCTGCATGTTTAGAAACAATTAGCCGACTTATGCGCACTCCCGCGAGTGCGGATCATGACCATCTGAGGGCCTAGTATAGGATCCGCATTATTGGAAAAGCAGCTGTTGTTAACACTGGCAGCTCATGATCCGGATCATGTAGCTGTTATGTCTGAGTGGGCGGGTGGTGGCACTTTACAAACCATTAATGTCCCAGTGATCATTATTTTCATGAATGGACACAGCCTTAGTTACATGGCTGGATTATTTGGAAGAGAGCCAAATTAGGTGAGTAAACAAGTAATTTATTTGTCCCCCATCTGCCAGTTTAAAAATGCAACAAGGAGATGATAGCAGATAGCCTACTACTAGAGTTGCGCGATCTTGACCTCAGTCAGATCGTCAATCGCCACCCTTTGACATCGCCAATACACAATGTCATTGCGCAAGCACATGGCTGATTTATATGGACGTTAACATCCATATTAATTAGCCATGTGCTTCAGCTGCGCTCGGGTACTTTGCTAACTTAGCATCGATGCTAGCGGGACTTACCCAGCTATCGTCATTGCCTGCTTACTGCTGCTTGCTGGTAATGTTAATCCCATGTCAGAAAAAGTCTCCAGATTTGTCGCTAATGTTAGTCTCTTCTGAGAAAGATTGTCTCCAGGAGGGTTTGAAAAGTTGTCTTGAGTTGGATGCAGCCAAGTATTGTGAGGCAGCCAGCCAGTGTTGTGACTGTGAGCATCCAAGCTAACACAGCTGCGGAGAGGAGCCTATCAATTTATGTCGAAGAGAGGAGCTGACTGACTGACAGCCTATATCGAGACATAGGCCTAGCCTAACTTTTGTGGGGAGAAATGAATTGAAAACTAGTCAGATATGACTTGAATGCCACTTCCGATGTAACAAAGGCAAGTGCTCATTTTTGGCACATTGCCACCCCTCGTTATTGCCTGAATGGTTGGAATGGATCCTCCATTAAAACGGCATGTTTTTGAATGGAGTTTGGTTACAGATTCGCTAAAGCTGTTTCCATATCACATTTCTTGTTATCGATACACGCTACCGCACCCCCCCCCCCCCCCCGCCCACTGGCAGATAGAATACGGACCATTTCCAGCTGTTTCTAAACACAGACTCCTCATGTCTAGAAAGGTAAAACCGGAAAATATGCTTATGTTAGGCCTATGTGCTGTAGCCTATTGTATTTTTAATTTTATATTTTTTATATTTTTCATTTGCAGGTTAAACTGTCAGCTGAGCTCTGTTATTGAAGCTTTGGCTAAAGGCCTCTGAATTTTACAATGATGTTTTGAAACAAATGTTTAAAAATCGATTGTGTGTTAAAAGCTTGTGTTACGCTTTCAGTGGCGTTATTACAGTAATTTATTTTCAATGTCCGCTATCAAGAGCAATTTGGTTAATAAAATCGCTGGGCTGGTCACAGTGTTTGTGGTGTGTGGGAAATGTGTTAAAAGCTTGTGTGTTACGTTTTCATTAGCGTTGATACACTAATAATTAATTTCAATGTTCACTATCAAGAGCAATTCAGTTTGTTCATGAAATCGCTGGGCTGCGTGCCGTGCGGTGTTTGTGGTGTGGGAGATTCCAGCTGTCAAAAGAAAAGACTTGCTCCGGCCAATCCCGGCGCTTCACTGCTGCATAGGCGGGCACAGGGCGTGGTTTTGGCGTAACCGTGGGATTCGAAATGACGCCTCATTTACTGTCACAGGAACAAGGAGGCTGTTACAGTTAGGCTATACATCCACACTATATGTTATCGTTTGAAAGTGACGTTTTTCAAATGAAAATGATTTCCGTCCAGACAAGCGTTTCAGAAATAATCTCCGTCCATAACACACCTGAAAATGCATATCGCATGACAATTCACGACACTGGGCAGTTGGTTGCTTAGTTTCAAGATTCACTTTAATACAGTGGTTCCCAAACTTAGGGTCGCGACCCTAAGTGGGGTCGCCTGGAATTCAAATAGGGTCGCCTGAAAAAAAGAAAAGAAAAAAAAGAAATATATATATATATATATATATATATATATATATATATAATCACTAAGATTTCAGCGTTGTTCTCTTGGGTGACACCTATGGCGATGAGTGGTAATTGCAGGTGACATCCAAACAGTGTTGCATTATGTGACATTACTAATGTCACATAATGTCACTATATATTGCAAAGGCTTCCATCAATGGACCATAGCCTCAATCAACATTGTGAGTGACTCTTAATTTATTGTTTTTATTTAGATGAAAATATTTGAGATTATAACTTTAAATCAGGATTCTGAGAATAAAATCAGAGTTTTGGGATTAAAATCAGAATTCTCAGATTAAAGTCAGAATTCTGCGGGGAAAAGAAGCATACTATGTGACATCACTGATTATGTCACTGATGACATCATCGATGTACCGGAATTTGAATGTTGCGGGTCCCTAGATTTTGGCGACGTCAAAATAGGGTCACGAGCCAAAAAAGGTTGGGAACCCCTGCTTTAATAGGTTAAACCGGTCGGACAAACCCTGTCTTTATTTTGTCACAAACACCGTGGCATGCACACACGTGCCCGGCGGCCAATACACACACACACACACACACACACACACACACACACACACACACACACACACAGATGCTTTGGAGGCGCCGTGAAATGTGTCCTCTGCGTTTGACCCATCCTGGCTCATCCTCCTCCATGGTTCAGGGCAGGAGTGGTGGGCAGCTGCAGTGAAGCGCCCGGGGACCAACTTCTTCCAACCGCCGCTGACGATCTTCTGCATGTTTTTAGTAGGGGGTTATATATGGAGGAACCCCAGGGAGCACGGGGAGAACATGCAAACTCCACACAGAAGGGCCCTTTCACGAGATGGCCCACCTGGGCACTGGGGACATGGGGGAAGCACACCCTCAGTCAGTGCCCATGCACAGCGTCCCAGGCAGGAAGGACCTTCTAGCTGTGAGGCGACAGCACTACCACTGCACCACCATGCCCCAGGATACTTACGTGTGTCCAGCGAGAGTTGAACCCTCGCCTCGGTCTTGCTTTAGGTTTCAGGCAGACCCGCCTTAACCACTGAGTCATGAGACTCAGTGGCCACAGTATAATAGCCACAGTAAGTAATCAGATTACAAACAAGGAATTTGAATTAGTGCAAGTATTCAGCGCATCGGTCACATCAATAGTAGAAGACAATGTAATACAGAAAAACAATCACAAGATTTAAAGTTCAGTCCTTTAAAGTGACATATGATTGGGGGGGTTGGGTAGGAAAATGTCCGTGCCCCTTACTCAGGGGGCACCGGGGAGGGATAAAGTCCTTATTCATGGGGGCTTTCAGGTCTCGCTTTCAGGTCTCTTCTCTTTTTGTGTGTATTATTATTATGTATTTTTATTTTTCTAAGTGTAATTGCTGCCATGTATTTTAGAGTGTTTTGTTGCTACTCATGTTTTACGTAGTTTTAGAGTGTACTGCTGCTACCTATGTTTTATGTATGTTTTTATTATGTTCTACGTTTTACGCTCTATGTTTTTTGTGTTTTATGTTTTATTGGACAACGGATGGAAATTAGCCTCGTGCTAAATCCAGCAATTTTTACACTTTTACTATGTTCCAGGTTTTACTATCTGTTCTGTGGTTTCTGTGTTCATTAATTTTGCACTGTCCCATCCAAATAAACGAATAAAAAAAATAAAAAAATAAAAAATTGAAGAGGCGGATGGCAGTTGGGAATAAGCTGTCCTTGTGACGTTCGTATTCTGCCAGACATCAGTCTTCTACCATAGGGGAGAGCCTCAAAGAGTTTATAGCCTGGCCGGGAGGGGTTGGCCATGATCTTCCGAGATGACTTCAGCGTCCTGGCGGTGTGCAGGTCCTGAAGGGATGGCAGGCTGCATCTTATCACCTTTTCAGCACGGCGGATGATGTGCTGCAGTCTGGAGATGTCCTTGAGGGCAGCAGCAGCGTACCAGACGGTGATACTACGGAATATATGGAAGAACAGCAATGGCAAAAACTAAGACCAGAGATTGGGACCAATGACAAAGTACTTAACTGTTACTGAGAGTATGGTGGTCAAGGTGGCAGAAACCATTGATTTGGAGGCGTGGTAAAGCAAATATGTCAACATATTTGGCAACATAACAGGATTGGAAAGGAATGTGGGTGTCTGTCCTTTTACCTCTACATTAGCCAGACGCATGTAATAATACTCTTAATGTCTCTTGAGTCAAAATAGCAGCTCTAGAAAGAAGCCCTCGCTCTTTGATTCTGAGGGACTGACACCAAAAGCTGACGTTTACCAAAGATGTTTGACATCCTGAAACATTGTCTCATATCAAACTCCACTGGAGCTGCTGGAAACATCTGGAGGTGATGTCACCTCCTCTATGATTGGCCGGTTATCCACCAAGAAGAGAAACACAACTAACTACTGAATAGAGTCAGAAATGGAAAGCACTTGACTTAAACACCATGAAAGTGTTTCAGGGTGGAGTTTTCCCTTTCATGTAAATCTCCTGAATGTATAAAATACTTTCATGGGTGTATACATGGGTGTAACAAGACAATAAAATGACAAATTGGATCATGTAATTGTTTGTACTTATATTGTATGTTTGCACCCTTGTAAGTGTATGTTTTAGAGGTTTATAGAGAGATTTGATGAAGTTCTTGCCCAGTATTCGTGTGTAGGCTACTTACCAGAAGTGGAGACTCGTGTCACAGCAGGCACGGTAGGGCGGGGGGGAAGGGGCATCAAGCAGCTGCCCCTTTGCTCCTTGATGTCCAAGTGCCCTTTTTGTCCACTGCGAGATGTTAAAGAGCATAGGGCAGGTTAGAGACCCCAGTGAGTCAATATGTAAGAGAATTATTTAGGAACTGGATTTTCACATTAAGACACTTACATATACACTACAGTGACTTCTGGGGTCGTTTCACTTTTTTTGCTTTTATTTTGAAATCTTGGACCCCAAAGCTGTGATGTAGGCAGCGGCATGGGCAGTCCTGGGAAGTCCTGGGAAGTCTGGCTCTGGCTGGACACTGGTGGCAGCCATCAGCACCATGATCAGCACCCACCCCCCCCCCCCCCCCCCCCCCAGCCCTCTAACTGAACATTATTCCACCACCATTGTTGCTGCTTTATCTAAATTGTATCACAAAGATTGTTGTAGACATTAGGACACAGTTTGTTTTGATTAAAATGTGTATTTATTGATCATCGTGTAAGTGAGGCCATTGAAATCCCTTGTATGTTCCTTTCTTCTGGAAACAAACAACCAACTGCTTCCAAACCTGATGTACTCTGCCACAGAGACCCAGCTGTGTAGGGATATGCCTGTGTGGACAATTGGAGTCATTAGTACTGTATCTTTAGTCAATCTTGAAAATCTTACTAGTAACATCAAATAGTATGGTTTGAATACTGAAGATGTAGGCCTATCAGGGCAGAGATTAATAACAGATGGACAGAAGAATTAATCATGACATTTTAACATGTAGGCTACTTTACCTTTACCATCATTTCAGGGTACAGGTCTAAAACTGCTAATAATAATAAAAGTGATATTCCATCACTTTTTACTGATGTGTGCTGGCGTTGATTAGGCCATGTTATCTATAGCAGCTAACGTAGCACGCAGGGTTTTGTTGTCAAAACAACAGAAGCCTGGACAAGTTAGCTACTGTATGAGCAGGGCCGCTGCTGGCCATTTGGGTGCCCTAAGCGTAATTGTTTTGTGGTGCCCCCCCCCCCCCACAAAACTTTCAATAACTGTCAAACGAAAGACTGCAAAATCATTAATTATGAACGATTCTAGTGTATCTCACATTACATTACATGTGGCAAACAAACAATTGTTAGAATTACTGTACATGTCAGCAAACAAGTGATTGTTAAACTGTACATGCAAGCAGGGGCGGACTGGGATCATAATTCAGGCCGGGCATTAGATACCAAGCAGGCCAGGCCGCTATGGGCCGACGTGCGTGCCGGCGTCCGAAGGGCGGCGGCGAAAAATTTGGGCTGTTTGAAGCCCAATTTGGGCCGTTTGAAGCCAGATTTGGGCTGTTTGAAGCCAGATTTGGGCCATTTGAAGCCCGATTTGGGTCGTTTGAAGCCAGATTTGGGCCAGTTGAAGCCAGATTTGGGCCGGTTGAAGACAGATTTGGGCCGTTTGAAGCCCAATTTGGGCCGTTTGAAGCCAGATTTGGGCTGTTTGAAGCCAGATTTGGGCCGTTTGAAGCCCAATTTGGGCCGTTTGGAGCCCAATTTGGGCCGTTTGGAGCCCAATTTGGGCCGAGTCCAATTTTACAATGAGATGCACCCACTTTAACCCTGAATAAAGTAATAAAACCACTAGTAAAGCAGTAGGCGGCGCCTGGCCTGCTGTTCAGTGAGTGGCCTGACTGAGGGCACCAAATTTTTTTTTTTTTTTTTTTTTGGTGCCCTCAGTCACATGATGCCCTACGCAGTCTGCGTACTCTGCGTATAGGATGCGGCGGCCCTGTGTATGAGGCATCTAATGTTTTCTGTACAGCCAGCTATGTACAGTATGGGGGATGTTGAGATTGACTCAAGGTAAATGTCGCTAATGTTATTAATGATATTGTGATTATTGGCTCATAAGTAAAGTTAGTAATTGAGCTAACAGCCTAATATTACTGTGGGCACGCTAAGCTAAGTAATGCTAGCTCACTTACCACAGTCTCCGAAGCCAGATGACGGTCAGACCCAAACCCAAGCAGTAACAGGGTTCATTGGATGCATGTGTGCTGTTACTGCTGCTTGTGTTTATCGGTACCATGTGGAGCCGCTGACAGGGAGGGAGCAAGCAAGCAAATGACGGCTTGAAACATGAAGCAAGCCGTCATTTTGCTATCTCTAGTGCACGTCTCTCAGGCTCACAGAGGGGAGGGGAGGGGAAAGCCAGATGCGCATGCGGGAGCCACTCCCTACTCTGACGTGTCAGGCTTTACTCGCTAACTAGCTGTTAGCTATGTTAGCCTGCTGCTGTAACCACGTCACCCAGTTTAAAATGCCCCCTCCCCCCCCCAAAAAAAATCTCTTGTTATTGTTAACCAGTTTGTGTCATCAGCTTTGAAATCCATAGGCCAGTTGTTGATAATAAAGCAATAATGCAGCATCATCTATAGCTAACATTGCGTCGGTTGGTACCGGATGGTCACAGCTGTAGCGCAGACAAAGGGTATTGAAGGCAAGGGACAAAGCTCCTGTGCTTTTTTGACAACAGCGTGGCCGCCATGTTGGAGTGGAACAAGCTATTAGCCTTCGGTTCTTTACAAATTAAGTTATTTGCTGCACATCAGATGACGCGCAAATATATATTAGAACGTTTTCATAGAACACCAATGGTTATACAGGTAGGAAAACTGAGTGGAGGGGCCTTTAAGGGCAGGGACGTATTTGTGGGAGAGCTGCAGTTGGTCTGGGAGGTCTGCGGTCCATCAATCTCCGTACTCTTCCTGATTTTACAAGCTTTTCACAGGGAAGTCGGCCTACAACTTAATCTCTTGGCATATATCTCTGTTGTCGGACAGAAGCCACATATCCACATATCTGTGAAAGGTCCACTCTTCAGGAAGGAAGGAATGCTTTTCTTTTTCTTTTACAGGTTCCAAGGGTGCAGGGGTAATGAAATTCACTCAACACGTAATTGACTTTCTAAAACGTCAGCTTGAGTACCAAAAACCCCCACCAAAATTGCAGTTCTGTGTGTTTTTCCGTGAATGCAGCAATTCACACATTTCACACACATTTCTCCTGCTTACCTGCCGAGTAGATTACTACATCATCGCTCACGCTCCAGCCACACATGACCTGGACATTTCAAATCTGTCAGCTTTTTTTTGGATGGTCAAACTCAGCAGAAGCATCAGGTGGTTTGGCACCATCAGTGGTTCTCAATGTGGGGTCCAGGGACCAGAGTTCTCGGGGGGGGGGGGGGGGGGGGGACTATATGCCTATACTTCATATAGGCATATGAAGTACCGGTATTTATAATAGCTGATCTATCTACACAAATATACAAAACAGTAGAACAGACCATAAAACTGAAAATATGACAGAGTGGTGTTCCCAGAACAGAAAACATGATCTGGTCGTCTGGCCCAGGGAACAAAATATATTAATTATTTAACTAATGTTCACAGTTGGTCAGAAAATATGATTGAGTAATGTTCCCTCGGCGAAGTGAAAATATGCAGCAGCGTTACCATGGGAACAACATATATTTCCTGGTAACATCCCCAGGGAACCAAACACATGATCTGTATTGTTAACACAGAAGAGAAACACGATCCGGTAACATTACCCTACCTTATGGGACAGACAGGCGCTGCTGCTGACGTTCCAATCTGCACGGCAGCCATTGAGACGTCAGATGAGGAGTGTAAAGTGATGCGGCAATTATCTAATCCACTGCGTTTACGCCTTACAACTCAGAAAATAAAAGACACACAGAGACAACTCTTGATGTCTTAATGACATTCTCTCAGAAAACAAACAGCTGTGGCACAGTTACACTTTGAGAAGCTGCTTGTTGGAAGTGTTTTACAGAAGGGTGTGTGATGATGGCTCCTGACATCAGAGCTGCTTTACTGCACACAGAGAGGCGTGAAGAAGACACAAGCGCCCGGAGAGGGAAATAAAGAGGGGGAAAGATTTGGGGGAGAAACTGGAAGGAAGAAACAGAGAGAAAGAAAGAAAGTGATCAACTTGTGAGAGATGTAACGGAGAGACGTAGGAAAAGAAAACAGAAAGGGAACGATAGAAAAAGAAAGAGTGATGGTTCTATGAGAGATGGAAGGACAAAAACAGAAAGAAACGCTAGAGGGATGGAGAGACAGTAGGCTATAGAGGGAGAAGAAAGTGATGAGTGCGACGATAACATAAGCCACTTCTTAACATTCAGTGGAATCCGTATTATAACCTGCACCTAGCCGGTTGGCCTGCATGTTAAACAACAATTAGCCGGCCTACGCGCACTCCCGCGACTCCGTATCTTATCTACCTCGACCGCCGGTATAAGATCCGCTTCCACGCAATCGCAGCTCATGTTTAACAGTGGCAGGTCATTATCCGCAGATCTGAGTGGGCAGGTGTGGCTCTTCGTGACTCACTTCACATTCGCTAGTTTATTAATTAATGAATTGTTCGGGCAATCGCTTATATCAACGAGATATAATCTTGAATTGTTAAGTGGGGGCTAGAATGACCGTGCTTTCCGAGGTGAGGGCTGGCTTGACTGTAGTTGCAGGCAGCCAGGTCCAGTGCATCAGGAGGGACGCTGCTGCGCTGCTTGCTTGCTCCCATGTCAGATTGACGACAGTCCGACTGGGCGGCTTTATGTAGCCTAACAACGGGGAAGCGCTCATTTTTGGCACATTGCCACCCCTTGTTGGAATGGACTCCGTTAAAACGGCATGCTTTTTGAAGTCTCCAGATTTGTCCTAACGTGATGCAGCCAATTCTATTGTGTGAGGCTGCCATTTGAGGCAGCAGGCAGTGTTGTGTGACTGTGCCTCCTCACTGCGTAGAGCAGCTGACTGACTGATAGGCTATCAAACTTTTGTGGGGAGAAATACATTTGAAACTAGTCAGATATGACTAGTTGCCACTTGTAAAATAAACCACCCACAGTGATTGACGACGGTGCGACCACTATTTTGACTGCCTCATAGCTAAAGCTGTTTCCTATCACATTTCTTGTTTTCGATACATGCTACCGCGCCACACCCCTCCCCCCCCCCCCCCCTTTCCCGCCACCCACTGGCAGAAAAAACGGCTCATATCCAGTTGTTTCTTAACAAAGACCCCTCATGTTTAGAAAGGCAAAACCTGAAAATATCCTGTTCTCTCTAGCCCGACATGATCCAGAGTTCATGTTTAAAAGGCACTATATAGAACAACCCTGCAAGTCAGGTGGGTTTTTACGTGGTGGCTCTGCTCTGGCTGACGATATAAATCTTGGCGGTGGTCCAACCCATGATTTTACGACCCTGCTTCTCATCGCCCCTTTTCCAGTGTGAGTCAGTGAGATTCAGTGATTCCCACACCCTGCAATTCGACTTTCTTAATGGTTAATTATTTTACATTGACGGAATATGCCGAGAAAAAAAACATCTCTCATGCACGAGTGCACCCCACAGCCCAGACACAGACAGCATCAAGTCAGCCAGAATGTAAGTAGGTCGTCTGCTTTAGCTCTTTCAAAAATAAAACCCTCATTGTAACGTTAAACATTTTGAGTCATAATATACATAATGTATTTTATGTAATCTTAACATCACAACGATTTTGATACGTTTGCTGCTTCGTTTGTTGAAACACCCTTTTCTCCTCCAACGTGCATCAGTCAGGCTATTTACTCATTTAAAGCAGCTCCGAGCAAGTTTTACTGTTTCAGTTGGGTTGATTTTGGCGCCCCTCTGGACAAAAGCGGTAATGTCTTAAAGCTCTTGGCTGCAGCCTGCCTGGCTGCCAGATTACGTTTTTATTTTTCATCTTTGATCCTCCCAGCTGTTTACAGGATGCATTGCAGAGCGACAGGTAATCTATCTTTTTGTGGCTACGCATTGTAATATCTAATGTGTAATATATGTGTAATATGTAATGTAATTTCTAATGGTATATGGCGATGGTGAAAACAACACAGTGGTAAAACACCAAAGCAAACATTTCACTAGCACACAACTAATTTGGTCACTCTGTAATAGTATTTTTATCGATAAAGCTAAAGTTATTAGCAGTGTATCTTCATAACTACGTTAGTGGGTTGTAAACTCAGTTTACCAACCTCTTTGAAATGAGGCTGAGAGTTTCCACATCTATTTTCAGATCAACTAGGCTATAAATGCGGGGAAATGGCTACCCACCTCACACTACACAGCAGGATAGTTTAGCTCAGTTGCTAGGCCAATATAAAATAACGTTATAAGCCAAATCTGTATTAGCCTACAGTAAATGTCCACCGTGACCAGACCTTATAATTGACCTGTAACGTTACATAACATTAGCCATTTCTTGCATTCATATGCTGTGCTGCAAACTTAACATCTGTATAGAATATACAGTAATTTGTAATAGTAATAGTATTAGTAAAGGTGAGCGCTGAAGGAATGCGTGCCCGTCCGCATGTCCTCGAGTGCCCACCGCCCGGGTGGGGTCGGCAAAATGGCCTTTCTGTGTGGAGTTTGCATGTTCTCCCCGTGCCTCCCGGGGGTTTTCCTTCATATAGGAACCCCCTTCACAAAAACATACAATATCCTGGTTGCTAGTGTGGTTCCTCCTCTGGTCGTTAAGGGCGCCTGTTCAGAGGGAGGGGAACTGGTTGGAATAGCGTGAACCTCCCACGTGCTATGTCCTACCGGTGAAGCTTCCTCTGTCAGGTGAAAAGAAGCGGCTGACTGACTGCCCATGTCTCGGAGGAAGCATGGAGCCAGTCTCGGCTCTCCCCAGATCGGCAGAGGATGGAGTAGCAACCAGGATTGAGAAATCAAATTAGCACTAATGGGGGATAAAATGGGATAAAAAATCGGGGGAAAAAAAGGAAAAAAAAAAAGAATATACAGTAATTTCTTTATAGTTATTGCACAGAGTACGACATAGAGTAACAACGCTGACGCTGCATTCACACATAACAAAAAATAGAAGATACAAGAGTCCAAATTAGACTAATTTTGGTTGCTAAATTTATAAATATCTCGATAGATGCATGATAGTTGCTGTAACCTGTAAAACACTAATGAATAAAACAGTGAGAAACATAATTATTAGCAGCTAGATATTGCACATTTGCTGCATTGCAGTGGTCTTACATAGTTAGGAGACAAAAGGTGAATTTGTAATATATAGATGTCTGTGCAGTGTTCTAGAGATGTAACTGTTAGTGCTGAAAGACAGTGGGCCCTATCTTCCCAAAAGCGTTTGTGCTCGTTTAACGCCATGCGCAATGCAAATTGGGGGCGGACACAAGCGCATGCCTGTGATAATTGTACTGGGCATAGGCTGCCACATGCCAAAGCAGGCGTTTCAGTGCTAAAATGTGGGGATGGATGGCATTATCCTATCATCAGCAGCGTGCAATTACTTTGCGCTAAGAGCTTTGAAAAGGACCTTTTACTCACAAATACCTCGCTGCGCTGGGAGCACACCATAATCTCCATGCAGCGCAGCGCAGTGCAAAAAATAATTCCTTTTGGATATGTCATTACGCACAGCCTTGCCATGCCAATACATCAAATTATGCTGCTAAAATTGGGTATTAGCAGATAATTCAGTGAGGCAATCAACGATAACTCACTGAGAAACCTTTATCACATCGTAAAGAGGGAAATGAATTGAGAAAACTTGTTGGACAATGGACATAGGCTATTTACCTTCATAACCCGGACGGTCGTTGGCACCACAGACGATCTGTCAATAAGCTCTCTCTGTCCTCGCACGAGTGAGTACACTCTATTATGCATGGAGAGAATTACAGCATATTGCATGCCTCGCGCAAACAGCCATTGCGAGACGGGAATCTGATTGGTTTTGATTGACGTAATGCCCAGGATTGCCTGGCCACGCCTGTGAATAATTCTGGTAGTTAAGACCACCCAAATCCCGTTTGCGCAGGTATTTGCGCAAGTAGAAATCCTCAGGGACTTCTACAGAGGCACCATTGAAAGCCTGCTGACTGGCTGCTTCACCACCTGGTACGGGAACTGTACCACCATGGACCGCAGGGCACTAAGAAGAGTGAGGCGCGCGGCCCAGCACGTAACAGGATGTGAGCTGCCAAAACTGCAGGAACTGTACAACCAGCGGTGCCTCAGGAGGTCCCTGAAGATCATCAAGGACACAAACCGCCCCCACAACAGCCTGTTCTCCCTGTTACCCTCAGGGAGGAGATACAGGGTCCCAAAAGCACGCACAAATCACTTGAGGGACAGTTTCTTCCCGCAGGTCACGAGACTCCTTAACAAACACAAATAAACTCCCAACAATCCAGGCCAATCATGTAGTAGCTGTACTGTAGCTGCTACCATTATGTATGTTTAAGTATGTCTATGCTATTTGCACCCACGTGCAAACAGCATGTTTAATTATGTTTAAATTATGTCTATGCTATTTGCACCTACTGTATGTGCAGTGACTATGTCATTGTTTTTGTCTTGTTTTTATTGCTTTGCTGCCTTATTGCTTGTTGTTTCTCTTGTTTTCCTGCCCTGTTAGTTTGCACAATGTTGTAACGGAGTCTACAGCACAATAATTTCACACGTGATACTTGTACTATGGAGTGACAATAAAAATCTTGAATCTTGAATCTGAATCTGAAAGCTAATTTGCGTCTGCGACACATGGCGTGAACGTTTCCGCATGCCCGCCGAGAATTGCATCCCCAACATATTTCGGGGCTGTTTCAACTTAGAAATCAGGGAGGTCATGTCTACCAGACAATTATATCACTTTTAAACAGTTACATTTCTGTATAAATCATTACAATATGCTCCCGTGAGGTGGGGATGCTGCCGGTGTGGGGTGCAAAACTCGCCATAACACCTAGACACTGTCGCAAGGCGGACTGCTATCTTCCCTGCCTTAAGGCACGCGCAAACAGGTGCGCAAGCGCTAATAGGGGATAGCGCCTGTCGGAAGATAGGGCAGTGTGTCTAATGAAGAGGAAGAACCCCTATGTATGTGTGTGTGTGTGTGTGTGTGTGTGTGTGTGTGTGTCATTCATTTATTTCAACCTTCCAGACTAAATGAGCTCACAATTATCTGCCATTATTTCACAAGACTTCTCATTGCAGGACCATGGCATACATGGACTTGTGCGACTGGCCCGTGCCACATGGGATGATTTGTTTGCCGTGGATGATGACCAGGAGCCAGGCGTGGAGAAGATGTGCTGTATGAAGAATCAGGAACACCTTCCCAGACGTTCAGCCAGGGTCACTTCATATCTCGCCATCTTATGTAAATAAGGTTGAACCAATACTGCCTTTCTGCACATCCCTATACACATCCAATGCCTTGCACACTGATTGATCTATTCCCAGGTGGTTGCTGCATGTTTTTTTTTTAGATATTTACAAATATGTAGCTATTTTGTTTATAGTCAAACATTTTGTTCAAATAAAAATGCAGTCTCTTGAATATTTTTTTATTGAGTCAAGTAAAGGACAATAATCACTTTTTTTTACACAAGCTTGGCTTATGATTATTCAATATTTACAGGTCTTCACAGCAGAGGCAAATCTCTCACGCCATCTTCAGTATGATGAAACAATCAGTGTCACAGGGGCAAGTTCTGCAAAAAGTCACTTGTTACCAAGGCCGTATCTAGCTATGGGCAGGGGTGGGCTAAGCCCACCCAGACATGAGTCTTGCCCACCCAATCAAAAGTTAGGAAAATATTGTAACAAGCTAAGTGTTAGCAGTGGCAATGACAGGCAGAGAGAGAGATGATCTCCGTTTTAGTAGCAGATCCTGCGCCCCATACAACACAAGACTACAGGAAATACCATTTATTGCACTAGAACACACTCACCCACACACAGCATCTCAGAGGGGGTCACTGAACTGCACACCCGACTCACGCATGGTGCCAACATTTTAACATTGTGAAGCAATGTAATTAACATGCAGAACAGCACTATAATACCAATAAGGTAAATACATGTCAAATAAGTTGTTGGTCCCCTATATTAAACATAAACATAATGAACATAAACATCTTCCCATATCTGTCAACCTGTCACAAGTAGGTGGCTGACTCCTACTGGAACAATTTGGTGTACCCATTACCCTTAACTCTGGATATGGCTTTTACACCCTGCTTCAAATCGTTCTTCATGAATTAGAATATAATGCAACTTAATTCCCATCCCCGAACCCACAACCTCTGGCAACCTACCGCCAAGGTTTCCCCCTACCAGCCCACCCTAATGTAGCAGGCTAAAATCGGCCCTGCTTGTTACTGTAGCTCAGCAATTTTTTCTTCTTAGAATTCAATTTAGACCTGGAACGCAAATTCTATCATTTGTATAATAATAACTTAATGTATCAGGCACCTGTCACTTATCAAAACAGTTACAGAATAAAAGAAAACTGAAATGAGCAACATGAGATGGTATAACAGGAAATAGAATGAATGAATGAAGGAGGTACGGTGATGCAGTGGTAAGCACTATCGCCTCACAGCTCGAAGGTCGTGGGTTCGATTCCCACCTGGGACGAGGTGAACGCTGAAGGAATGCGTGCCCGTCCGCATGTCCTCGAGTGCCCACCGCCCGGGTGGGGTCGGCAAAAGGGCCTTTCTGTGTGGAGTTTGCATGTTCTCCCCGTGCCTCCCGGGGGTTTCCTTCATATAGGAACCCCCTTCACAAAAACATGCAATATCCTGGTTGCTAATGTGGTTCCTCCTCTGGTCGTTAAGGGCACCTGTTCAGAGGGAGGGGAACTGGTTGGAATAGCGTGAACCTCCCACGTGCTATGTCCTACCGGTGAAGCTTCCTCTGTCAGGTGAAAAGAAGCGGCTGGCTGACTGCCCATGTCTCGGAGGAAGCATGGAGCCAGTCTCGGCTCTCCCCAGATCGGCAGAGGATGGAGTAGCAACCAGGATTGAGAGAAATCAAGTGAGCACTAATGGGGGATAAAATGGGATAAAAAAAATCGGGGGGAAAATAAAGAAAGAAAGAATAAAAAAAAAGAATGAATGAATGAAATGGAAGGCGGTATGATAAAAGTTTTGTTTTGGTAATTCTATTGAAGAAGATTCTTAGATCTAGGCACTCCTGTAAAGCATGGGTCCTGGAGGAGATTTCAGGGGTCCCCAACAAAAAAAGATTAATAATATATTTTCAGAATTCAATGGCCATGGGTTTGAATGAATGAATGAATGAAAACTTTATTTAACAGATTGCAGAATGGGTACAATACAGTACGGCTCACTACACACAATTGTTAAGGGGATGCAGACCAGAGAAAGACGTTTGTCTTGTTTACATCAGGGTCCCCCATTTCAATTCATCGTAACATTTATGACATACACAACATACATGACATCATGACATTTATGGCATAGGGACATACAGGTATATAGTACTGTTACATTTGTGACATATACGATATGCAAATGTACAGTACTGTTACCCATAGATCCTAACAGAGAATATATACATATGATGGGGAGGAGACTGTACATTAGGAGGGGGTGGGTGGGTGGGAGAAAAAATATACATACGGTGGGGAGAAAATATAATACATACGGTGGGGAGGAGACTGTCTATTAGGAGAGGGTGGGGGGGGGGGGGGGGTGGGGTTTGGGTTTGGACATTTACGGTGGCCAGTTTCGAATTGCAGCCTCCCGTAGGTGCTCTTTAAGAGCGGTTTTGAATGTGGGTAGGGATGCACATCTTTTTACGACTGTGGGTAGGGCGTTCCACATTGTTGTGGCATAATTGCTAAATGTGTTTAGTCCCTTGTTTGTGCCGAATCTGGGTTGCACATGATTTGTGGAACTCCCTCTGGTGTTGTGGGCGTGGTACTCACTTACCTTTGGGAAGTATTTCGACATGTACATGGGTACCTGTGTGGTGTAGTGTATCTTGTAGACCAGGCCCATTGCAAGTTGCTGTACTCTGTCGTCTACTCTAAGCCATCCTAGGTAGTCAAAGTGGGCAGGGGTGAGGTGGGTTCTAGGAGTAAGGTCAAGTAGTAGTCTGACCAGTTCGTTTTGTGATGTTTGTAGTCTTGTTTTTAGTGCCTTTGATGTGCTTTGGTACCATGAGGTGCAAGCATAGTCGTAGTACCCTTGAATGAGTGCTCCTGCCAGAGTCTTCAGGGTATTCTTGTTTACCAGAGAGGAGATCCGGTACAAGAATCTAGTTCGTTGGTTGACTTTTTTGATTACATTGGATGCCATTTTGTCACAGGAAAGATTTGCCTCTAGGATGGAACCCAGGTATGTAATTTCATCTTTCCTTGTGACAATATTGTCACCCACTGTAACTGAGAAGCCGTCGGTCTTGCTGAGTTTGTTATTTGATCCGAAGAGAATGGACTCTGTTTTACCCAGGAGGTGTAATGATAGTTTGTTATCAGCGAGCCAGGTGCCGATTCTGCCGAGTTCTGAGCTGAGGGTTTTTTCAACCTGTAACTTGTTCTTGTCAGAGACCAGCAGGGCTGAGTCATCCGCGAACAAGGACAAGTTGCAGTCACAAGCTGACGACATGTCATTTGCATAAATTAAGAACAGTAGCGGTCCTAGTATGCTTCCTTGTGGAACACCACAGCTCACTGTGAGGGGGGGGGATAGAGTCCCGTTTACCTCCACCATCTGTTCTCTCCCCTCCAGGTAGGATTGCATACAGCTCACTGATAGACTATCAAAACCTATTGCTTTTAGCTTGTCAATCAGAATGGAGTGATTGACAGTGTCGAAGGCCTTTTGTAGGTCCAGCATGACCATGCCGCAGTATTTGCCCGCGTCCACCTCTTGTTTGATGTGGTCGTTCAAATAGAGAAGGCATGTGTCAGTGGAGTGGGATGTTCTGAAGCCAGATTGGAATTCGTAGATTCGATTTTTTTCCGCAAGGTACTTTTCGACCTGTTCGTTTTTCCATGACTTTCCATGAAGTCCTTGGGGATGTGTCCCTGTATTATGGAGAGGTTTATTATGTGTGTGATGACTGGGGTGATGGCGGCTGCTGAGTCTCTGAGGAATTTGGAGGGGATGTTGTCATGGCCAGTGGCCTTGTTAGGTTGGAGGGCGCTCAGTTTTTTGAGTACCTCATCTGTTTCATACACTTTCTGTAATAAAACATCTCTAAAAGCAAAAATCTTCAGCTGGGACAAAATCTTATCAAATGGGGGTCTGTGGTCTATTTTGTGTCAGTTTAGAGGTTCCTTGACATGAGAAAGTTTGAGAAGCACTGCTGTAAAGAACTGCGTGTGAGAGGGAAAGTGGAAGCTATATAGCCTTATTGCAAATAATATAATAATAATAATAATAAAAGGCCTATCTCGGTCGGAGTCTGTTTCAATGCTGGATAAAACAGGAACAGCAGATAACTGTATGGAGCTTGTGTTGACAGTGGTTGAGAGCTGAAAAACCGTTAGCAAACACATTAGCTACATGATTAGCGTTAGCAAGCTAGCGTTAGCGACCTTTGTTGTGGCATATAACGTAAATTGTAGAACCACGTCTCACAATGTATTTCATAAATACCATAGGCTTTTTACATACCTGTCTAGAAGGAAGATGGTCAATTCAGCGACTGTTTTGAATCCTTTCATATCCTGAAATTCCAAGGTTGACGTGTGTTTATTCCATTATCACCAGCCATAGGTTATGTGGCCATAACCACAAAATATAATGCTGAATCTCAAATACAACCCTGAATCAAAAAAATGTCTAAAGAAAAATATCCTCCTGCTTCCGACCATAGACTGTAAAGAGAACTTGTAAAACATAAATTAGTAGAAGTTATCGCGGACGTAAATAAAATTCCTCAGCCCAGAATAGCCCATGGAATAGCCTGTACGCATGCAGACGGAGCGGTTTATGGGAGGCAGCGGCTGCCGTAGAGGCTGCCGTATACCGGACCATTATCCGGACCTCCCCCACACTATCCGGCCAACACACAGACTCTATAATCATCAAGATAGTAATCGCCGATTCACTCGGCTTTGGTCTCATCTACAATTATAGGTCAGATGTGAGGCATCAATATTAAATTTAGACTGTTTAATAACAATCGAAAATCTTGCTCGGAGATGCTTTAAATTACATTAGTTTGAAATTTTTACCCGGAAGTTTCCATTTTGTTTTGGGTGGCCTGACACAGCGCCGTGAGAGAAGAAGGGAAAAGGGAGGGGGAAGAGACAGCCTGCAGCGGAGGAGAAACGCCGGTTGAGAGTGCGATATAAAAGTTTAAAAGGCGATGCTGCTGCTGCTACCCCCCTCTCTCTCTCTCCCTCTGTATTCTGTCTGGGTCTCTCATGCTCTCTCTCTCCCCCTCTGTATTCTGTCTGGGTCTCTCATGCTCTCTCTCTCCCTCTGTATTCTGTCTGGGTCTCTCATGCTCTCTCTCTCTCCCTCTGTATTCTGTCTGGGTCTCTCATGCTCTCTCTCTCCCCCTCTGTATTCTGTCTGGGTCTCTCATGCTCTCTCTCTCCCTCTGTATTCTGTCTGAGTCTCTCATGCTCTCTCTCTCTCCCTCTGTATTCTATCTGGGTCTCTCATGCTCTCTCTCTCCCTCTGTATTCTGTCTGGGTCTCTCATGCTCTCTCTCTCCCTCTGTATTCTGTCTGGGTCTCTCATGCTGTCTCTCTCCCTCTGTATTCTGTCTGGGTCTCTCATGCTCTCTCTCTCCCTCTGTATTCTGTCTGGGTCTCTCATGCTCTCTCTCTCCCTCTGTATTCTGTCTGGGTCTCTCATGCTCTCTCTCTCCCTCTGTATTCTGTCTGGGTCTCTCATGCTCTCTCTCTCCCTCCCTCTGTATTCTGTCTGGGTCTCTCATGCTCTCTCTCTCCCTCTGTATTCTGTCTGGGTCTCTCATGCTCTCTCTCTCTCTCCCTCTGTATTCTGTCTGGGTCTCCTATGCTCTCTCTCTCTCCCTCTGTATTCTGTCTGGGTCTCTCATGCTCTCTCTCTCCCCCTCTGTATTCTGTCTGGGTCTCTCATGCTCTCTCTCCCCCTCTGTATTCTGTCTGGGTCTCTCATGCTCTCTCTCTCTCCCTCTGTATTCTGTCTGGGTCTCTCATGCTCTCTCTCCCCCTCTGTATTCTGTCTGCAGTCTCTCATGCTCTCTCTCTCTCTTTCTGTATTATGTCTGGGTCTCTCATGCTCTCTCTCTCCCCCTCTGTATTCTGTCTGGGTCTCTCATGCTCTCTCTCTCCCCCTCTGTATTCTGTCTGAGTCTCTCATGCTCTCTCTCTCTCCCTCTGTATTCTGTCTGGGTCTCTCATGCTCTCTCTCTCTCTCCCTCTGTATTCTGTCTGGGTCTCTCATGCTCTCGCTCTCCCTCTGTATTCTGTCTGGGTCTCTCATGCTCTCTCTCTCTCCCTCTGTATTCTGTCTGGGTCTCTCATGCTCTCTCTCTCTCTCCCCCTCTGTATTCTGTCTGGGTCTCTCATGCTCTCTCTCTCCCTCTGTATTCTGTCTGGGTCTCTCATGCTCTCTCTCTCTCCCTCTGTATTCTGTCTGGGTCTCTCATGCTCTCTCTCTCCCCCTCTGTATTCTGTCTGGGTCTCTCATGCTCTCTCTCTCCCTCTGTATTCTGTCTGCAGTCTCTCATGCTCTCTCTCTCTCCCTCTGTATTCTGTCTGGGTCTCTCATGCTCTCTCTCTCCCTCTGTATTCTGTCTGGGTCTCTCATGCTCTCTCTCTCCCCCTCTGTATTCTGTCTGGGTCTCTCATGCTCTCTCTCTCTCTCTCCCCCTCTGTATTCTGTCTGGGTCTCTCATGCTCTCTCTCTCCCCCTCTGTATTCTGTCTGAGTCTCTCATGCTCTCTCTCTCCCTCTGTATTCTGTCTGGGTCTCTCATGCTCTCTCTCTCCCTCTGTATTCTGTCTGGGTCTCTCATGCTCTCTCTCTCCCCCTCTGTATTCTGTCTGGGTCTCTCATGCTCTCTCTCTCTCCCTCTGTATTCTGTCTGGGTCTCTCATGCTCTCTCTCTCCCCCTCTGTATTCTGTCTGGGTCTCTCATGCTCTCTCTCCCCCTCTGTATTCTGTCTGAGTCTCTCATGCTCTCTCTCTCCCTCTGTATTCTGTCTGAGTCTCTCATGCTCTCTCTCTCCCCCTCTGCATTCTGTCTCAGTCGCTCGCTCTCTTTATCGCTCTCTCTCTCTCCCTCTGTATTCTGTCTCGGTCTCTCGCGCTCTCTCTTGCACAAAATGCAGGACATCTCAATTTGCGGGACAGGTGACAAGTCAGTGCTGTTCAGTCCAGCACAAAGCGGGACATCTGGTCACCCTATCGGGCATTGCACCGAGAAGGGGCACCTAGATCTGCGTTGCAATTCGGTCTGGTAAGTCTATCGGTCGTAAAGGTACCAGTACCATAGTGGTAGGCTACTGTACTGGATTTTGGTACCCGACCCTACAAGTAACCCTGGTCATTTGTCTGAAAGTCTAAAACGAGATGGAGAGAGAGACAAAGTGATAGATTTGAAGAGAGAGATGGAGGGAAAGAGTGTAGACAAAAATGAGAAAAAGACGAAAACAGAAAGTTTCAGACAGAGAAACTGAGACAAAAACAGACATGAACTGAGAGAGCGAGAGAGACACAGAGAGCGAGAGAGACACACAGAGAGAGATAGAGCGAGAGAGACACAGAGAGAGAGAGAGAGAGAGACACACACAGAAATTGAGAGAGACAGAGAGAGTGTGGCGGGAGTGTAACTCTATCTCCAGTCTTCTACATGCAGTGTGGCTTCGAGCTCCTCCGTGTTCACACAGAGCGCCGCTGCCAAATTAAACAGCAGCTTCTCCGATTCAGCACAGTTACCCAATCTCCGGCTGACCTCGCCTCCAGCGCCGGACGACCTTTACACAAAGCCCAAAAACAAGACCGAAAAACAACAACACAAATCACTCAAACAATCACTGCAGAAACCACAGTGGTGTCCGGAGGCGTGACGTGCCCCACGTGCGCTTCCAGACTCTGTCCACAGCTCTCAGGGGGAAACGGGAAGCAGGCGAGACTCCCGCTGGGTTCCACAAATGTCAGAAAGTCAGCAATTGGAGTAGAAGAAACTCAAGGGAGATTTCTCAACTCTGAGGTTTCTGGGATTCAGACGTCACATACATTTCATTATAACGTGGTCTGGGTCAATACTCTTTTCTGATTGGCCGGCATGGTGTGCGTTAAAATCGTAGTGCGGCTCAAGTTGAATCGCGTTCTAAATTAATCCGCTACCCAACCTGCACAGCTGTTCAACAGCACAGTTAATGGTTTTCAACTGGCTACTTCAGGCCGACAGAGCCTATCTCATCGCTCGTGAACATTTTGATATTGATTTGATTTGGCAACAATAACATGGCTGCTAGCTTGTCTTGTTGTTAGACATACAGTAAATTATATTTACTGTTTGTCAACTGTATGCAATGTTATTGACTTTGAAAATTGCAAGCATAACTATTAACTTTAGCTTTCTGGCTCAGCTGAGCCAATTAAAGGGCTCTTCTAGCTGAGCGGACTAGATTCCCTGTGCTATACCAGCTCGTATCCAAGCTTCCTCCTATTTACTGGAACAGCAAATAACGTTTGCATTGCATGAGAAGCTGACGGGCTGATTTAGCTCTGAGTTGATTCATGTGCACTGTGCTTGCCTCTGCAAAATGGCAAGAAAATTCTTTGTGCAAGTTTTGCTACAAAATCAAAAAAAAATCCACAAGCAATAACTCTGTTTACATAGCAACAGATATTGACTAATACCTGGAACAATCATCTGTCCCTGTGGCCGTGTTATGAACCAGAATCTGTAGTTATGTGTTCATAATCTAATCCTCATTATAAAATGGGTACCTCAAATGAAACAATCTGATTGGTTCATAGCCGTGGTATATTGAGCATATACCCTGGCTATGACATCATCACTTTGCACAATTCAGTCCAACTCTGTGTCTGAGAATGGCATTCAAGCAGCACTGCAGACTGGTTCGCAGAATCTCCCCCCCCCCCCCCCCCAGGATTGCGAAGGCCGCCCTTCTCTGCCTCTGATTGGGTTGGGTTTCTATGGCTCTGGTACTCCTCTGGTACTCCTTACAACTGATGATGGTGTTTGAATGAACACAGAAATGTCTCGTTTAAAAAAAAATTACTCCAGTGTTTTCAAAAATAAATCCTTTATAAACTCTGGTAGCAGTTAGCAAATACTCTCAAAACACCAATGAATGACTGAAACACTCACTTGTCAACATGTACAAGTCACACTTTTTCCCAATGGTATTTTTTTTTTTAATCTATTGCTTGGTTGTTGAGATACAATTGAGATAAACCAGAGATAGCCTGTGCTGCTAGCTGCTAGCTAGCTGCTGCAACTGACCTAACATTACGTTGCACAGCAACTGCCTCACTCTATGTGCACGCAGCCAGGAGGGACTGTATGTGCTGTATTTGTCCTGTAACTTTGTATAATACAAAACCAAATTACACAGGTGAAACGATCCTTCTGATTCCTTCCTTCCAGACAGAGTGTAACACAAAGAAAGACAAGAAAAGACATGATTAGGGGGGGTACGGTGGTGCAATGGTAAGCGCTGTCGCCTCACAGCTCGAAGGTCTTGGGTTCGATTCCCACTTGGGACGCTGTGAACGCTGAAGGAATGCGTGCCCGCCCGAATGTCCTCGAGTGCCCACCGCCCGGGTGCGGTCGTCAAAAGGGCCTTTCTGTGTGGAGTTTGCATGTTCTCCCCGTGCCTCCCGGGGGGTTCCTTCATGGAACCCCCTTCACCAAAACATGCAATATCCTGGTTGCTAATGTGGTTCCTCCTCTGGTCGTTAAGGGCGCCTGTTCGGAGGGAGGGGAACTGGTTGGAATAGCGTGAACCTCCCACGTGCTATGTCCTACCGGTGAAGCTTCCCCTGTCAGGTGAAAAGAAGCGGCTGGCTAACTGCCCATGTCTCGGAGGAAGCACGGAGCCAGTTTCGGCTCTCCCCAGATCGGCAGAGGGTGGAGTAGCAACCAGGATAAATAAATTGAATTAGCACTAATGGGGATTAAAAATAGGATAAAAAATTGGGAAAAAAAATTATAAAAAAGAAAGAAAAGACATGACATTTTTATGAATTTTGTTTAATTAATTAAACAAAAGGATAATATAGCACTAAATGTGAGCTTTGATTCCAAAACGCTATATATCCACTCAGAAAAATAATTGCTATACGATATTACTCAATATTTCATAAATAAGGTTGATTTCATCCTCAAATCCTAGTCATGGGTATTAGCTTCAAGGTACATTTCTGCCAATGACTATTTTCAAAGATCAGTTTTTTGAACTGGAGTGTATCTCATTTAGGAATGAAGCTAGTCAGATATAATTACCTGCTTGTGTGGCTATAAAAAACGGACTCAGACCAACGAGAGCCTGGAACTACGGAAGCCGAGAACGGACATATGTTTATTTATTATTTTTATCATGATAACGACTTATTATTTCGTTATCTCGAGATAACAAAATCTGTTTTCTCATGATAACAACTTATTATTTCGTTATCTCTATAACAATTTTCTTTTTTTCTTCATTATGCTTGGGAAGCCTGCGCACTCTTTCAGCACCATGGAGCTGTCCAGGTAGTGTTGATTAGGGGCAATCACCAACTAACTAGTGTTAATATGAGCAGTAGTGGCTGGTGCATTTTTGTCCAGGGAGGGCTATACCAAATATAGGCCTGGACAATGGGGTTGAAATCAATATGATAATCATAAGGATTATTCTCAATATCAATATCATATGTTTCACGTATGCAAAATCAGTGTTCATCTCATTGAACTGAATGGTGATCAGTTTTTAAGTAATATTTGCTTGTCATCATCAAATTAGACAGCAGAAATGTCACTATTAAAATAACTTCATATCATCACGATGATTCTACTGAAAGACAACAAACAATAATAGGCTATTGAATTATCATCCACTCCAGCCCTAAATCAAGCAAGTAGTAACGGACGTTAGCCTACTAGTAGCCTACCTTCTGAATCATATGGGCAACAGATTAGTAGGCATATAAATCACGGAGCAGATTACAGAAATAGACAGTAACCTGGTCAGCAGCCCTCTGATCTCTACATCAAACTTCCCTTTAGCATCCATATTTACTTGAAAAGCACATGGCATAAACACTTGGGAAGAAGGACTTGCCACAGCATGTGAATGAGTTACATTACATTACCTATGAGGAAAGCACGTTCAGCATCCAGTGTTGTAAAACTGTCTTCAGTTCGTTGCTTTATTCCTATCCACTTTATTTCTAGCTGCCATGATGCCTATGGGTGCTTCTTCCGGTGTAGGGTTTTACCTTGACAAAAAAAAACGTCTATGAGTGTTTTACAGCAGAGCCATTCTGCTCTACAGCCGTAAGGGTTAATATGTCACTTTTATAAGTTTAGAAAAAAAATTAGACGGTCAAAGTAACCATTTAGATTACCCTTGTGTGCTCAGTTTATCAAAAATAACAGCTATTTAGAAATCTGGTTTTTGTTTTCAGCCTTATTTTATGCAAATGTTGTTCGGGTGCTGGGATAACGTAATGCATTATGGGTAGTCGGCTACTTGTGGCTAATGCTAGCGGCTAACGTTAGTTACTTTACATGGCAGTAAAACGCCACTGAATGACCAAATTGATTTACCTTTTAACCATTTCGAGTAACACTGTTTCCATACGGACCCCCAGCGTTGGTTAGTTGTTTATAACGTGACTATATTTATAATGTTTATAACGTACTCCGGTTTCCGGTTTATAATTCGGGTCTGAATACAACCAAGTATAACAAAGGAAATGGCAAGCTGCAACAATCAAGTCATGTTAAACCGGACCTACCCATAATTATTTTACAGTGGGGCATTCAAAAATAAGGTGGATAGACCAGTGGTTCCCAAACTGGGGTATACGCGTACCCTAGGGGTACATGGAGGTACTACAGGGGTACTTGAGAGAAAGGGTAAAATGGAAAAATGTAAGAATAAATCATGGGAATAAATGAAACATTCAAATGAATCTGCTCAGGAGGCACTGATTGCACCTCTTTCACTCAATTTCTTATTTTGTATTGTTACAGTATATTCTGCAAAAGGTGGTATCATTCATTGCATCATCTGATACAGTTTTCTCTTGCAGTTTTCTAAGCAAAATGTTGTAGTCACGTAATTCAGAAATCAGTGAAAGGGGGTACTAAAGCCAAGGAAGTTTGAGAACCACTGCTATAGACGGTTTTCACAGAATGGTCACTCCTCCACCTTATGTCTTTTTTCCCTGTCAAACAACAGGAAGTGAGCTGGGGTTCATTTTAGAATATTTTTTTTGTTGTCAAGTTAAAACCGTCTATAAATAACTATAGTAATCGAAACTTAATTGGGTGCTGTCAATCATTTTCTAGGCAGTACTTTTTTCTTTTTTTACATAGACTTCATTTAATCTGGTAGAAACGTATCCATGTGTATGTTTGACTCTTTTGAAGTCACACATCTGTTCTTTCTCCACCACTCAGTTTCCTCAGGTATCAATAGTATCCATCTTGTTGTATCACACAAAGCAATGAACTTGATTTAATTTGCTGTAATGAGAGAGACGACAGCCACCTGTTCCGCCATTTCAATTAAGATGAATAGAAACGGGAAGTCTTTTCTCAGCACTTTACATCGCTGCCCTGCTTTTTTTCTACAAATCTCCTGGGGAAAAAAGAGAAAAGTCCCGCTGGTTGTTACCGTCCTGCACAAAAACAGTCAGAGGCTTGAACCCACAACCACCGCCACCGCGCGTCCATCAGCTGCCGGTGTCCTGGAGTGTCCCAGATGTTCAGAATGTGGCCTGAATCTACCCGGAAGGAAGCGCTGGAGGCGGCTGGCCGCTGGGTGGCTATTCTTAGAGGTGGCGAGGCGGGGGAGGCTCAGGCCCGCTGCCACGCGAGGGGGCAAGAGAGGGCGGGGCTGACGTCACGCCCAGCCCAGCCACGTGGGCGCACGGGGGGAAGGGGGTACTGGATTAGGGAGGCGCAGGACTGTGGGTTCCAGTGCTGCTGAGGAGGGAGAGAGGGAGTCTTCATCCTCGGTCTCCGTTGGCCCAGTCCTCACCACCGCCCACACACACACACACACACACACACACACACACACACACACACACACACACACACACACACACACACACACACAGTATCCCAATGGTATATACTTATGCACTTCCATACATACATTCACATATTTACATATATGCCACACATCTCAGCAGCATTGCATCTTCCACTCCCAGAGGCACATACTGTACATCGTCTAATACCTTAGTCTTGCACACACACACACACCCGCACACGCACGCACACACACACACACACACACACACACACACACACACACACACACACACACACACACACACACACACACACACACACACACACACACACAGACATGGATGTGGTCTGGTTCAGCAGCACCAGCCCAGAGAGAGAGCGAGTGACAGTTTGTATAATTGTGTGTGTGTGTGTGTGTGTGTTTGTGTATGTGTGTGTGTGTGTGTGTGTGTGTGTGTGTGTGCGCACACACACACATGTGCGCGCAAGTCTAAGCTATTACTAGACAATGTATATGTGCCTCTGGGAGCGGAAGATGCAATGCTGCTGACTGAGATATGTGGCATATTGTATATGTAAATATGTGAATGTGTGGAAGTATGTATATGTATGTATGTATGTATGTATGTATGTATGTATGTATGTATGTATGTATGTGTGTATGTATGTATGTATGTGTGTATGTATGTATGTATGTGTGTATGTATGTATGTATGTATGTATGTGTGTGTGTGTGTGTGTGTGTGTGTGTGTGTGTGTGTGTGTGTGTGTGTGTGTGTGTGTGTGTGTATGTATGTATGTATGTATGTATGTGTGTATGTGTGTGTGTATGTATGTGTGTGTATGTATGTTGTATGTACTGTATGTATGTGTATGGAAGTACATATATAGTACTGTGCAAAGCTTAGGTATATGTCAACGACATCCATAAAGCGAAGATGCTTTCAAAAAAGTGAAAAGTTTCTGAATACAGTATCAAAAATGTGAAATAAAGAACATTCTACTGACACACTAATGCAGAAAACAAATAAACATCCAAGACTTGTGAGACATGTTTAGAACAAAAAAATCCAGGGCATATTTTGCACAGTACTGTATGTGTACACTATTTCTACATTATACACAGTATGTACAGTAAGTTGTATAGACAGATGTAGTGTAAATGAACAGTATGTCTATATGAATATGAATATAGTATGTTGATGTGTGCTCTGCATATTACTATATGGACGTATTGCATGGCTGCCAGCCCTGTGCAGCCTCTGGCTCCTCCTTCTTTACTTGTTTACTGAGGATTTCCTGGACACTTTCTCCTTCCCTTCCTTCTCCTTCGTCACCTCCTTCTTCTCCTTGGAGTCCTTCTTCTTCACCTCCTCCTTGGCCTCCTTCTTGGACTCCTTGCTTGCCTCCTTGGGCTCCTTGCTCGCCTCCTTCTTGAACTCCTTGAAAGACTCCTTCTTCTCCTTCTTGGCCTCGTTGACCGGCTCCCCGGCACCTCCCTCTTCCTCTTTCACAGCAGCATCTGACGGCTCCCTACACACCTCCTTTTTCTCCTTGGAGTCTTTATCTGGATGAGGAGAGAGAGAGGACAGGGGGGATGTGGTTAATGCCCACACCTCTACACTGAGTACAATACTCCCAGACAAGTCATCAAATAAGTTGCCTGTGTTGAACACGTTGTGGTCGCCTGCCTCTGATAAGGACTGAGCTTGGCTGCAGACTGGTGTTTGATGTTCTTTCCACATATCAAAGTAAAGGTCAAAGGTCGTCTGTGAAGACATTACAAAGGCTTTGCAGTTCCGTCACAAATCTAGCAGTAGCCTCAGCCGGCGCCATCATGGAGGTCAACTGGAGAACTGGCTGTGTGCAAATAATGTCTAAATACAGACAACCAGGCTAGGAACAGAGCTAGCTGAAAAACCACTGCTGTGATGTGGCTGTAGATCCAATCAGTAACCTTCTCAGTCAAAGTATGTTTGATAAGTGAATAGTGTGATAAAGTGGATTAAATGTAGGTTACTGTGCCCTAGTCTCTACTCCAAAACACTCTGACTTACTCTGATAGAGTCAACTGTCTGTCTTTAGCCCGTCTTTAGCCCATCTCTACTCCAAAACACTCTGAGTTACTGTGATAGAGTGATAGAACTGTCTGTCTTTGTAGCCCTATAGGGCTCTATTCTCCCCCTGGCCTTAAATTAGCGTTTACGGCTTGGCGCAGCGCTATTAGTGGGCGTGGTCACGCGCATTCCCTAATTTTTCCTTGACACTAAACCCAGAATGCGCCGGCGCTATCCATTTAACCACGCCTTTTTAAGCGTAGAATTATTCACAAGTGTTGGATTGGTAGTCTCCAGTAAACCAATCACATTCTTCCCTTCCAAGATCCCGATCCACCGAGAGATCCAGTCCGGTTGCGGCTGCATGCTGTCATCTCTTTCATGCCAATTTGGATATCTCCGCGCATCACAGATCATAGCCTGAATAAAACTACAGACAAATACAGATCTGTTCAGCAGGGCTGATGGTCTCCCTGCATATAAAATGTTAACTATCGGTGACATTCCTCCTGATACCATCCACTTCCATGATCTTTATATGTTTTAAACACATAACTTTCACAATAGTCAACAAGCCCCCCCACTCGGCTCATTCAGGGCAGGCTTAGTTTTATAACTTGTAGGCTACCTGCTGCTCCTGCACATCTAGGGTTGCCAACTTCTTGAAATGGAAATGAGGAACGGGGGGGTTCAGTAGTGGACTTAAATATAACAATCACATAACTGCTTCAGCTTCAACCATTTACACATTATTATTAACACAAGCAAACACTTTTGCGCATAGCGGCATAACGCCATAGCCTATTCCTAGATTATCATCCAAGAATTTTATCTGGGCGTTGCAAAACAAAAGTTTCTCATTCTTAATAAAACAGCTGTATTAAAAAACAAACAGTGGGGCTAGTGCATACAGTATTTTTATATAGGTCTAAATAGCCTACTTCACATTTGTATGTAGGCCTACTTATTCAATTTTCTTTTAACAGCAATGTTACATAGGCTCTTGTTTTGAACAGAACAAACCTGGTATGAAAGTTTAAATCATTAGTGCAAAAACATTTTAGATTTCAACTGAAATCATTTGAACACAACAAAAACAAATGGCATGCTACATTTGTATAGGTACAATGTAAATAGCCTACTCAATGTGCTGTCTTCAGAGTTTAGTTGAATCTAGCAATGCTGACAGCGCTTCATTGGCCGTGACTCACAACAAACAGAATGAGAGAGGCGCAATCTAGGGTAGTTGAACGTAACATGACATCCCAGACAGGGTGAGGGGCAGGAGGAGCCCGGCCTGGAGTCATCCACAGGGCCTTAGACCCTCCATGCACCGAACGGTCTTTCAATACTGCGGTGTAGCACTAACTCTATTGCAGCGGATTGGGTGTGATCAACCCTTCCGCGGGCAACGTTGCAGACAGAGTAGGAAGGCTGATCCGTGAGCGGCTGCTTCTGGGACGCAGGTCGGGGTCTTAATCTGCCTTGGCTGGGTCTACTGGGCGAGGGTGTATGATGTTCGACAGACCCGAAACACCTTACGACCCCAGTTAACATCACTGATGACGCGTCCCAGCGCATGCTGTAGTATGTATTTTAAACATAGAATCCTGGCTCCCCTGACCAGTGACACTTAGGAATAGACTAGGTGACAACCAAGTATAGTTTGGTGACAAGCTGGAGAGACAGTTGACCGTCGGAGAGATGGCATCCGGTACGGCATGGGTTTAGCACCCCAGCCTGGCTCTCTCGTGAGGGAGAAATCCACAAACGCTACGGATTAGCCTCCTGAAAATCTATGCAAAGATCGGCGTGGCCTGGGGTCCTTCAGGCTAGAGCGAGGTGCTCTGAGCAGGCGAATGACGTGCAGCGCACAGGCCTTCTTGGGCCATCCTCTCTGCCCATGGTAGGCTGCCCATGGTAGGATTGCCTTTTCCCCGGGAGGGTCTGGTGAGACGAAGGAGCAGCCTGGCCTGGAGTCATCCACAGGGCCTTAGACCCTCCATGTACCGAAGGGTCTTTCAATACTGCGGTGTAGCACTGTCACTGAATGGTCAGCTCATTCATTAAAAAAAATCAGGGGAAATCACCTCATGTAGCAAGAAAGGCAGAAGTGAAAGTATAAAAAGGCGGCCAGGATGCTCCGTGCCTAGTAAGTAGGTTAGGCTTCATGCTCAAACGATGTTGACATTAGTAGGTAAAATTAACGGATATAATAATAAGCTTCAGAGGACTATAGCTGTCTGTGGCGAGTTGGTCTGAGGATATTCCCTCTGGAAACCAGCTCCAGAACTGCAATCTGTCTAGCTAGCCAGTTGTGCATTGCCTTACAAAAACTACTACGTTATAGTACCGTAGTCATGTGCATTTATAGCCTACTGTATACTATTCCCCCGATGAACGTTATGCAGACTGCAGCTGTTTGATATCGTCTTTCAGAACGGACGCTAATTAGGCTACTTCATGGGAATAATTTGCTTTACAAAAAACTGGAACCAAAAGATAAGAATTAGCCTTGTACCTAATAGGCTACATGCTGGTGCATCTGTGATCCATAAAGTCGATCAGATGAATATTGAAAGCCTTGTTACCATGCTGCATGTGGACAACACTTTCGTGTTTTATCACTTTGATCCTTAACGACCGCAGCTGCACGTCGTTGGCTGGCATACATCGGCGATGTTTGGTTGTTGAATGAATTTGTTCATCATACAGTAGCCTAGGCTACACTAACCTATGAAAATATTCATTTGGGCTAGGAGGAGCTGGGTGGAAATGCCTCCGCTCGCCTTTCAATCCGGGAGCGGTGGCTGTCACCTGAAAGCACACCCCAGGACGGGAATGTGGCGGTGCTGCTTGGCTGTGTGTGAAAGCAATTTCTGTGGCGAGGCTGCCGGATTTGCGGGCCTTCTGAACTGCAATTTTGCGTGATCTGTGTGTGAAAGCGACTACAGACGCAGCACTTGATCATAACTAGACAGTGTTTTGGAAATGCACTGGTCAGATGGGCCGTCCCATTGTAAGTCAGTGATTAGCAGTTTGAATTAGCATTAGCTGACGTCTACATAGTGAGACTGTGAGGCGGCTGACGGCACTAACAGACCACCAGTCTAAACGCTGCGACTCTCAGACGTCATTAGCATTGAGACAAATTGAGTGACAACGGCACCTGTTGCATTACAAAGGACCCCCACTTAACACACACACACACTCCCCCTTCAACCACACACACACGCACGCAGACGCACACGCACGCACACACACACACACACACACACACACACACACACACACACACACACACACACACACACACACACACACACACACCCCTCCTCCTGCAGATTGGATGGGCTCTCTGATAAGATGATAACGGGACCGTTGTCTCCCAACAATGAGACAAACGTCTTATCTCCATGAGAATGGAGAGGGCTTATAGAGACATGGAGACTGCAGCCTGGTATCTCACAGTGTGTGTGTGTGTGTGTGTGTGTGTGTGCGTGCATGCGTGTGTGTGTGTTTATGATTGTGTGTGTGTGTGTGTGTGTGTGTGTGTGGGTGCATGTGTTCAGTGACTCCAGAGTGGAGCTCTAATCAGCTGGCTAATCGTCTAGGCTTAGCGAGAGAGACTTGGCTTAAGTGAGTGTTGTGGTGGTGTGTGTGTGTGTTGTAGGGCATTCACAGACTAGTCGACTAGTCGACTAGTAAAACCACTAGTTGACACTGTGCTTAGTAGTCGACTAGTCGTTTAAAAAACAAAACAAAAAAACAAACAAGAAAACTGCATAAGATACACAATAATCCAAGAACAAACAAGACTATTGGACAAACAACCAAACAAAAACCATGCATTCAAAGTAAATACATAGATCTTGCCCTGTTGGCAGCTAGGAAATGCATAGCTTTAAATTGGAAAGCATCCAATCCCCCAGCTGTAGTTCACTGTTGGAATGAACTCTCAAGCTACCTGTTGGATAACATTTACTACAAGAGCAAAGGCAGATTCTTAGACATCCCCAAAATATGGCAACCACATACAGACTTTGACTTTAAGAACTTTTTACCCCAGTGTCATTGGGCTTATCAGGATAGGAGCTGAATGCATTGTTTTTGTTTGGTTGTTTGTCCAATAGTCTTGTTTGTTCTTGGATTATTGTGTATATTATGCAGTTTTCTTGTTGTGTTAGTCGACTAGTAAAATTCACTAGTCATGAATGCCCTAGTGTGTTGTGTGGCAGACACTCTCCCACAGTAGGTAACGGAGTAAAAAAGGCAGACAGTGAAGTTTCTATAATGTAGTTTAGACATGCTGCTTTTTGGGTGGGCACGGTGGCGCAGTGGTAGAGCTGTCACCTCACAGCTAGACGGTCCTTGGTTCGATTCCCGCCTGGGGCGCTGAGGGTATGTCTTCAGTGATACGGCCCAGGTGGGCTATCTGGTGAAAGGGCCTTTCTGTGTGGAGTTTGCATGTTCTCCCCATGCTCATTAGTTCCTCCATATATAACCCCCCACTAAAAACATGCAGAGGATTGTCGTCTGACCAAAGACGGTTGGAAGAAGTTGGTCCCTGCCTCCTGGCCTGAACCATGGAGGACAACGAGCCAGAATAGGTCAAACGCGGAGGACAAATTTCATGCCGCCTCCAAAGCAAGTGTGTGTGTGTACTGGCCGCCGTGCACGTGTGTGCATGCTGTTTGTGCCAAATAAAGACAGGGTTTGTCCGCCCAGTTTAGCAGACTGGATATCGGTACTTGATTACTTTAAGGCACACATGAGCAAAATGTGGCCCCTGGACCGTCTCAATCCGGTCCTCAAAGAAAAACAAAACAACCCACAAAAACTCAATAAAAGGCAGAATTATGTTAATAAATCTCATCTGCTACAGCCATTGGATTTGTATCACTATTATATCAGGAGATGAACAAGAAATTACCAATCACAATGGGAGAGAGGGTTAAAAATAACCCTATATATATATATATATATATATATATATAGGTATATATATATATGTGTGTGTATATATATATATATGAATATAGCTACTACAATCTGTGACCCATTAAACAATTACCATACAACTTAATGCTGTATTTTTTCATTAGAAAGCATTTATTTTTACATCTGCAAGCAGAAAAAACAGATTAGCAAAACAGATGGCTGTGTATGAGCTTAAACTTTCCAATCCAATCCAATCCAACTTTATTTATAAAGCGCTTTAAAACAACCAGAGGAGGACCAAAGTGCTGTACAGGGTACTGAAGAGCAATCAGCTAAAAACAATAAATCAATTAAATCAGATCAAATCAATAAAATGATAAAATGAATAAAAAGAATAAAAAGAATAAAATGAGTAAAATGAAATAAAATGAATCAAAAATACTAAAATGAATAAAATGAATAAAATGAATAAACTTTGGCACTGGCATGTGAATAAGGGCTCGGTATTGGAAACTACGGAAATATTTGGGAATACCATGGCACCCAAATCTTGGATAACAACATTGTGTCGGAGGTGGGTACAGTTTTACTTTAATTGTGCTTGTGATTGTGTGCCAACCTAGCTAGCGAAGGTGCTAACACTAGCTTGTGATTGTGCTAGTGAAGGTGCTAACACTAGCTTGTGATTGTGCTAGTGAAGGTGCTAACACTAGCTTGTGATTGTGCTTGTGAAGGTGCTAACACTAGCGTCAATGTTAACGCTACTAAAGTTGTCAGAGGTGTCACCTCCGACACAATGTTGTTATCCAAGATTTGGGAATGTTCAGGAATTCACTGCATGTTTAGAAATGGCTACAGTCCGCAGTGGTGAAGTGGAGCGCGGTGTATGTGATGGAGTTGGCAGTTCAGCATGCTGAGATGCCACCAGAATTTTTCAAAAATATGGCAAAAAAAGAAAAAAGGTATCGAATGACGTACTCTATGGGTATTGGTATCACTTTAAGGATACTGGTATTGGTACTGTTATCAAAATTCTTATTTCAGATATTGAGCCTTAGCAGACGGTTTGTATAACTTAATTTGGACAAATGAGACAAATCGACAGAGTGTCAGATAGTGGGGACGGGACACTCTTCTGTTGCAGCATGGATCTTTAAATACATGTCTTGCCCAGTGAAGCTTTAAATAACGCTAAATGAGCTGCAACATAGAGGTTTAGGGTGTATAAAGAAAACACACCATACTATAAATACACACACACCACAGACAATGAGTACACACACACACACACACACACACACACACACACACACACACACACACACACACACACACACACACACACACACACACACAAGGTGTGCACCTAGCACATAAGAGATAAGAAAACATATACAAGCAGACAGACAGAAGTGCATGTGCAAGCAAAAGCCAACTCAGTCACTCACTCTCACACACACACACACACACACACACACACACACACACACACACACACACACACACACACACTCACTCACTCACTCACTCACTCACTCACACTCACACACACACACACACACACACACACACACACACACACACACACACACACACACACACACACACACACATAAACACAGCAAGAGTGTAATTGTGCATACAAGCAAGTGCAACCACACATAAAAGAGGACAAATTTACACATTGACGTGCAAACACTGTGTCTGTCTCTCTCTCTCTCTCACACACGCACGCACACACACACACACACACACACACACACACACACACACACACACACACACACACACACAAACACACACACACACACACACACAGCAGCCTCAGATCTTTTACAGTCAGACATGAAAGTGGCTTTTGCAGAGAAACGCTGACTAAGCAGTTTGTGTGACAGACAGCTATTTCTGTGTCTGTCCAGGAAGATGTGGCCCACACTGTGTGTGTGTGTGTGTGTGTGTGTGTGTGTGTGTGTGTGTGTGTGTGTGTGTGTGTGTGTGTGTGTGTGTGTGTGCATGCTTGATGTCAAAGGCGTGACAGTGACTGTATGCTTATGAAGTGAGAGTGTGTGCCTGGGAAGGCTGGGTTAGTGTGTGTGTGTGTGTGTGTGTGTGTGTGTGTGTGTGTGTGCGCGCGCGCGGGGTGTGGGTTACAATATGAGTGAATGTGTGTTAGAGGGAATGAGATTGTATGTTAGATCAGTGGTCCCCAACCACCGGGCTGCGGACCGGTACCGGGCCGCAATGCATTTGGTACCGGGCCGCAAGCCGGTCTAAATTTTATTTTTTATTTTTATAAACATAGGCTATAATATTATAGGCTGTGTGTGGTAGTTGAAACATAGTTTCAAGTTGACGTTTATTTATGTTTGTAGTTCAAACAAAAACATAAATACTGTATAGGCTACATACAGTACAACACAAAAGGCTGTTATTTACCCTTTGTCGCCACCTGGTGAGTAAATATATTATGTAACTAAAACCATTAAAATTGACAACCGGTCCGCGACTTTTTTTCCCATGTATCTACCGGTCCTTGGCACAAAAAAGGTTGGGAACCCCTGCTCTAGATGCCTACAGAATGCTGACTTCATCAAATTTGTGGGGGAACATATTGATATTTACTTTGCAATAAATACAGATCAGACATCTGCTGCCACCAGGTGGGAAGTTTTCAAAGTATATATTAGAGGGCAAATGATTAGTTTCACAGGTTCAAAATCTAATAAATTCAAGCAGAAAATGAACGAACTGGATTTGAAAATCACAGAATTGGAGCGAGTGGTTCGTCTTGATGATTCAATACAAACAAAACAAGAACTATTTGCCCTTAAAGCTGAGTATGAGGAGCTTTCAACACTAAAAGCTGAAAATAGTCTAATAAGGCTCAAGCAAAGTTTTTATGACCAAGCCTGGTAAATTGCTAGCCTGGCAAATTAAAGAAATTGACGCAGAAAGAGCCATAAATGCAATTAGGAATGAACAGGGGGGAATAAAAAAGATAATAATTAAAAAAAAAACAAAAAAAACAAAAAAAACAACAACAACAACAACAACTTGCTGATGGACCGCTCCTTGAAAACTAACACTGAAAATGGAACATGTTTCAGATACTGTGTTAGTGACTGTGGAAAATGAAAAGTACTCTGAAAACGTATTATGGGGTCGGAGGTGGGCCGTGGAAAGTTTTGAGATTTTCAAGTGGGCCCTGAGTTTAAAAATGTTGGTAACTGCTGGAATAAATGACCAAAAAGCTTGACAGTTCAGCTGCTCTCTAGTGCTGCTCTGCGAGCAGGAGAGCCTCTTCCATACAATCCACATCCTTCAAAGATGCAGTCAATAAATGCAAGTTTGCACTTGGCAGCTTGCCATGTTGTCCACCATGTTGAACAGGGACTAAATAAAACACACCACTGCAGAGGAGGTGGTTGGGTTTAGGCATGGGGTCATTGAGGTTGGGGTTAAGTTAGGGTCAAGGCTGTCGTCAAGTCATGAAAAAGTGACGAGACGACCCGATGTGATGGCGCATGAGGCACACAAAACAGGATGTAAGGCACAAAATTGTATGTTTTTAGGGAGTCCCATGTTGACCACAGACTGCAAACTTTTGAAACTTTTTGATCATGTTATAAAGCGCCAGCACATTGAGAAGTGACGATTCAGCAAGTCCACCTGTGTGCACCCCGGTCTGTCCCAGGTGTGATGTGAACCATAGAGATCCAGGACATTCCCATGCAGGACCATGTTGGCTCTGCACAGTCCTATAAAAACACAGCCACCAGATTCTCCCTGCCTGCATGTCGACACCATGTTCTCGGCTCCTCCTCCTACATGGTTTTCTCCCCTCTGGCAGTGCGGCAGGAAGTAAAGGAGTGTGTGAGCGGGGTAGAGGGCCCCCGGGGGAGCGGTAGCAGGGGTCGATAAACATTGACGTTGTAAGACAAGATGGCTGCTTCCCTCCCGTATGGAAATGCTGAAGGGTCAGGTCACATCTTGTCAGTCGGCTACTTCAACAAACTAACAAAGTGGAGGTATGCAGACTAAACAGAGCAGGGGGCAGGAGCGGCGGGGGGCAGGAGCGGGAGTCACCTGGGAACGTCTGCGCAATCCCGTGTGAATCTGCTGCAGCTCTGTTTGGACTGGGGCTCATGTAGATTTTTTAGTTTTTTTACATTACACATTAGGGATGTCAAATTTAAGCACCTTCCTGAAATGATTAATCGGTAAATAACATTACAGATTCATGTTAGTCAAAAACAGATGGACAAACCCCTTAACGATCAATCAATTGATTCATTGGAATTAAAATGCCAAATTGACCAAACAAAATGCCAAATGCGTTTTTGCTCAAACGCTTTATTTCCACAGCAGCAACATGTTGCATATTCCCACAGCATTGCATAGTCTGTGAAACATAAAAACGTAGAAGCCTAGATTATATTAAAGACATTTGTGTCTGCTTTAAGCGGTGGGCGCTGCATATAATGTGGCTACAACTCACTTTAAACTGCGTTGCAGCTCTCGCAAACACTGAGCTGAACAGAGGGATGATGCAGCTGAGACGAGGAGGAGCCAGACAACTTATCTGAGGTAGAGCACTGCGGTTTCCATTGTGTTAACGTGTTGTACAGTATGTGTACACAGAATCAATGTTTGCAGGTGGCATTATTTTCTCCTTTCTGTTCACTTCGCCCGCTTTATTTAGCAGAAGTTGTCGTTGTCGTCTTTCTTTTTCCTCTTTCCAGACTGACAGATGGCTGCATCATCATAGTCACATTCATCGAAACATACTTTGAAAACAAGCCATTTACTGACAGAGAATGTAATATGAGACTACACGTTTGATAGTAGATCAAGTCAATTTCATGTGTTTGAGCAAATCCTTAACGAGCAATTAACCGATTTCTGATTAATTGTTGACATCCCTATTACACATGATTGATTTCAGTGAATGATCCTCACAGGGATAAATCTATTACAATATTACCCCCCTCCCCCCCCCCCCAATTACAGAGGAGGCGTTTCATTTTCAGGAACATGCTTGGGGGGGGGGGGGGGGGGGGGGGGATTTGGCAAAGCAGACCACGAGGTCGGCTTGTTCAATAACAAGTGTATATTGTCCTCCAAGTTTAGTTTTGCTGTCGCTTGGTTTTCATTTTGTAATTGGGCTGTGTGATCGTTTGCCATCTTCATTTTAGAGGTTTTATAAGCTTCTTGTGGCATCTTCATCTCAACAGTGCTTTTTTCTTTGGCTTGTTTCTGTCTGTGTTAGAAGGCAGCTTGTGGTCACTGGTGCAAATGCCCGGACCGGCTGGGGAAAGGGAACGAGCTCAATTATTCTAAAATGAAGGCTTCATTCCAGTTTCGACAGGATTTCTCATTCTCGTGTCTCAGTCCAAAAGGCATCAAACAGATTCCAGGTCAGTTTCGACATGATTTCTCATTCTCCCTTCTCAGTGCAAATCGACACTGAAATCTGGTCTCATTATAGATCATAAACTTCACTTAGAAATAAAGTAATTTACGCATTACGGAAGGCAAAAGCAGATTTCTTTATAAATATAATTGTGAGCGCCAAAGGTAACTAAAAAAAATATATGGCAGGAGATTAACAAATCTCAAGCAAAGGATGACTACGGTCTTGACACAAACTTTCTAAAAACTCATACAGAGTCTCTGACCTGCCCTATCACACACCTGGTAAACCTATCCATAAAACATTCTGTTGTCCCGGCTGCGTGGAAGGTACATTTTTAAATCTGGGGGTAAATCAGATGTTAAGAACTGCAGACCAATCAGCATCCTCCCCGTAATCTCCAAAATAATAGAAAAATGGGTGGTTAAGCAACTAATTGAACATCTCAACAACGGCCCCACCGCACTGCACCAATGCAGTTTGGCTTCCGCGCTCACCACTCCACAGAGTCGGCTATAAGTATGTTTATTGATAAAGCAATGTGTCTTCTGGATAAAAATGGTTGTGTTGGAGCTGTCTTCCTTGATCTTAAAAGGGCCTTTGACACCGTTGACCACCGAGTACTACTAGCCAAGCTGTCCCCTTTCAACTTCTCAGCCCAGGCACTCAAATGGATGAAATCCTATCTCTCCAACAGAAAGCGGTGTGTGGTGTTCAAATGGTGTCAAATCCAAATTCCTAGACTGTCCAGTAGGGGTCCCCCAAGGATCCATACTCAGACCAATTTTATTTTCATTATATATTAATCATTTCTTTGATGCCTGTACCAATTTCCATGCACAGTTGTACGCAGACGATGCCGTAATTTTCACGGCCGCAGCTATGTTGCAGAGGCTGCACAAACACTTACAGCAGCGATGGTCCATGTACAGAACTGTCTGTATGATGTTCACAAAGAAACCAATGAATGTCACACACTCTGGTGTGTTTCTGGAAGGAGAGGAGCTCGCTGGTGAACGAGTTCAAATACCTGGGTGTCATCCTGGACTCACAACTCTCCTTCAGAAAACATCAAAAAGATGATTAATTCAGTCAAATATAACCTCGCAAACTTCAGGCAGATCAGAAACTTACTGACTGACAATGCTGCCCTAATGTTTCCAAAACTTCTGCTACTCTAGTCTAACGTTAGTCCTCCTGTAATGACAAATGGACATGTAGCTAGCATTAATGTCATGCTATGCAATTAAGTTAGAAAATAAGATTACCTCGATTTTGTGGAAGATATAAGATGCAAGCGGCAGACTGGTGACGCGATGTCTGGAGGAAATAATACTCTCTGGCTTTTTCTTCAGGCTACTGTATTCACTGTGAGAGCAATGGAGCAAGGCTAGCAATAGCAACTAACGTTAGCAACATTCGTTAGCCAAGCTTAAGCTAGCGGGGACCACAACTTGAACAAGATGGCTGTCGTGGCTATGAGGAGATTTTTCAGAGAGCAATTCAGACCCTGCCCCGAGTCCCGTCCATGCTCACGCCCCTTCCTGTATTCGCGGCTCCAGATTTAAACAGATTTCCCACAATGCACCAGGAAAATCCATTCATCCAATCAAACGGAATCAAACAATATTGGGAAGTGAGCTTCATTTTGCTGTGTCAAAGACAATGAGCTCCGTTGGTCCATTATATATATAGGTCAATGGTTTTGTCTTGCGCCACCCCCTCTGGGTGAGTTTCTCAAACAGAGAATCATAGAAGGCATGACCAACAGAGCTTGCCAGAGAGGACACTGTGAGATTCCCCGCAGGCGTACCGCCTTCGTTATGTGCCAACAGACTCAACAAACTGATCCGTAAGGCCAGGGACACTGTGGGGCTGGAGCTGAGCTCTCTGACAGCGGTGTCGGAGAAGAGAACGCTGACCAGGCTACGCTTCATCATGAACAATGACTCTCCCCCACTCCACGGCGTGCTGGTCAAACACAGGAGCACGTTCAGTGAGAGGCTGATCCCACCCAGATGCACCACAGAGAGGCACAGGAAATCATTCCTGCCTGTGGCCATTGGACTCTTTAACGCCTCACTAAGAAGAGCACCTCAGAGAGACTGAGTCAGCCGATAGGTTAGCTGTGCCTTAGTTACGTCACATGTAACGTGCAATTTGATTTAATTTAATTCCAGTAAACACCTATTTTATTTTATTTTATTTTATTCTATTTTTTTTTTTTTTTTTTTTTTTTTGACGTTTAGGGAGATACTGTGTGATACTGTGTTATGCTATGTTGTGTTACGTGGATATTTCATGCCTGAGTGCGAGCAACTGCAACTTGTCCCAATTTCCCCCGGGGGATCATTAAAGTCTTTCTGATTCTGATTCTGATTAACAATGTCCTATCTATCCTTGGTGGGAACAGCATCCCAGTTGCAATAAGAGAATACCCCACATATTAAACCTTCAAAATAAACCTCAAGGAATGGCTCAAAATAAATCAACACTGCAACCATAACCAACCATAACTATTTAGCCCTCGTATATCTCTACCCATACACTTTATTCTCTTGTAATTTCGCACTTTTAGCCCACGCACTTTAGGTTTTAACATACCATTATTATGTCCATTTGGCCACATTGTTGTTGTTTCTATTGGCATTTTTTCTACTGTATTCTGTTTTGATGTTGTCTTTTATCTTGTATGTTTTTTCTGTCATGAGGACTACGGATGCAAATTAGCTTTGAGCTAAATCCGACATATTTACTGTTATCATATAGATGACTGTATTGGTAACTGTTCATTAATGTGTACTGTCCTCCTGACCAAATTAACAAAAAAAGTAAAAATAAAGTAAAAGTGCAAAAGGCATCAACAGACCGCAGGTCAGTTTCGACATGGTTCCTTATTCTCCTGTCTCAGTGCAAAAGGCATCAACAGATTCCAGGTCAGCTCCTTACTTCTAGCTGCTTGCTTTAGTATTTAGGAATTGAGGCATATACTGTATATCTTTGGATAAGAGTGTCAGCTGAATGCCTAAACGTCAGATGTTAGCTCTGGAGTTGAATAAGTACTGTACATTTACTTTAGGCATACTAGGCATCTCAATTCCTAGGCTCACCTGCTGCGCGGGCTCGCCCGTCTTACAGCTCACGTACGCAGCTAGGCCGCTGTGCGGCCTCACCCGCAGCTCAGCTGCTGCGTGACCTCGCCTGCTTTATTGGCGCACGCGCAATGTCTCCCTCTCTCTCCCCCTCAGTTTCTCTCCTCTCTCTCTCTCCCCCTCAGTCTCTCCCCCTCTCTCCCTCGCCTCTCTCCCTCTCCCTCAGTCTCTCTCCCTCTCCTCTCTCTCCCTCAGTCTCTCTCCCCCTCTCTGTCCCTCTCCTCTCTCCCTCAGTCTCTCTCGTGTGTGTGTGTCTCACTGATAACATCATCACTGATGACATCATCAGTGACATCATCACTGAACTATAGCCTTGTGTGTGAGTGAATTTATGACATCACTGATGATGTCATCAGTGGGACAGACAGACAGACAAACAGACAGACAGAGCCCTATAGCTCCCTTTTATATAACTATAGGGATCTCGCACGCTATGTGCGCTCGATTCCTAGGCTCACCCGCTACACGGGCTCGCTAGCTCAGCCGCTGTGCAGCCTTGCCCGTCCTGCAGCTCACCGAGCTGGCCCTGCAGTTCGCATTCGCAGCTCGGCCGCTGCACAGCCTTGCCCGCAGCGTGGCTGCTGTGTTGAGTTTAGAGAACGACAACCTGCTGTAAAGGTATGGGAACGCAGCCTCCGTAGCCTATCAGTCTGACTGGCTGTGACTGGAGTTTAGAGGACGACACAAAAGCAAAAACCGCGGCAACAAAAGCCTTGGCGGTGATAAGATGCTAGTCTGAGCAGAGCGATGCTATCGCAGCACGGTGATAAGATGCTAGTCTGAGCAGAGCGATGCTATCGCAGCACGGTTCAAAGCCCTCACGTTCCGCCCGGCCTCCTCTGTGAGCAGGGCCATCTTTCAGCCGCACGCACCCCGAGTCTAAATAAAGGCGGCCGCACAGATTGCCTGCATCCCCACCAATCAGCACGCAGGAGAGGGACACAAGCAACTGCACAGGGTGTGTGTGTGTGTGTGTGTGTGTGTGTGTGTGTGTGTGGAGAGAGTGTGAGCCAAAGACTGACTGATTGGATCTGCGGTGTAGACTACTCTGTGTGTGTGTGTGTGTGTGTGTGTGTGTCTAAGTGCCTATGCGCCTGCTTATGTGTGTGTATTTGTAAGTGTATTTTGCCTTTATGAGTTCATATGTGCCTGTGTGTGTGTGTGTGTGTGTGTGTGTGTGTGTGAGTGTGTGTGTGTGTGTGTGTGTGTGTGAATGTTTGCCTGTATGTGGATGCACCCTGGTATCTGTCTATGCTTGTTTGTTGTGTGTGTGTGTGTGTGTGTGTGTGTGTGTGTGTGTGTCTGTGTGTGTGTGTGTGTGTGTGTGTGTCTATGCAGTCTAGATGAGGACACAACAGTATTATGTGGAGTCTAAAAAACAAAGCTGTGTGGTCGACAGCGTGTGAACTGAGACAGAGGCACGCTTTGAAGAAAGAAAGCCATGAGTGACATTCGACAATCGATTGGTAATGCCTTAACTGCATTATTTACGTTAGCAGGTGACCGACTCCGGTTTAGCCTAGCGCAATGCTAAATGGCCAGAACTAGCATCCTTTTTCTGACTCATGGTAAAGACAAGGTAAAGGGAATGATTAAAATATGTCGCTAGAAAGATAAGAAGTTATACTGGAATTTTCTAGCATTAAACTGGTTGTAAATGTTACATGGTTATAACAGTATCATAGCTGTTTGACTTGTTCCTTTTCAAACATTCTGAGCCCCTGCTGCATAGTCGCACCTCATATGATTCTGCGCTACGCTATTTGCGTAAGGTACACGTGTAAGTTACACTAAGTAAGCTATGCCGGAAATAGGATTAACAGGCCGCAGGCGTCCCTCCACAGTTTAGCTGCAAGTGATAGCCGCATTACTTTCTGAACAACCGGGCAATGGAATTCAAAATTGATGGTACCATTGAAATCAGCGTGACTCATACTTGAGAGCCTGCTAGTGTTTCAGTCACTCAGTTTGAGCCAGATTGAAACTTAGTACAGCAGCAAGCAACGGGCTTAGCTAACATAGCTAACAGCTACGTTAGCTCGTCTTGAGACAGAATCATAATTGAGTTGATATTATGTATGAAGATAGTTACACTTACAGGCCTAGTCATGTATGTCATCGTTACATTTGAGCAGCTAACTTGACATTTCTGAACTTGAGCACAAAATTAAGTTATTTGTCAAAAAATATTTGGCGAACAGTGTGGCTAATCAACACTATCAGGACATGACTCAGAAATATATATATATGTACATACACACACACACACACACACACACACAAACACACACACACACACACACACACACACACACACAAATATATGAATACATAAATACATATGAATATATATACTATAAAAAAATTGACATCGGCTGGCACGGCGAGACTAATGTTTGGGTAATATCATAGAAAATGGTCACGTGGTCACCTCTCCCCTCAAGTGTTGTGAGAGGACTGTGCCTGGTGACGCAGGATTAGTGCTGACCTAGCAAGCTAACTTGAAATAGAGATCGTGAGTTCCCCATATCCACACATATAAACATAAAGCTGCCCCTTGTTAGCTCAATACAGTCGAAACTAAGATATTAAAAAAATAAATCTAGCCACAGATTTAGCTACTACATCAACGAACTTCACATGCAGCTTTAGCTAATCGCGCCCTGCTAACATGAGTTCCTGTTGCCAAATCTTGCGAGAGTGTGTTGCTGAGTTAGAGACAGCTTTTGAACAAGTTTAATTTTCTCCTGATCTGTCTGAAAAATGCCATTTTAGTGTCAGAATATTCAAGCTTTGGCGAATGGGCCGAACATTTACTTTAATGAATATGGGGGCGAAGGGATGCACTACTGCCACCTGCTGGGGTCAGCGAGCAGCTTTTCATAGGTGTGTAAAACAAAAACCTGAATTTAATTGAATCATTTAATCATTGTACAATTTCAAAGTAACGAAGTAGAATATTGATCATTTAAATTACTCAAGTAAGAGTAAAAGTAGAGCATTTAAAAAATACTGTAAAAGTACAGATACTCAAAAAAACTACTTAGTTATTTAGAAGGGGGGGTCACTGGAGGGATTTGGTGTGCTCTGAAATAAAAAGCTGTGCCCCTTCCCTGATCAAAATATATTTTTCCTTGACCCACCCCAAGTGATTTGAAAAATATGATTGAGCCTCCCCAAACAATATTGTGGCAAGCTTGCGTGGAAGAATGCAGAGATCTTACTTTTAACCACTCCTGCGCCTCATACACCGCGTAACAGCAGGGGGTGCAATTTATTCCACATCAGAATCATTCAACATTTGCAGAAACTCCGGCCAGAGGTGATCGAACACACTAACAGTCTCAGTCGTGGTGGCTACATTGATAGTAAAACTAAACATTATCCTGGCCACACCACATAATTACCACATAATGCAATCAAAACATGAGCACAACATCACTAAACCGAACTCCCATAATCCTTTGCGCTTCTTAGAGCAGAACTGTCACCCATCAGAGCGACCGCCTCCTCCGGTCGCTACATAATGCTATTTTCGCTTGTGAAACAATCTTCAGTCTGTGTATATCAATATTTGTGTTTAAATAGCGGTCAATGACTGATGGAAAAAAAGTTTGCCGCTTCTATTATTGTGCATAATTGAGGGAGCCGCGGACTCAGACAGGCACAAAGCCACACATGTAAAATCTCCCAGCATGCATTGGGCTAATACATTTCGATAATAAATAGCATCCAAATTAGCCTAAATAGATAGAAAGGTAGATATAAATAATGTGTAATGTTAAGGCAACATGCAATTGTAGAACATTTCAATATTGGACAAAATAAAATCTCGAAATCAAAACACAACCCTATGTGAAACATATACAGTATGTCATCCTGGTGGTATAAATATCCCTCGCAGACTTAACGTAATTTAGGAGATGAGTGAGCCTTAACTCAGTTCTACTGTGACTTCCTAAGACGCAGTTTATAGGCTGATGCAAGATAGAGCCCATATAGGCTATTTTGTGATGCCATGTCTGTTTGTTTGCTCAGTGGGTTATTCGCACTGGAAATGTACTTCTATATTATCACCAGAAAAGCATCCCTGATTCACCAGATACTGTACACGCCTACTGTCTGGATAGGCCAAGCACAAAGATCGACAGATAGGACCGCACCGGGACATACCAAACAGTTTGGACAGGGGGGGTGTAAATGAAGCAACTCAGTAGTTGTTGAAGTCCGAAAAGCAAACATTACAACAACAAAAAAAGTGTATATATTTTTATCGAATCAAAATTGTATACCCCTCCCCTGGACTCAAATTAAAGACTAAATTTAAAACAGGATAACCCTCCCCTATTTTGCTCCAGTGGACCCTTCCCTAAATAACGAACGGTCCTTTAATTACTTTTACTTTAGTATTTTCCACCTCTGCCGATTACTATGGTCCATGTAAACATGACTACTGATGATTTACATGTCTCGCTCCATTTAGTTAGTTGTGTTTCTCTTCTTGGTGGATAACCGGCCAATCATAGAGGAGGTGACATCACCTCCAGATGTTTCCAGCAGCTCCAGTGGAGTTTGATATGAGACAATGTTTCAGGATGTCAAACATCTTTGGTAAACGTCAGGTTTTGGTGTCAGTCCCTCAGAATCAAAGAGCGAGGGCTTCTTTCTAGAGCTGCTATTTTGACTCAAGAGACGTTCAACAAAAACCATTAACTCCTGAATGCATTAAACATGGTATATACTGTAACAGTGGAAGAGCAAGAGAGAGAGAGAGAGAGAGAGAGAGAGAGAGAGAGGTTGACAGTAGGTGGACAGGGTTTATTTAATACTATTCTTGGTGTGGAATGTGCTGCTGAAGCACAACAGGCCTGCCCATCACACTGTGTGTGTGTGTGTGTGTGTGTGTGTGTGTGTGTGTGTGTGTGTGTGTGTGTGTGTGTGTGTGTGTGTGTGTGTGTGTGTGTGTGTGTGTGTGTGTGTGTAGACCACAGACAGCTCAGCTAAAGTCTGAGCTTTGCCCTACACCATCCAGGGAGCATGCCCCTGCCACACACACACACACACACACACACACACACACACACACACACACACACACACACACACACACACACACACACACACACACACACAGTACATAAAAAAACTGTCATTGGAGAGAGAAAAGATATCTATGTGAAAATGCGTACTTATAGGCACACACACACACACACACACACTGGCTCGCGCATGCATACGCACGCACACACACACACACACACACACACGCGCGCGCACACACACACGCGCGCACACGCACATGCACACGCACACACACACACACACACACACACACACACACACACACAGACACACACACACACACACACACACACCATAACTGCTTATTATTGCAGTCCTGTCCCACAGTGATGATGCAGAATGTCCTCGCCATCGAGAGGAAACTTCCATATATAGAGGCCAGATGGCAAATCATACATACTGTATATGAATCCATTAAGCCAAACATAGAGATAGAGAGAGAGATATAGAGACAGAGGGAGACATTCATATTTGACACCAGACAATGAAAGAGAGAAAGTTGAGACATAGACAGAGATATATAAAGAGAGCGAGCGAGGTATAGATACTGCTCTCTCTGGGTGTGGTATAGTGGGTGGGTTCATTCCCGCGGTTGGCCGAGATATTTTCTCTCCGCTCAGCTACGCCCTGCTACTAACCAAGACACACACACACGCACGCACGCACGCACGCACGCACACACACACACACACACACACACACACACACACACACACACACACACACACACACACACACACACACACAATGTACAAGCACCTCTAGGTTTACATTTTTTGCTGTTGCTGTTTGATTGCATTGATGAATGAATGAATGTTTGTAAATGTAATGTTTTGTTAGGTCTGTAAAATTGTATGTAGTGCAATTGAACATGTCTTGTATTAATTATTTTTGTTTCATGTACTGCAGAACAGGAACCTGCTGAAAACCAGTTTGTAACTGAGTCAGGCCAGTTAAATGTACATGTGAAATGTAATTTTTATCCCTTCCTGTATAAATAAAGTGAAATGAATTGAACTGAAATATACATCTTCTTACATACAGCATCTTAGGCTGATAGAAAAGTACACGAATTGCCTCTCTCTCTCTGTTTCTTACACACACACCTCCCTCAGCACTCTGCAGTCTGCCACATCAGAGAGGACATTTACAACACTGGGCTAGTCTCTCTCTCACATGCGCGCACGCACGCACGCACGCACACACGCACACGCACACACGCACACACACACACACACACACACACACACACACACACACACACACACACACACACACACACACACACACAGACACAGACATGCACACATGCACACATGCACGCGCGCGTTAGTTAAAGTTAAATTCAATACCTTTTTAAAGGGCCCATATTTTGCTAATATAATGCATTATTATTTATTGTTGGCCTCCACAGAGTTGCTTATTGCATCATTCATAGTTCAAAAAACTAATTGTTCATCTTGACTGGCTCTCACGGCCCCCTTCAGTTCACCCTCTGTCTGAAACGTTCCGTTTTAGTCTTCTTCTGCGTTTTGCTGTGGCAGGGAATTTTAGTCTTCTTCTGCGTTTTGCTGTGGCAGGGAATTTTAGTCTTCTTCTGCGTTTTGCTGTGGCAGGGAATTTTAGTCTTCTTCTGCGTTTTGCGGTGGCAGGGAATTTTAGTCTTCTTCTGCGTTTTGCTGTGGCAGGGAATTTTAGTCTTCTTCTATGTTTTGCTGTGGCAGGGAATTTTAGTCTTCTTCTGCGTTTTGCTGTGGCAGGGAATTTTAGTCTTCTTCTATGTTTTGCTGTGGCAGGGAATTTTAGTCTTCTTCTGCGTTTTGCTGTGGCAGGGAATTTTAGTCTTCTTCTACGTTTTGCTGTGGCAGGGAATTTTAGTCTTCTTCTATGTTTTGCTGTGGCAGGGAATTTTAGTCTTCTTCTGCGTTTTGCTGTGGCAGGGAATTTTAGTCTTCTTTTACGTTTTGCTGCGCAGGGAATAAACTCGCTCGTCGGTTCCAGTCTTCCTCCTTCCTCCACGTTATAGCCAGACACAAAGCTACAATATCTGTTATCTGTCTGTCTGTCTGTCTGTCTGTCTGTCTGTCTGTCTGTCTGTCTATCTATCTATTCGAATAGAGACAAGTTCTCAGCCACTACGCCAAGAGCCCCCCCGACCTGCCCCCCACTCTGTGGTTCAAGTCTGCTCTCAGCCGGCCTCCAAGCGTCGACCGGCCCCACCACCCCGGCCTGTTCCGATAGAAACAAGGTCCCACGGCAGCCTGGCATTGAAACTGTCTACGGCGTAAACACTGTGTACCATAAGATTCCTGGTCTAATTACATACGGACATAATACTTTCCCCTCAGCACGATCTGTCTCTAAACCAGACTTAATCTCCCCCCTTGAAAATCAAACGATACAAGGTCCAGACTCCAAATCTATTAAAACCGCTCTTCTCAATGTTAGATCACTCTCAAATAAATCTCTCCTCATCAGTGACCTGATTACCAGTTATAATCTGGATTTAATGTTCCTCACCAAAACCTGGCTTGATCTGAATAACAGAGTGACTGTTCTGTCCGAATCAGCACCGCCAAACTATAGCTTCATTGACACTCCCAGAGCTGATAAGAGAGGGGGGGGGGGGGGGAGGGGAGTAGCGATTGTCTTCTCTGATATGTTTCAATGTAAGCAGGTAACATTTGGAGACTTCTCATCGTTCGAATACCTTGCTGCTATTCTGAAATGTTGTCCTACTGTTTTACTCCTGAATATTTATAGACCACCAAAATACTCAGGCAGTTTTCTTGATGAATTTGCTGATCTGCTCTCTTTAATTTCCATGGAACATGACTGCATATCTATTGCTGGGATTTCAATATCCATATTGATAACCCCAATTATAATTCTGCCAAAGAACTGAATATCTTATTTGACACTTTTGACCTGTCTCAGCATGTCTCAGGGCCCACCCACAACCGAAGCCATACCCTGGACTTAGTTATTACCAGTGGCTTTAAGTGCTCATTTGTGTTGACTATTGATGTTGCATTATCTGACCATGTTTGCATCTTTTTTTAAATGGAAATCTCCCCTGAGATCATTACTAGGTCACAAACCGTTAAAAGACGACACATTAATGCAGGCACCGGCGCGCTGTTTATGGAGACTTTTTCCTTATCTCCTCCCACATCAGCCTCTGTCAATGACATTCTTGATAACTTAAATTCAACAATCCTGAATGTTATTGATAGTGTGGCGCCTATTAGGTTAAAAATGCTGTCTGGCAAGATTAAAGCACCCTGGAGGAATGCTGCGTCCGTTAGGCGTAAAAAGAGAGATTGCAGGAAAGCTGAGCGTAAATGGTGGAAAACTAACCTTCATATTCACTATGATTTATACAAAGAAAGCCTTCACTCCTACAATCTCGAACTGAAAAGGTTGAGACAATCGTTCTTTTCCGATATCATTAACAAAAATGTGAACAATGCACGCATTCTATTTGCCACAGTTGATAGATTGACTAACCCGCCTCTTCGGGTAGCACCTGAGTTTCTCTCCACTGTCAAATGTAATGAATTTGCTGCCTTTTTTACAGACAACATTATTAATATCAGGCAAGCTATTAGTGGCTCCACACTAAGAAATGATATGACATCACCCTACCCACAGAACCCTAACTTGATAAATTTGTCCCAGTTCCGCGCTATCGACCACGATATTTTAGAGGAAACTGTGCAAGGCCTTAAACCATCTTCGTGCTCTCTCGACACCCTTCCAACAAGTTTTTTTTAAAGCGTTTATAACTGCTTGTCGTCTGACTTATTGCAAATAGTTAACACATTGAGTGCCAAGGACGTCTCTGGACGTCCTAAAAAAAAGTAACGAGGAGTGCCAAGGACGTCTGTGGACGTCCTAAAATCATAATTCATATTATTCCATAATTCTGCTGTTTAAGGTCGTACCTAGCCAGTGAGCATGAATCCCTTCAAGGGATCACACGGCGCCACCTTAAACATCGACACGGGAGCTGCGCCACCCACCTCAGATCCTTTACTTTGTGCAGGAGAAAGCAGGGAAAGACGTGATCAAAGGGGAAACCGATGCATGCTTCAGCCAGAGCCGTATAGATTGCTCTGTCTGCAGCGGACAGTTGGCTCGGCTGCATCCGCGCCCACAACTGAGCTCTTCTGCTTCTATCTATCTGCATATAGTTTCTCCACACGATTCCCTGCCAGAAAGCCAGCACCCGAAGCCGAACGGCCAAACCTTTTCGTTCAGTCGCGTTGGCATTTCCTTGTTGCGCTAGGATCCGTCCGGGGCAAAAACGGAGTCTGTGAGAAAACAGACTGTGCGTGTGGGGAGGAGCCCGCAGCTCAGAGGTGGAGGGGAGGGGGGGGGGGAGCAGGCTGCACAGAACTACACCACGCCACCACATCAGAAAACACCAGCCAGAGTCAGTGAATGTGCTCGAAATTAGAGTGCAAAAAGTATTCATAAAAGTGACTATATCTTGAAAAGTTAAAAAAAACAGCAGAAAACCCTTGAAAGTGCACTTCTTTCAGAGGCTGTCATTTCATAATGGAACTGTCTAGAAACAAAATTTCTTCTTTGGAAGAAGCAGGAGTGTTCAATGTTTCATTAGAGTCCAGCCCTGTCAATATAGCCCTAATAGAAAAAATTCTATAGCTGTTTTCAACTGAATGGAAGTGAATCTGGCACAGGCTCCAGACAATTTTACTGAAGCGCTGTGGCACTCAATGTGTTAATAGCTCCCTTCTGACTGGCACTTTTCCTGAGTCCTTGAAAACTGGAGCTATTAAACCCTTACTAAAAAAGCGTAGCCTTGATACATCGGTAATCAGTAACTACAGACCAATATCTAATCTCCCCTTTATAGGCAAAATAATTGAAAAGGTTGTTTACCTGCAACTCAATAGATTCCTAACCTCAAACGATCTCCTAGATAAACTCCAATCAGGCTTTCGCCCCCATCACAGCACCGAAACCGCGCTTACAAAAGTGGAGCACTTAATGGAGCGGTAGCGTCTACCCAGAGGGAGTAATTCAAAAAGACTGGCGGCCGGGTGACCTGCAGGGTCCCTGATAATACTGGAGGCCCGGGACAGAAGTCTGGAGCTATAGAGCTCTTCTAGAGCCGGCAGGTTGGCACCAGTTATCTTGCGGGCAAGGCGCACTACCCTATTTAAGGATTTTCGCTCCTTAACAGTAAGATTACCAAACCATACAGTGAAGGAACTAGTGAGAATGCTCTCAATAATACAGAGATAAAAGTTAACAAGGATCTGGCTGTTGTGGGTGAACTCCTTAAGTCTTCTTAAGAAGAAAAGACGTTGCTGAGACTTTTTAACAATCGCTTTGGTATTTGAGTGCCAGCTAAGATCATCCGAAATAGTGACACCAAGAAATTTGATACTTTTCACCATCTCAACCTCTGTACCATTGATTATTATAGGGTGGTGAGGTGCCTTTTTACGGCGGAAGTCGACGACGAGCTCCTTTGTCTTGGAGGCATTGAGAATTAGGTTGTTGGCCTCGCTCCACCTGACAAGTTTTTCAACCTCAGATCTGTAGTTAGACTCGTCATTTGAGCTAATGAGCCCAATGACAGTGGTGTCATCCGCGTATTTAACTATCAGGTTGTTGAGGTAGTGAGCGATACAGTCATGGGTAAAAAGAGTAAACAAGAAAGAGCTAAGAATGCATCCTTGCGGCGAGCCAGTGCTCAGAACAAGTATATCAGACAGATTATTTCTGATCCTGACTCTTTGAGGCCTCATAATTAAAAAGCTAAAAATCCATTCACAAAGAGCATCACACAGGCAAGATTTTGCAGTTTACGGATCAGAAGTGAGGGAATGATCGTATTAAAAGCAGAGCTATAGTCTATGAAAAGCATTCTGACATGAGCTTTACTTCTATCCAGGTGTTCATATACAGAGTTCAGAGCTATAGAGACTGCATCCTCAACTGATCTGTTTTTCCTATAAGCAAACTGCCAAGGATCAAGAGTAGAAGGAATCTGACATTTAATGTAGTCCAGCACTAAACGCTCCAGACATTTCATAAACACTGATGTTAGTGCAATGGGTCTGTAATCATTGTGACATGTGACAGGAGATTTCTTTGGGACTGGGACTACAATGGACTCCTTGAAACCTTTTGGAACAATGCGACGCTGCAGTGACATATTAAAAATATCTGTCATCACAGGGGCAAGCAGCTCAGAGCAGGACCTGGCAACTCGGGGAGGAATGCCGTCCGGTCCAGCGGCCTTCCCCACCTTGGTCCTGGACAGAACAGCGGGGCTTTTACACAGCTCTCTGTGTCTGTCAATGCTGGGCTCACGGCTTTTTGCCTACATGATGCGCACGCAGCTCCAATGTTGACAGCTGTATAAGGGGTCTATTTTATTCTCTTCTTTTATTTTCTTGTGTCAACCATTTTATGTGAAGCACTTTGAATTGCCTTTGTGTATGAAATGTGCTATACAAATAAACTTGACTTGACTTGACTTATCTATCTATCTATCTATCTATCTAGATAGATAGATAGATAGATAGATAGATGGATAGACAGACAGATAGACAGACAGACGCCTAAACCTAACCTCCCCCAGACCCTAACCCTAAACCTACCTCTCCCACCCCCATGCCTAAACATAACATCGGCATAGTGGGCGGACCCCGGGGGGGTAACGTTACGGCGGCCGCGGTACGTGATGCCCTGCCAGCCGCCGAAGGAAATGTCCCGGTGCAGCCCGGGCCGAGCAGAGCTGTAGATAGCTAGGCGGATGTTGATATATCTAGCTTGCTTGTTACGTCCAAGTCACGTTTTTCATCAATGGTCAAATTCGTTTTGACAATCTGTTGCTCATTGATATAATTGTTTTACAATTACCAAATTTAGTATCCAAAGCAGAGATCGCCTGTCTGTTTCTGTTTCCCGTACCATCTCGTCTACGAGACTTCATGGAGGGGAGGGAGGGGGGGGGGGGGGGGGTTCACCATCCAAGATTGTAACAACATGATACAAAATTAAGAAATGCATAATATGGCCCCTTTAAGACCTTTTTTAAGACCTTTTTAAGACCTCAACGCCACTTTCGTCACATCAGTGATAGGGGGGTGTAAATCACAAGTTTCATGATGATAGGATATTATAGAGATTCTTTGGACAATGATACGATATTTGCTGATATCACAAAGTCTGCCACGATACGATATCGATTCAATTTAGGGGCATGCCATCGCATGATATGGGATGATCACAATGAGGATCATAATGCTCATTTAACACCATCAGCACGATATCTACAAAATGTAATACCTCTCAAATGGCAATTGAGACTTTTTTAAATACTTTTAAAAGGCCTTCATTTTCCCTAAATTGATTGTTCAACATTGAATATTTTTCAAGACCCTGCAGACACACTCAGACACACACAGGGACTCACACCTTTTATTAAACTTGTACATATAAATCAAATAACACGCAGACACACACGCACAGGTTTGTGCTGTACACACTCATATCCATGCACACACATCATTGTTCACATTTTGCACACAAACACTGGACTATACACAACGCTGGCAACGCTGACTCTCCATCTCTGGAAGGTCCTTTAACACTCATCCAGCCTATAGCAGCACACACATCACACACAAACGCACACGCACGCATGTGCACATACACGCACACACACACACATGCACACGCACATGCACACGCAGGCGCAGGCGCACGCGCACACACATGCACACACACCCAGTATGCTTTTGTTAAAAATATGACCTGTGTCTGTTTATGAAAACATGGCTGGATTTCAGTCTGGTCCCACCACAAACACCCTGCCAACATCAGACACACTCACTTGCAGAAGCATGTTGAAAACATCTCTCTACTGTCTGCACATTCCCGAGAAAAGAGCAGCATGTAGTTGTGTGGGGTGGTGGAGGGAGGAGGCGTTCAAATTACCTTGTGTGCTGGAGACTGGAGTTTGATCCCCAGCGTAAGCCATGTACTTTTTTCGTATTAATTTAACTACAACCAAACCCTAACGCTAACCACGCTGTTTTACTTGCCTATAAACATAACCGTAACCGACCTTGAGACGTAGCCTAATTCAATGTTTTCAAATTAACTGACCGGGAAATAATTAAGCAATCTTACATGAGAGGGCGTACTTTACCATGGTTATTGGCACGACGGTGATGCGGCAGGACGGCTTTTAGCCGAGGTCCGTATACGCGTCCCTGTGAAGTGACATTAAAACCGTTTAACGCACACCTGCCTTTAATGACACGCTGCCCGGGGACGTCATTCAAATTGACATGCTGTACTGAGGCAAAACGTGACACCGACACTGCACGCTTTGGCGTGATATTGGGTTCATTCAATGTAATGTTAATCACTGGTCTGACTCTTCTTCTATTCAATTCCGGTTAAACATGAACATTTTTAGACATTAATATAAATGAATAGCGATACGTTGCTATAATTATCATAAACAAAAAAGAGCATGGTGGAGCTGATTGTTGCCTCGTTCTCATGCCAGTGGTATTGTTAGTGCTGTTTCTCCACATTAAGGGCACAGATGTACTTGCTGTTAACTACGCGTTCACGTGTGCCTGATGGCTGCCTCGTGTAGGCCGATCCTACACGATCCGTTTGGAGTGTTGGTTGGGCACGTCCTCAGAAATTAATGCTACATGAACGCAACATGCAATATTCACCAGTAGGGGTAGTGTAGGGGCAGTATGAGGATGCGACAGGGTCAGGGTGGATGCTAACTATGCTAATGTCAACAAACAACAGACAACAGAGTCCAACAAAAAGCAATGTAATGTAAAAGCAATGCAAAACAATGTGCTTTAAGTTTAAAAAGATTGCCCCCCTTCCCATATGTCTCACAATGGTTTGGTCCGCTGCCCTGGTTTGTTTTGGTTCCGCACTCAGCAAATTGAAACCGCAGGGTGCAAGTCTCTAATATGGATGTAACAGGTCTTAAAATCCCAAACCTTTGGCAGTGTTGAGTTAAAAATCTCTTGCCAGGTGATGACCCAAACAAAAAGCCTTCTGGAGGTGAACTGGAAAAGGCTGAAAGAGTAGCAGATAGGCTATGTCTGATGACTGCTGGTAGGCTATGTCTGATGACTGCAGGTAGGCTATGTCTGATGACTGCTGGTAGGCTATGAAAAAGAGAAAAGCCAGCACTCCAAATGTCTTTTTTGTTGATTTATTTCCTCATATACCTGTACCATATTTCCTAATTGATTGTACTTCCGGCATGACTGTATTTAGCCGTCTTTTTTGCCTGACACAGCACAACGCTGAGGAAGGTCTTTGACTGAAACGTTCGTTGCTGCTGCCCAGGTATATGAGGAAATAAATCAACAAAAAAGACATTTGGAGTGCTGGCTTTTCTCTTTTTCATATCTCGTGCTTGCCCTGCACCCAGTGAGTTTTTAAATATTTTCGAGTGTGCTTGCAACCTGACTTTCTGCTGGTAGGCTATGTCTGATGACTGCAGGTAGGCTATATCTGATGACTGCTTGTAGGCTATGTCTGATGACTGCTGGTAGGCTATGTCTGATGTCTGCTTGTCTGATGACTGCTTGTAGGCTACGTCTGATGACTGCTGGTAGGCTATGTCTGATGACTGCTTGTAGGCTATGTCTGATGACTGCTTGTAGGCTATGTCTGATGACTGCAGGTAGGCTATGTCTGATGACTGCTTGTAGGCTATGTCTGATGACTGGGCTATGTCTGATGACTGCAGGTAGGCTATATCTGATGACTGCTGGTATATGTCTGATGACTGCAGGTAGGCTATGTCTGATGACTGCTGGTAGGCTATGTCTGATGACTGCAGGTAGGCTATGTCTGATGACTGCTGGTAGGCTATGTCTGATGACTGCAGGTAGGCTATGTCTGATGACTGCTGGTAGGCTATGTCTGATGACTGCAGGTAGGCTATGTCTGATGACTGCAGGTATGCTATGTCTGATGACTGCAGGTAGGCTATGTCTGATGACTGATGACTTGTTCACGAGTCCCAAATCTGGAGTCTGAGTGGAGTGTTGCACCTGGATAACAGTGTGAGCCAAACGAACGCCCCAAATAACTAAAGAAAAGGATGTAAAGAGAAGAGCAGAGCCAGCAGGCTGTGACCTTGGCCGTCCTGAAGCCAATTATAAAAATATTTTCAGATATTTTCAGACATTTTCATATTTCAGCCCAGGGCTGTGCTGTCAAGCTGTTTTCCTTGTCGCTCAGGCAGAGCGCAGGGAGGAAGGGGCAACACCCAGGCCGGCTGGCCACAGACCAGGCACCCTGCTGGGGGAACCTCCATCCCACCCACACCCCCAACCCCAACCCACCACCCACCAGCAAGAAGCCTGGAGGGTTAAAGGAGACCACAGCACATGCACACACATGCGTGCTCACACACACACACGAACGCACGCACGCACACATGCACGCACGCGCACACGTGTGCACAGACACATTCCCGCACACATACACGCACACATACACAAACAAATACTCCTTCCATCCCTCCTTCCTCCCTCTCTCATTTTCTTTCTTTCTTTCTCGCTGTCTTTCTTTCTTTCTGTCCAAAATAGCAGAATCAGGTTGTCTTCACACCTGTTCATTCTCCTTCTAAAACTCCTCAACAAACACACACACACACACACACACACACACACACACACACACACACACACACACACACACACACATCTATATCATGTCGCTAGGGTGTGTGTGTGTGTGTGTGTGTGTGTGTGTGTGTGTGTGTCTGTGTGTGTGCGTTAGGTAACCGGGGATTGCCATACGGCTGTACTGTGGTCAACCCCAACTCCTCCACTCCTCCTCCTCCTTCACCCCCTGCCAAAGATACATTTCACCTCACCACAACTCAGACAGACAGAGAGAGGGAGGGGGAGGGAGACAGACAGACAGAGAGAGGGAGGGAGGGAGGGAGGGAGACAGAGAGAGACGGAGGGAGACACAGAGAGAGACGGAGGGAGACAGAGAGAAAGACAGAGAGAGAGGGACATTGAGGGGAGAGGGAGAGAGACAGAGAGAGGAAGAGAGAGAGAGAGAAACGGATAGAGAGACTTTGTGCCCCCTTGGTAAAAACAAAAGGGACTTTATACCTCTCCTCTTCCTTCATCCCACCCTCCAACCTCTTATTTTATGATACTTTTACTGAATATTTCACAAAACTGGTTATATGAAATCATTTCTCTTTAAAAAAAAAATCCTCAAAATGTTTTATGCCATTTTTATCCCCCATTAGTGCATTATTATTATTATTTTCTTATCCTGGTTGCTGCTCTACCCTCTGCCGATCTGGGGAGAGCTGAAACTGGCTCCATGCTTCCCCCGAGACATGGGCAGTTAGCCAGCCGCTTCTTTTCACCTGACAGGGGAAGCTTCACCGGTAGGACATAGCACGTGAGAGGATCACGCTATTCCAACCAGTTCCCCTTCCTCCGAACAGGCGCCCCAAATGACCAGACGAGGCACCACTTCAGCGACCAGGATATTGCATGTTTTGGTGAGGGGTTCCTATATGAAGGAAACCCCCAGGGGGCACGGGGAGAACATGCAAACTCCACACAGAAAGGCCCTTTTTGATGACCCCACCCGGGCGGTGGGCACTCGAGGACATGCGGATGGGCACACACTCCTTCAGCGCTCACAGGACATCTTAGCTGTGAGGCGATAGCGCTACCACTGCACTGTGCCCCCATAAGGAATCATGCCCAGGCGGGCAGGCAGTGTCTGTCAGACCACACCACCCCCACCCCCACAGACACCCCCTCACCCCTCCTCATTAACCCAGAGGCACCAGCTGATATGACATTAACCCTGAGGCACCAGCTGATACGACATTAACCCTGAGGCACCAGCTGATATGACATTAACCCTGAGGCACCAGCTGATACGACATTAACCCCTGAGGCACCAGCTGATACGACATTAACCCCTGAGGCACCAGCTGATACGACATTAACCCCCCCAAGGCACCAGCTGATACAACATTAACCCCCCCAAAGCACCAGCTGATGCGACATTAACCCCTGAGGCACCAGCTGATACGACATTAACCCCCCCAAGGAACCAGCTGATACGACATTAACCCCTGAGGCACCAGCTGATACGACATTAACCCCTGAGGCACCAGCTGATACGACATTAACCCCCCCAAGGAACCAGCTGATACGACATTAACCCCTGAGGCACCAGCTGATACGACATTAACCCCCCCAAGGCACCAGATGATACGACATTAACCCCCCCAAGGCACCAGCTGATACGACATTAACCCCTGAGGCACCAGCTGATACGACATTAACCCCCCCAAGGCACCAGCTGATACGACATTAACCCCCCCAAGGCACCAGCTGATGCGACATTAACCCCTGAGGCACCAGCTGATACGACATTAACCCCACCAAGGCACCAGCTCATACGACATTAACCCCCAAAGCACCAGCTGATGCGACATTAACCCCTGAGGCACCAGCTGATGCGACATTAATTCCTGAGGCACCAGCTGATACGACATTAACCCCCCCAAGGCACCAGCTGATACGACATTAACCCTCAAGGCAGCAGCTGATATGACATTAACCCTCGAGGCACCAGCTGATATGACATGAACCCTAGAGGCACCAGCTGATACGACATTAACCCCCGAGGCACCAGCTGATATGACATTAACCCTGAGGCACCAGCTGATACGACATTAACCCTGAGGCACCAGCTGATACAACATTAACCCTAGAGGCACCAGCTGATACGACATTAACCCTGAGGCACCAGCTGATACAACATTAACCCTAGAGGCACCAGCTGATACGACATTAACCCTGAGGCACCAGCTGATATGACATTAACCCTAGAGGCACCAGCTGATACGACATTAACCCTGAGGCACCAGCTGATATGACATTAACCCTAGAGGCACCAGCTGATACGACATTAACCCTGAGGCACCAGCTGATATGACATTAACCCTGAGGCACCAGCTGATACGACATTAACCCTGAGGCACCAGCTGATATGACATTAACCCTAGAGGCACCAGCTCATATGAAATTAACCCTAGAGGCACCAGCTAATATGACATTAACCCTAGAGGCACCAGCTGATATGACATTAACCCTAGAGGCACCAGCTGATACGACATTAACCCTAGAGGCACCAGCTGATATGACATTAACCCCGAGGCACCAGCTGATACGACATTAACCCCGAGGCACCAGCTGATATGACATTAACCCTAGAGGCACCAGCTGATACGACATTAACCCTGAGGCACCAGCTGATACGACATTAACCCTGAGGCACCAGCTGATACGACATTAACTCCAGAGGCACCAGCTCATATGAAATTAACCCCAGAGGCACCAGCTGATATGACATTAACCACTGAGGCGCCAGCTGATACGACATTAACCCCCGAGGCACCAGCTGATATGACATTAACCCCTGAGGCACCAGCTGATATGACATTAACCCCTGAGGCACCAGCTGATATGACATTAACCCCCGAGGCACCAGCTGATATGACATTAACCCTGAGGCACCAGCTGATACGACATTAACCCTGAGGCACCAGCTGATATGACATTAACCCTAGAGGCACCAGCTCATATGAAATTAACCCTAGAGGCACCAGCTGATATGACATTAACCCTAGAGGCACCAGCTGATATGACATTAACCCTAGAGGCACCAGCTGATACGACATTAACCCTAGAGGCACCAGCTGATATGACATTAACCCCGAGGCACCAGCTGATACGACATTAACCCCGAGGCACCAGCTGATATGACATTAACCCTAGAGGCACCAGCTGATACGACATTAACCCTGAGGCACCAGCTGATACGACATTAACCCTGAGGCACCAGCTGATACGACATTAACTCCAGAGGCACCAGCTCATATGAAATTAACCCCAGAGGCACCAGCTGATATGACATTAACCACTGAGGCGCCAGCTGATACGACATTAACCCCCGAGGCACCAGCTGATATGACATTAACCCCTGAGGCACCAGCTGATATGACATTAACCCCTGAGGCACCAGCTGATATGACATTAACCCCCGAGGCACCAGCTGATACGACATTAACCGCCGAGGCACCAGCTCTTAAGACATTAACCCCAAGGCACCAGCTCATACAATATTACCCCTGAGGCGCAAGGCAGCCAGAGTCCCACAAAACTAGATTATCAGGCCGTGTGGCCTGATAATCTAGAAGAATATGTCCCTAACACATGCCATACTGGTTCAATATAAGAATATGTCCCTAATACATGATACTGATTAAATATAAGAATACTGTATGTCCCTAATACATGATATACTGGTTCAACATAAGAATATGTCCCTAATACATGATATACTGGTTCAATTTAAGAATTATGTCCCTAATACATGACATACTGGTTCAATATAAGAATATGTCCCTAATTCATGACATACTGGTTCAATATAAGAATATGTCCCTAATACATGACATACTGCTTCAACATAAGAATATGTCCCTAATACATGACACACTGGTTCAACATAAGAATGTGTCCCTAATACATGACATACTGGTTCAATATAAGAATATGTCCCTAATACATGACATACTGGTTCAATATAAGAATATGTCCCTAATACATGACATACTGGTTCAACATAAGAATATGTCCCTAATACATGACATACTGGTTCAACATAAGAATATGTCCCTAATACATGACATACTGGTTCAATATAAGAATATGTCCCTAATACATGACATACTGGTTCAATATAAGAATATGTCCCTAATACATGACATACTGCTTCAACATAAGAATATGTCCCTAATACATGACACACTGGTTCAACATCAGAATATCTCCCTAATACATGACATACTGGTTCAACATAAGAATATGTCCCTAATACATGACATACTGGTTCAATATAAGAATATGTCTTTGACCCTACCAGATGTTTCCGTCCATTTCTGTATGATCTGAATACCGACATGCTGTGTACTAAAGGTCAGCAGCGCCTTTTCTCCCTTAGGAAGCTGGCCAAATTTCAGGTTGATAAAACTCTGATGAGAATGTTCTATAGTGCTTTTGTGGAGTCTGTCATTTCATTTTCCATAATCTGCTGGTATGGTAATCTTTGTACTATAGACAAGAACTCCCTGGGGAGAATAGTGAAGGTGGCTTCAAAAATAGCCGGAACCCAGTTCAGAAGCCTGGACCAGGGGCCGGTTGCACCAACTGGTCTTAACTATGCCTGGTCGTAACTCCTACGTCGGTCTTAGTTAAGACCATGGATTTACGCCTGTTGCACCAACACGGCTTACTCTGGTCTTAACTACGCTGGTCGTAGCAATGCGCGTTCATGTGAATTGTCGGGGAATGCCCTCTGATTGGCCCACATGTGCCTCGCGCCGTCACCCACTACTGTATGTGCGTCACTACACCCTCCCTCCTCCCACCCCCCTCCTCCTGTGGAAGCCCCGGGGGAAAATGGCGGCGGCGATTAGTGTCAGGGAGTCTGAATGAAATTGAATGTAACGTTCCCAATTCTATGTATTACATTCTAAAAAAGTAACGGCAACATTTGGGAAGGCTAAGCCACACAACTAGTTAGTTATAATCTAACGTCGTGCTTTCAAAGACGGCGAACTGGCGGTGTTACGACGATGACGGTCAAAAAGGTCTCCGCGGAGATCTCTGCTACGCCTCCTCCTGACGAGGCGTAGGAGTTATGCCTGGTCTTAGTGAAAATAAGGCTTAAGTCGTCTTGGTGCAACCGGCGTAGCTGTTAGGTCGTAAAGTTACGACCAACTTAGCTTAAGACCAGTGTAAGACCAGTTGGTGCAACCGGCCCCTGATCTGTAACAATCAGGTGCTGAAAAAAGCTGTGTCCATCCGATCAGATGATGCCCACCCTCTGAGGTTCGAATATGAGCTGCTTCCTTCCGGGCTCCGCCTTCGTGCCCCCATAGTTAAAAAGAACAGATACAGAAATTCCTTTGTGCCTGTCTCTATCAGAGCGTTGAACGCTGCTGGGGTACAAATGTAATGTCCCCTCATCTGCCGTTGCTGTTATTTTATTTATTTTTATTTTATTTATTTTATCCTTTTATTCTTTTATTCTTTTATCTTTATTTATTCTTAGGGGTACAGTACAGTATATCTGTATTATATACTTTGTCTGCCCTTGGTCTAGACCGAGGTTTTTCTTTTGTGCTTTAATACAATGATACATTGTAGCTCTTTCTTGTGATATATATGTGCTGCTGAGAGTGAACTGCACTTTGCTACTATGCACTTTATATCTCTACTGTGCACTTTAGATCGTTGCTACTGTTGTCATTTGCACTTTAACTATTGTGTTGCACTTTAAACTGCTGCTCTAGACTGTTTTTACAATGTCTTTATTGTCTTATTCGTTTTTATGTATGTACTTTGTACTACGCTTTTTGCAATCCAATTTGCCCTTTTGGGACACTTAATAAATCTTGAATCTTGAATCTTGAATTTGTTTCAATCACTCTTTTTTGTCCCCTTGGTCGGATATAAACTACCATGCCTGGAGTGAGAAGGGTCTGGCTTCCATCAAAGACCTATACCTAGATGGTCATTTTGCATCCTTTGATCTACTGAACAGGAAGTTTAAGTTGCCTGGCACGAACTGGCTGAGATTCCTGCAGATCAGAAACTATGTTCGATCCAAGATTTGCACCTTTGAAGCGCTCCCAAATGAACATGCTTTTTTTTAAATCTTTTGCTGAGTCCTCCTCACTCCAAACATCTCATCTCTAGGTTTGGATGTCTGTTTGACAACTGCAACACGGCCTCTACTGAGAGGATTCGAGAAGCATGGCAGGGGGAACTTGGGATTGATTCATCTGACATCATATGGGAAAGGAGTCTGTCTGTGGTACAACTCTGCTCAGTTAATAGCAGACACCAGCTGATCCAATTTAAAATCGCTCACCGTCTTCAAGCATACATTAAACAAGATCTTCCCTTCTGTCTCACCACTGTGATAGGTGTCAAGTTTCAGAGGGCACACTATCTCATGGATTCTGGTTCTGCCCCTTACTAATGGCATTCTGGGCCAAAATATTTGATTGGTACTCTTAAGATGTACAAATTAACCCTTCAGCCGGAGGCAGAACTCGCCATCTTCGGCTGCTCCGAGTCCTCTCTGAACTTCCCTGCAGCTGTGCAGCAGTCTCTGACTCAGAATTCAAAAAACGAATTCTGCAGGAATGGAAATCCCCCTCTTCACCTTCTTTTCAATTGTGGTTGACAGACATGACCTCAGTCATACTTCCATCAAAGACCTATTACCAGGCCATTCATACGGATGGAGAAACTTAGGTTCCTGAGGACCAACTCACTTAAAAAATGTGCAACTATTTGGGACCCGTTTCTAGCCTACCTTGATGAGGTTAGGGGCGACGGTTGACTTGCATGGCTTGTCATGGGTTCCCATGCACAATGTCCCCTACAAGCACATAAGCACCTTGTGGAGCTGGTGGCACCATGGTGCAATATTGAGCATCGATAATATGTACAGTATGTGTAAATAGTTTATGTTAATTTTTTTTTCATGTGACTGCTTGTTTGTTTGTTTTGTTTGTGTATTGTTAAAAAAGAATCTGAAAAAAGAAAAGAATATGTCCCTAATACATGATATACTGGCCAGGATGAATCCAAAGGGCAACCTCCGCTAGTGAAAAGTGAAGCCAATGCTGTATAGGTATAGTGCCTTAGACCTGCATTCTTTCAATGGCCAGCAGGGGGCGACTCCACTGGCTGCAAAAAGAAGCCGATTGTATAGAAGCCAATGGGAAAATGACCTTAGCTCTCACTTGATGTATGACCTCAGTAAACACTTTCCTAATAATCAACTATGGTCCCATTTAGAGTCAAATAGACAATAACGCAGACTATGCTTTGGGGCATGATTGACAGGTGGCTACGGTGGCGCAGTCGGTAGCGCTGTCGCCTCACAGCTAGAAGGTCCTGAGTTTGATTCTTGCCTGGGACGCTGTGGGCGCTGGAGTTGTGACCCCCCATATCTTCAGTGCCTACTGCCCAGGTGGGCTATCTCATCGAAAGGGCCTTTCTGTGTGGAGTTTGCATGTTCTCCCCGTACCCCCCAGGGGGTTCCTCCGTACATAACCCCCCACTAAAAACATCCAGAAGATAGTCATCCGACCAGTGACGACGACATCTGAAGTTGATCCAATGATGGTCCAATGATGGTCCCCGGGCGCTGGAAAGAAAAAGCGACCACTGCTCCTGGCCTGCCCCTCGGAGGAAAGGACAAGCCTGGATGGGTCAAATGCAGAGGACATATTTCACCGGCCACCATCAGCATGAGTGTGTGTTGTGGCCGCATGCATGTGTTGTAGTGTGTTCGTGTGACAATAAAGACAAGCTTCCATCTGAAATCGTGTTTAAAAGGTGGCCTGTCCAGTGATGAAGCCAAGGAGCTTGCGGCTCTGTGGGAAACCCCTGGACTTGAGCGAGCTAAGAAAAACAAGATGGCCACGGTCATAATGCCAAAGTCGAGGCTTTAAAAGGGGAGTCCACAAACCAATATTTTGTAGTCTATGTGTGCAACTAAATAATGTGACAGCAAAGTGTATGCCTGTGTGTGTGTGTGTGTGTGTGTTTGTGTGTGTGTGTGTGTGTGTGCGCGTGTGTAAATGGCCAAAAAAACATTTAGCATACACGCATGCATGCACTCACACACACATGTGCACACACACACACACACACACACACACACACACACACACACACATGTGCGCACACACACACACACACACACACACACACACACACACACACACGCACATGTGCGCGCACACACACACCCTCCATCACTCTCTCTCTCTCCATCCATATCTCTCCTCCCTTCTCCTCTTCTGTCTGGTAGATCCAGACAGAGAGAGAGAGGGGGCATACAGACAGTACGTAATTTGATGGTCTCCTTGTGAAATGTCAGGAATGTAGGGACACCCCCTCACACACACACACACACACACACACACACACACACACACACACACACACACACACACACACACACACACAAAGGCTATCCCACAAATAACCTTGAAGTGTTGTTTAATTTAATTTCAAATTCACTTAATTGCTTTAATGACATTTTACCTCAGGCACACCCCCCACACCCACACAGTGGTGTAAAAGTTCAACAGCAGGATACACAACAACTGGGCGGAAAACATCTCTCTCTCTGTCTCTCTCTGTCTCCCTCTCAATTTCATTGTATACTCCTCAATAAGAAGGCCAAAGGGTCATTTTTCAAGTCTGACCAATGAGAAGAACAGGCATTCTGGTGTTCAGCCAATAAAAGCTCTGTCGCTCAGCGTGGAGGAAGATCACAGCACTCCTCTTCCTCCCTTCAGCTCAAATTGGCATTCCCATCGCCATGGAGACAGACAAGGACACACACACACACACACACACACACACACACACACACACACACACACACACACAGACACACACACACACACACAGGTAAACCTCATCTACAGTATAATCACACAGTAACCTGTTGTTGACTTTACGCACTCTCTACTTTCTCTCCCTCTGTGTCTCTCTCTCTCTCTCTCCCTTTCTCCCTCCGTGTCTCTCTGTCTCTCTCTCTCTCTGAACCTTTCTCCCTCCCCCTCTCTCTCTTTCTCCCTCTGTAGGCTCTTTCACACCGGCCTTGAAAGCCGAAAAATGCACGGAAAATAGGATTCGCGCCTCCGATGTGAAAGTCGTGAACGCGCGTTGGTGGATAATTGTTTTACGCCTTTTGTCCCGCCACGGTAGGTAGTAACAGCGCCGGGTTACCTGGCAACCCGCCTCCATTTGAAAGCGTCGTCGCAGCAAGCCGGAAAAGGTGCGAATGGTCAGCTCATTCATAAAAAAATTACAGGGGAAATCACCTCATGTAGCAAGAAAGTGCACGAGTGAAAGTAAAAAAAGTAGCCTATACAATCATGACTGCAGGGACGCCAGGAGGAATGCTCCGTGCGGTTAGGCTTTATGCTCAAACGATGTTGACATTAGTAGGTAAAATTAACGGATATAATAATAAGCTTCAGAGGGCTAGCTGTCTGTGGCGAGTTGGTCTGAGGAGCAGATGCATGCGTTTTGATATTAAGGCGAGTCCGCCCACCATGCGAGTGGTGCTCGCCTTTCAATCCGGGAGCAGGGGATTTCACCTGAAAGTACACTGCAGCACGGGAATGTGGCCGTGCTGCTTGGCTCTGTGTGAAAGCAATTTCTGTGGCGAGGCTGCGAGCTTTGCGAGACTCCTAAACTGCTTTTTTGCCACGATCTGTGTGTGAAAGAGCCTTGTGTGTCCCTCTCGCTCTTTCTCCCTCTGTGTGTGTGTCTCTCTCTCTCTGCCCCTTTCTCCCTCCCCCTCTCTCTCTTTCTCCCTCTGTGTGTGTCTCTCTCTCTTTCTCCCTCTGTGTGTGTGTGTCTCTCTCTCTGGCCCTTTCTCTCTCCCCCCTCTCTCTCTTTCTTCCTCTGTGTGTGTGTCTCTCTCTCCCCTCTCTCCACCTCTCTCTTTCTCCATCTGTGTCTCTCTCTTGTTCTCCCTCTGTGTTTCTCTCTCCCCCTCTCTCTTTCTACCTCTGTGTCTCTCTCCCCCTCTGTGTGTGTCTCTCTCCCCCTCTCTCTTGTTCTCCCTCTGTGTCTCTCTCTTCCCCTCTCTCCCTCTCTCTTTCTACCTCTGTGTCTCTCTCCCCCTCTGTGTGTGTCTCTCTCCCCCTCTCTCTTGTTCTCCCTCTGTGTCTCTCTCTTCCCCTCTCTCCCTCTCTCTTTCTACCTCTGTGTCTCTCTCCCCCTCTGTGTGTGTCTCTCTCCCTCTCTCTCTTTCTCCCTCTGTGTGTGTCTCTCTCTCCCCCTCTCTATCTTTCTTCCTCTGTGTGTCTCTCTCTCCCCTCTCTCTCTTTGTCCCTCTGTGTCTCTCTCTCCCTCTCTTTCTCCCTCTGTCTCTCTCACCCTCTGTGTGTGTCTCTCCCCCCCCCCTCTCTCCCTGCCTCTCTCTTTCTTCCTCACACCAGCAAAATGTCAGTTGTACACAAATTGTGGCAGCAGTCCTGTAATCAAAGATCTAAACAGCCGACAACATGGCCGCCACTGTGAGGCTGAGCCAGGCGGCAAACAGCGAGGGACAAACACACAACCTTAATCAAATTCGATTTAATTAATACAGAAAATGCAGTTAAATCAAATAGAAATTAGTATAATTTTAGGCAAGGTAAGTTTATTTGTATAGCACATTTCATACAAGATTCATCCAAAGAGCAGAGTGTTACAACTTAAAATATGTGATCCAAAAGGTCACAAAATTCTGTGTTGCAATCATACTGATGTAGTGCTATTGAATGACATAGACAAATATGACACAGTACTGATGCAACATGTGCAGGATAAATGCATTAAACACAGACACACGCACAAGTGATTAATCTGACCACTCCTGTTCTTGGCAATGTGTTTCCGCCAGTAAATCTGGCCTTTCTTGTGCAGTCTGCATTCCACACACACACACACACACACACACACACACACACACACACACACACACACACACACACACACACACACACACACACACACACACACACACAGCGGAAGATGCAATGCTGCTGACTGAGATATGTGGCATATATGTAAATATGTGAATGTGTGGAAGTATGTATATTATGTGTGTGTGTGTGTGTGTGTGTGTGTGTGTGTGTGTGTGTGTGTGTGTGTGTGTGTGTATGTATCAGTTGCGAACCGTCAGGGCCTTCTAGGTATTCACAAGGCCCAAGAAGAAATTGAAAAGAAAAGAAATTCCAGACGGCGCAAAGCGGAGTGCTATCTTCCCTGCCTTAAGGCACGCGCAAACAGGTGCGCAAGCGCTATTAGGGGATAGCGCCTGTCGGAAGATAGGGCCCACAGTGTGTACCAAAGTATACATTTAGAAATGCATGTACAAACACACACCAAACACCCGCACCCGCGCACGCACGCACACACACACACACAACAACCCAGTCCACTACAATAAAACGTCTGCATTTTACGTTTCTGTACAATCCTACAATCTCAACGTACATTTGAAAGGAAATGGCCGCCTCTCCAATGTTAAATTCAAATAAAACAACTTTAACAACTTTGATTGTTTAGGGGCAGTGGTGGACCAATGAAGCGAGCTTGTGACCGGAAGGTCGTCGGTCCAATCCCCGGGACTGGCAGGATAAATCTGGGTGTGGAAAGTGACATTACCACCACTGAGGTGCCCTTGAGCAAGGCCCTTGACCCCAACTGCTCCAGTGGAGCTGCTCAGAGGCCAGCAGCTCAGACTGTGGTTGTACTGGTCAGCTTCCAGGTGTGAATCAAGTTCAAGTTCAAGTTCAAGTTCAAGTTTATTAGTGTCCCAAAGGGCAAATTGAGTTGCAGCATATAGACATACAAATAAGAACATTGACAAGAAACAACACAAGTAGCATGTTAAATGTTACATGCCTATAGTTAAAATAAATAAAAGGCTAAATAAACATCAAGGACCTTGTTTGTGGCACACAATGACCGATAATGTGCAAGGTAGCATTAAAGTGCACAGCAATCGGTAAAGTGCACAGCGATCGGTAAAGTGCACAGCGATCGGTAAAGTGCACAGCGATCCGTAAAGTGCACAGCGATCCGTAAAGTGCCCAGCGATCAGTAAGGTGCACAGCGATCCGTAAAGTGCACAGCGATCAGTAAAGTGCAGACACGCAGCGACCGGTAAAGTGAGGTAGTAGAATAAAGTGCACGAATGGCCAGTAAAGTGCACAAAGTAAGGAAAGATAAATCAATAGTTAAAAACAATAAAATAATAGAAACCATAAAATCAATAGAAGCAATAAAACAATACAAACAGCGGCGGAGGCTGAAAGTAAAAAATGATAATAAAACACTAAACCATCACTGCCTTCCCTCAGCAGCGTTCAATGCTCGAATGGAGACAGGGACAAAGGAGAACTTGTGCCTATTTTTTGTGGCCCGTGGGGCACACAGTCGACGACCTGAAGGAAGGAGCCTGTACTCCGAGCTTAGAGGGTGGGCTGCGTCTGAACGGATGGACAAAGCCTTCTTAAGTACTTGTCTGTTAAAGACATGGTCGAGGCTGTCCAGATGGATACCGGCTACTTTAGATGCCACCTTCACAATTTTTCCGAGGGAATTCTTATCCTTAATACACAGGTTACCATACCAACAGGCAATGGAAAAGGAAATGACTGACTCGATATAGGCACTATAAAACAGTTTCATCAGAGTCTTATCAATTTGGAACTTTGCAAGCTTCCTCAGGCAATGTAGACGTTGTTGACCTTTTTTACACAACATGTCAGTGTTCAGGTCGAATTTGAGCTTGTCGTCAATTATCGTGCCTAGATATTTATAACTGGTGACAAGGTCCACGTTCTGACCATTAAAAACACTGTTCTGAGGTGCAGGAGGGGAACGTCTGTAATCAATGCAGATTTCTTTTGTTTTCGAGACATTGATCTGCAAGAAAGCATCATTACACCAGGACAGGAAATCATCGATAACCTGCCCGTGGCCGTCCTCATCATCCTTAAGCAGGCTGACGATGACAGAATCGTCAGCATACTTAATGATGAATCTGTTGTTATACAGGCCACGACAGTCGTTGGTGTAAAGAATGTAAAGAAAGGCGGATAAGACACAGCCCTGAGGCGAGCCGGTAGAGGATGACAAGATGCTAGATAAAATCCCATTAACTCTTACTCTTTGAGATCTGTTAGTAAGGAAGTCAAGGATCCAGCCCACTAAACATGCATCCAAACCAAACGTGCTGAGTAGTTTATCTACCAGGACATGGGGCTGGATGGTATTAAACGCTGATGAGAAATCAATGAAGAGCAGCCTGGCATGGAATGTGTGTGTGAATGTGAAAAAGAGAGCATTGCTCTCAGTGAGACTCCCCTGGATAAACAAAGGTTAAAAAGTGAAACAACTAACAAATAACAAAAATGTTAAATGTGACTTAGGGTTGAAATGTAGACTTTGAACACGCTGGGACGTGTGAAAGACAAGTGTTTACTAGTCCATCCAACCCGACCACAACGCCCACTGACCTCCGCTCTATTTCAATAGCAGACGATATGACCTTGATATACATGCATCTATAAACGGGATATGCAAAGTATTTCTGCTTCAGAAACCTGATATTCTACCTATCTGTTATTTTCTCTTGTTTTTGTAAAAATTGTATGCCTTGATGAAATTGTTGTTAATATTGGTTTAATTTCTTAGGTAAGAGACCTCCCATAAGCCATCAGGGCTTCCTGTCTCTACCTGCACAATCTTTTTTATCCACTTATTTCCTTTGGTTTGTTTTTTATTTTAATATGTGCAAATAAATAAATCAACTCATTCTGTGGATTTAATTTTAAATGCTAACGTTTTATCTGCTGACCAGGCTGACCAGGCTGCAAACAAAGGCAGACGCACTGTCCATCTATGCAAATGTGAAAAAACACACACTGAAAGAATACACACACACACGCACGCACGCACGCACGCACGCACGCACGCACAGACACACACAAACACACACACACACACACACACACACACACACACACACACACACACACACACACACACACACACACACACACACACGTGTGTCTTTAACATAATGTCTTGCATCCTTTTTGAAGTGTCTAGTATATAATCTGTGTGTGTTTACATTATATGATCTTTTTAAATAACTACAGCTACTACCGTCAACAACTACCATCTCTAGGGTGTGTGTGTGTGTGTGTGTGTGTGTGTGTGTGTGTGTGTGTGTGTGTGTGCATGCATTGCGTGCGTGCGTGTGTGCCTGTGTGTGTGTGTTGTGGTTAGTGTAGTCTAATTGCAGAGGAAAGTGTCTGGCAGTCAGCCTGCTCCCTTTGTGGCTAAGATACTCATCATCATCATCATCATCATCGAAGTGGTGCATCCTATCATTTAACAACACCTAACGCACACACACACACGCACGCACGCACACACACTCACACAGCCAAAAATACATATAGTACACACAGTCACACAGCCAAAAATACATACAGTACACACACTCACACAGCCAAAAACACATACTGTACACACACTCACACAGCCAAAAATACATACAGTACACACACTCACACAGCCAAAAACACATACAGTACATACACTCACACAGCCAAAAACACATACAGTACACACACTCACACAGCCAAAAACACATACTGTACACACACTCACACAGCCAAAAATACATACAGTACACACACTCACACAGCCAAAAATACATACAGTACACACACTCACACAGCCAAAAATACATACAGTACACACACTCACAGAGCCAAAAACACATACTGTACACACACTCACACAGCCAAAAATACATACAGTACACACACTCACACAGCCAAAAACACATACTGTACACACACTCACACAGCCAAAAATACATACAGTACACACACTCACACAGCCAAAAACACATACAGTACATACACTCACACAGCCAAAAACACATACTGTACACACACTCACACAGCCAAAAACACATACTGTACACACACTCACACAGCCAAAAATACATACAGTACACACACTCACACAGCCAAAAACACATACAGTACATACACTCACACAGCCAAAAACACATACAGTACACACACTCACACAGCCAAAAACACATACTGTACACACACTCACACAGCCAAAAATACATACAGTACACACACTCACAGAGCCAACTAGAACGACCGCAACGCGGACTTATGCCTCCGCCATTAGTTCATTCTGGAGTCCAAATCGCCATTTGAGGCAAATTGGAAGAGATTCCGTCAAGGCGCTCCTGTGATGTTGCGTTACAGAGCTTGGAAATTGGGTGTGTGAGAGGTCACAGTGACCTTGAACTTTGACCACCAAAATGTAATCAGTTCATCCTTGAGTCCAAGTCGATGTTTGAGACAAGTTTGATTAAATTCCGTCAAGGCATTCCTGAGATATCGCGTTAACAAGCTTGAAAATGGCGTTGGAGAGCGCACCTTGACCTTTGACCTTTGACCACCAAAATCTAATCAGTTCATCCTTGAGTCCAAGTCGATGTTTGAGACAAGTTTGATGAAATTCCGTCCAGGCGTTCCTCAGATATCGCGTTAACAAGCTTGAAAATGGCGTTCGAGAGGTCACAGTGACCTTGACCTTTGACCTTTGACCACCAAAATCTAATCAGATCATCCTTGAGTCTAAGTCGATGTTTGAGGCAAATTTGATGAAATTCCGTCCAGGCGTTCCTCAGATATCGCGTTAACAAGCTTGAAAATGGCGTTCGAGAGGTCACAGTGACCTTGACCTTTGACCTTTGACCACCAAAATCTAATCAGATCATCCTTGAGTCTAAGTCGATGTTTGAGGCAAATTTGATGAAATTCCGTCCAGGCGTTCCTCAGATATCGCGTTAACAAGCTTGAAAATGGCGTTCGAGAGGTCACAGTGACCTTGACCTTTGACCTTTGACCACCAAAATCTAATCAGATCATCCTTGAGTCTAAGTCGATGTTTGAGGCAAATTTGATGAAATTCCGTCCAGGCGTTCCTCAGATATCGCGTTAACAAGCTTGAAAATGGCGTTCGAGAGGTCACAGTGACCTTGACCTTTGACCTTTGACCACCAAAATCTAATCAGATCATCCTTGAGTCTAAGTCGATGTTTGAGGCAAATTTGATGAAATTCCGTCCAGGCGTTCCTCAGATATCGCGGTAACAAACATCGTACGGACGGACGGACAGCCGTACGGACGTACGCTGATTGCTCTCATAGCAGTGTGTATATATACTGAGCATTTTAATTATACACAATTAAGAGCATTTGATTGAAAAAGACATAATTCTGCAATCTACTGTACTGTATGTTTACTGAAATAAATAAAATAAACCCAATAGAAAGAGTGTGCGTGTGCATGTGCGTGTGGTGTGTGTGCTTGCGTGCGTGTGTGTGTGTGTAGGAGTCAGACGAGGGGGATGGGACTGGAGGCAGCAGGGAGAATAGGAAGAAGCAGCTCAGAGACAGACAGCAGAAAGCAGCTACAGTAGAGGGGAGGATGATGAAGGACAGCAGAAAGCAGCTACAGTAGAGGGGAGGATGATGAAGGGCTACAAAGGGCAGCCAGATGGGTGGGTTAAGCCTGGAAGAGATAAGCTCACGCTTCAGGGTGTCAGGAAGAACATCCATTCATGTCGGAATCACGATTCTTATCTTCCACAATTCTGAATCAATTCACAACTTTCAAGAATCGTCCCCCCCCGCATTTTCTCCCCAATTGTACATGGCCAATTTCCCCCTTGCCGCCCCGGTCGCTGCTCCACCCTCTGCCGATCAGGGGAGAGCCGTAGACTAGCACCATGCTTCCTCCGACACATGCGTAGTTGCCAGCCGATTTTTTTCACCTGACAGCGGGGAGCTTCACCGGCAGGACGTAGCACGTGGTGGGAGGATCACGTTATTCCCCCCAGTTCTCTTCCACCTCGACCAGGCGCCCCGACTGACCAGCTAGTGCAGCGACCAGGACTAGTTTGCTCTGTATTGACTGCTATTCCACAGTGCAAACTTCATGTTACAGCAGGGATTTGGGCAACAATGTGTTGTGCCATGGAGGGCCGTGAGTCTGCAGCCTTTCATTCCAACACTGCAGCAGATGACTTCAGCGACCACAGAGGAGGAAGAACTCATCATGAAAACCTGCCTCTACTGCATCTACAGCCAATTTCTGCATACCAACAAAAGCACATCTAACTTGGCATTGTGAGAGCTATGCAGAGAGGCTCCTATCTGGTTGTCTCATCACGGAAAGCACCTGCTTGACAGCATTGTTGTTTGTTCACAATCCAGTAAGGAAGTCATAACACCTTGACTCATCAAGGATCTGGATCAGGCATACCTGTATATCTACATACCTCTAAGCTGCCATCTATAGCAGAGGGCAGGTCACTAAGGAAAGAGCTGGCAAGTAATAATCAAGGCTAATCAAAGATCAATAATAAAGCGAAGCTCTACCATGACAAGGCAGTATTAGACATGTGATGGGCGATGCCAAATGGGCAGGTGCTTGAGCGCCTCCTGTGGTCTATCTGTGCACATGCCTGGGGTTGTTGTTGCAGAGCAAACTGTATTTGTTGTGTAGTTGTGTGTGAGTGGCCAGTGGCCTTATTGTTAACATTAGCCTTGCTGATGTGTATGCAAATCTAGATTTTTTTTGGGGGGGGGGAGGGGGGGCAACCCATGTTTCATCAGTCATTTAATTCAAGCATTGCTAGCCTTCTTGTGTAGACAGCATACAGTGAGTCCAAAGGTACAAAACATTAACTGCTATGAGATTAAGGCCATGTCCACACGGAGATGAGTTTAGGTGTATCCGCTAAAGTTTTTTGTCATATAGACGTTTCGTCCAGATGGAACCGCGTTCTGGGACTATACGTTCTGGGAGTATACGCTAATTTTTCAAAACGGGTCCCAGAGTGATTAAATCTGAAGACGCCACCCTTGCATTTCCGTGTTTACAACCCATACGCATCTTTCCTGAAACGATGACGCCATAGCCCCACCTCTCTCCACCAGCAACAATAACAATCATGGCAGTAACGTTCGTGCTACAGCAGTGGGGATCTTGCAGCAAAATATAATGCTCCTCTTACCACCGTCAGCAACGTGGACACAGAGAACAGCGTATAGCCTACAACATCCTCAGGGCTCCACTGACAGCTGACTCTTCCCATCCACCCCTCCCCTCCCTTCATCGGATATTTCCCAGAAGGCTTAGCGGCGGCTACATTTTTACAATAACACAAACAAAATCAGGCTTAACGTGTTAGATAGAAATTATATTTATTTTTAATACAACATGCAATTCTGGAATATTTTAATATTGGACTAAATGAAATGAAATGAAATGGAAACCCTGAGTGTAACCGACATACTCTCTTGCCCTATATATAGCCCTCGTAAATACAACGTGAATAGGGAAGTGAGAGGTTTGAGGAACACGCGGTTGCACTGTGATGTCTGTGATATCCGCTCGTGTCCACTCCAACAAGACTTTAGCTTACTTGACGCGACTTTTTCCAATAAAAACAGATTTATGCCATGAGTTTATATAATGTATATTTATGTTGCATCATTTAGCCTGTGCTGTGATGTGCAGGAGCGGCCAATACGCTGGGATGTGTTTGCAACATGTCTAAAGATCATGGAAGTGGATGATATCAGGAATGTCACCTATAGTTAACGTTCTATATTGTAGGCTACAGGGAGACCATCAGCCCTGCTGAACAGCTCTGCATTTGCCTGTATACTGTAGGTTTCATCATTTTATTCATCGACATGGCAAACCTCCCCGCAAAGCCAAGGGTTTAAGCTGCTGCTACAGTGAGATACACATTATAGACTGTGCGCCCCTAGAGGTTGTATGCCATTATTGACGAGATTGTCTTTCTCTGTTATTCTACAGCGGTTTCAGTGGTTTCATGTGGATACACACATTTCTTGAAACGTTTCCATGTTTATGGAAAACTTTTCTGAAACGAAAAAAAAAAGATAGCTTCCGTCTCCGTGTGGACATGGCCTAATATTGAACTGCAGTAAGAGGCAGAGCAACACGGCAGAGACAGGTGTGTTTGAAGGTGAAGAGGCGGAGCAACACGGCAGAGACAGGTGTGTTTGCAGGTGATATAAAGTCAAACTGAACGTAGGCTAACTCAGAGCGACAGCACTGCTACAGTCAACAAGTCTCTGTCTTTCTCTGGAAAGAATAATAAACTGAAGATCATCAGGCCTTCCTCAACAATACAGCAGTCTTACACAGGTGAGTACAGCAGATCATATTTACTGTGAAACCACTGAGATATATATGTCGATGGTTTAAACAGAGAGCAGTGACACATAATTGAGCTGTATCCAGATAGGATGTTTCCCTGTTGTCATTTTACACTACTTGTCAAAATGATGTTTTCACCTTAGTGCAATTTAACTACACTAAAAATAACTTTTGATAATATTCCGATAAGTAACTTTGATGTTTTCTCAAAAGAAATATGTGCTACAGTATTGTTATTTAACACTTTCACTTTCGGTCTCAGTGTCTAGATATGTCAGCTGCCAGCAATCTTCAATCTGAAGATCAGTTTCTGTGCTCCATCTGTCTGGGTGTGTTCACTGATCCAGTCTCCATACCATGTGGACACAACTTCTGCAAGAACTGTATCACTCAGTACTGGGATGTTAGTGTCCAGTGCCAGTGTCCCATGTGTAAAAAGCTTTTTCACAGAAGACCCGAGCTGCATGTCAACACCTTCATATCTGAGATGGCTGCTCAGTTCAGAAAGTCAGCTCAGATGAAAGCCATCAGCAACCCAGAGTTGAGACCATCAATGGGTCAAGAAGTCCCCTGTGACGTCTGCACTGGGACCAAACTGAAGGCCCTGAAGTCCTGCCTGGTGTGTCAGGCCTCCTACTGTGAGACTCACCTGGAGCCTCATCATAACAACACCAGCCTGAAAAAACACACGCTGATCAATCCTGTGGAGAACCTGGAAGACAGGTTGTGTAAAGAGCACGATAAACCACTGGAGCTGTTCTGCAAGACGGACCAGATGTGTGTGTGTCTGCACTGCACTGCTGTAGGCCACAAGTCACATGACATTGTTCCTCTGAAAGAAGGATATAAAGGAAAGAAGGCTGAGCTGGGGAAGACAGAGGCTGGAATTCAGCAGAAGATCCAGGAGAGACGACTGAAGATTCAGGAGATCAAAGACACAGTGGAGCTCAGCAAGGAAGATGCAGACAGAGAGATAGCAGACGGTGTGCAGGTCTTCACTGCTCTGAGGCAGTCTGTGGAGAGAGGTCAGGCTGAGCTCATTGAGACGATTGAGGAGAAACAGAAAACAACAGAGAAACAGGCTGAAAGCTTAATCAAAGAGCTGGAACAGGAGATCTCTGAGCTGATGAAGAGAAGCGCTGAGGTGGAGCAGCTCTCACACACTGAAGACCACCTCCACCTCCTCCAAAGCTTCCCATCCCTGAACACTCCTGCACACACCAAGGACTGGACAGAGGTCAGTGTCCATCGTTCATCATATGAGGGGACTGTGGTGAGAGCTGTGGCTCAGCTGGAGGAGACTCTCAGGAAACAGATGGAGAAGCTGCTTGAGGCTGAGCTGAAGACGGTCCAGCAGTATGCAGTGGATGTGACTCTGGATCCTGATACAGCACACGCCGAGCTCATCCTGTCTGGTGATGGGAAACAAGTACATCATGGTGATGTAAAGAAGAATCTCCCAGACAACCCAGAGAGATTTTCGCAATATGCACAGGTTTTAGGGAAGCAGAGCTTCTCTTCAGGAAGGTTTTACTATGAGGTTCAGGTTAAAGGGAAGCCTAAGTGGGATGTAGGAGTGGCCAGAGGCTCGATCAACAGGAAGGAACAAATCATACTGACCCCAGATAAAGGCTTCTGGTCTATAGTGTTGAGGAATGGGAATGAGTACATAGCTGCTGCTGACCCTGCTGTCCTCCTCTCTCTGAAGACGAAGCCTCAGAAGGTGGGGGTGTTTGTGGATTATGAGGAGGGTCTGGTCTCCTTTTATGATGTAGATGCTGCAGCTCTTATCTACTCCTTCACTGGCTGCAGATTCACTGAGAAGCTCTACCCATTCTTCGGTCCCAATCCTAATGATGGTGGTAAAAACTCCGCCCCTCTGATCATCTCTCCTGGCAATCAAAAAGACTGCTGTCTGATGTGAACCAAAGTGCCCTTCTGGGACATGTATTAAACTGATTGATTGATTGATTGATTGATTGATTGATTGATTGATTGATTGATCACACAGATTAGACTAACATCAAAAGAAAAAACACTTTGACTTGTCTTAGATATATTTGTTCTTTCAACAGAGCTCTCCACTGAGAGGAGAATGAGACAAACTCCCTGTTGGTGGAGAAAAAAACTTAACTACTAATGTGTCTTGTATCTTTATACATTTCTTCTCCTTGGCGAAATGATTTAGTTTTATCATGAGGGAGAGAGAGAAAAAAACAATACAGGTAAATAAATGTTAAACTCCAGATTCTGGTTAATATGGTAAATTCTGTATTTTTATTTACGTCCTGTTTTTCTTTTATGTGTGATATATTACTTGTTGCATCAAACAGGGGGAATCATAAAATGTCATTGAATCTCATCACTATTGCAGGAGTGTGAATATTACAAATTGTCCTGTTTCATTGTCCAGGGGATGAACTAAAAGGTGATTAGCTGATTGCTCTCATAGCAGTGTGTATATATATACTGAGCATTTTAATTATACACAATTAAGAGCATTTGATTGAAAAATACATAATTCTGCAATCTACTGTACTGTATGTTTACTGAAATAAATAAAACCCAATAGAAAGAGTGTGCGTGTGCGTGTGCGTGTGTGTGTGTGTGTGTGTGTGTGTGTGTGTGTGTGTGTGTGTGTGTGTGTGTAGGAGTCAGACGAGGGGGATGGGACTGGAGGCAGCAGGGAGAATAGGAAGAAGCAGCTCAGAGACAGACAGCAGAAAGCAGCTACAGTAGAGGGGAGGATGATGAAGGACAGCAGAAAGCAGCTACAGTAGAGGGGAGGATGATGAAGGGCTACAAAGGGCAGCCAGATGGGTGGGTTAAGCCTGGAAGAGATAAGCTCACGCTTCAGGGTGTCAGGAAGAACATCCATTCATGTCGGAATCACGATTCTTATCTTCCACAATTCTGAATCGATTCACAACTTTCAAGAATCGTCCCCCCCCCCCCCCCCGCATTTTCTCCCCAATTGTACATGGCCAATTTCCCCCTTGCCGCCCCGGTCGCTGCTCCACCCTCTGCCGATCAGGGGAGAGCCATAGACTAGCACCATGCTTCCTCCGACACATGCGCAGTTGCCAGCCGCTTTTTTTTCACCTGACAGCGGGGAGCTTCACCGGCAGGACGTACAGTAGCACGTGGGAGGATCACGTTATTCCCCCCAGTTCCCTTCCGCCCCGAACAGGAATGAAATGAAATTCCGTCCAGGCGTTCCTCAGATATCGCGTTAACAAGCTTGAAAATGGCGTTTGAGAGGTCACAGTGACCTTGACCTTTGACCTTTGACCACCAAAATCTAATCAGATCATCCTTGAGCCTAATTGAATGTTTAAGGTGAATGTGATGAAATTCCGTCCAGGCGTTCCTCAGATATCGCGTTAACAAGCTTGAAAATGGCGTTGGAGAGGTCACAGTGACCTTGACCTTTGACCACCAAAATCTAATCAGATCATCCTTGAGCCTAAGTGAATGTTTAAGGCGAATCTGATGAAATTCCGTCCAGGCGTTCCTCAGATATCGCGTGAACAAGCTTGAAAATGGTGTTCGAGAGGTCACAGTGACCTTGACCTTTGACCTTTGACCACCAAAATCTAATCAGATCATCCTTGAGTCTAAGTGAATGTTTAAGGCGAATCTGATGAAATTCCGTCCAGGCGTTCCTCAGATATCGCGTTAACAAGCTTGAAAATGGCGTTCGAGAGGTCACAGTGACCTTGACCTTTGACCTTTGACCACCAAAATGTAATCAGATCATCCTTGAGCCTAAGTGAATGTTTAAGGCGAATCTGATGAAATTCCGTCCAGGCGTTCCTCAGATATCACGTTAACAAGCTTGAAAATGGCGTTTGAGAGGTCACAGTGACCTTGACCTTTGACCACCAAAATCTAATCAGATCATCCTTGAGCCTAAGTGAATGTTTAAGGCGAATCTGATGAAATTCCGTCCAGGCGTTCCTCAGATATCGCGTTAACAAGCTTGAAAATGGTGTTCGAGAGGTCACAGTGACCTTGACCTTTGACCTTTGACCACCAAAATCTAATCAGATCATCCTTGAGTCTAAGTGAATGTTTAAGGCGAATCTGATGAAATTCCGTCCAGGCGTTCCTCAGATATCGCGTTAACAAGCTTGAAAATGGCGTTCGAGAGGTCACAGTGACCTTGACCTTTGACCTTTGACCACCAAAATGTAATCAGATCATCCTTGAGCCTAAGTGAATGTTTAAGGCGAATCTGATGAAATTCCGTCCAGGCGTTCCTCAGATATCGCGTTAACAAGCTTGAAAATGGCGTTCGAGAGGTCACAGTGACCTTGACCTTTGACCTTTGACCACCAAAATCTAATCGGATCATCCTTGAGCCTAAGTGAATGTTTAAGGCGAATCTGATGAAATTCCGTCAAGGCGTTCCTCAGATATCGCGTTAACAAGCTTGAAAATGGCGTTCGAGAGGTCACAGTGACCTTGACCTTTGACCTTTGACCACCAAAATCTAATCAGATCATCCTTGAGCCTAAGTGAATGTTTAAGGCGAATCTGATGAAATTCCGTCAAGGCGTTCCTCAGATATCGCGTTAACAAACATCCGTACGGACGTACGTACGGACGGCCGGCCGTACGTACGTACGTACGTACGTACGGACGGACAACCCGGATCCATAATGCCTTCGGCCTGGCTTCGCCGGCGGAGGCATAAAAACACATACTGTACACACACTCACACAGCCAAAAATACATACAGTACACACACTCACAGAGCCAAAAACACATACTGTACACACACTCACACAGCCAAAAACACATACTGTACACACACTCACACAGCCAAAAACACACTGTACACACACTCACACAGCCAAAAATACATACAGTACACACACTCACACAGCCAAAAACACATACTGTACACACACTCACACAGCCAAAAACACATACTGTACACACACTCACACAGCCAAAAACACATACTGTACACACACTCACACAGCCAAAAACACATACTGTACACACACTCACACAGCCAAAAATACATACTGTACACACACTCACACATACTTGCACACAGAAAAGACCAAAAACAACAAACAACATGCACAAACGGCACGCACACACACTGGTCTAATCACAACCAAACAAATGCGACCCCCATATTCTTCTAACTTTGTGTGTGTGCGTGTGTGTGTGTGTGTGTGTGTGTGTGTGTGTGTGTGTGTGTGCGGTATTTGACAGATTTGTCTTACCTCACCTATAATCTAATCAAGCGAGGATCAAACTGCACTGATAACACACACCCATCTACAAAGGCTATCCCACAAATAACCTCGAAGTGTTGTTCAATTTAATTTTAAAGTCGAGCTGAACGCAAAAATGACTTTTCTTTTCTTTTAGTTCAAAAACCTGGGTATGCAGTGCACCGATTTAATAATGTATGCCAAAAAAATCACACAAATCTAATTCCTTTAGTTTTTCACACTTTTTCACATCAAAAGTTCATTTTTCAAGATTTCATTGATAACAGTGATCTAGAGTTTGGTGACGTCACCTAGTACTATCAAATTTCTACCCCATTTCAACCAATCATATCATGACATGGCAGCTGTCAATCAAATCTTCATTTCAGGATAATTTTCTCTTCCAAATGAAGTAGAAAATGGCGCCTAGTGCCTGTCATCTGGCAGAATTCCTATCCCATAAACTAACTACTAACTTGGCCAATTGTATGAAACATGAACAAAAAACAAAAACTATAATCTCTAAGAATGCAAAGAAATGTAACTGGCTCGTTAAAACGCGCATTCCAGGAATATCGTATTTACAGAAATAGCGTGAAAGGCTTGAGAGCGTGGTTGTCAGTGGTTGCCCCTCGGAGATTTCAGGCGGGTGGGCAGCACCCATGCATCGGATTGTCCGCTCGCTCCACACGAAGCAGGTGGCTGCCTGGTACTCCGCGGATCCCACTCGCGTGGCATGACAACACGCTGAATCCCACTTGATTTGGGGGTGGAACACGCCATAATTGACCAATGCCAAAGCCAGTCGACAGAATTGTCAAATCAAATCATCGACACCGTATATGGTCCGCCTCTCAATTTGTTTTCAGTCTCCGATGCTCACGCTAGTGCATTCCATTCCGGTTCACCTCGACTTTAAACGTACTCAATTGCTTTAATGACATTTTACCTCAGGCACACACACACACACACACATTACATTACAGGTGTGTCTTTAGTCTTTTCCGAAAGATCGGCAGTGATTCGGCCGTCCTGACCGAAGGTGGAAGCTCGTTCCACCATTGAGGTGCCAGGGACGAGAAGAGTCGCGAACGGGATGAGCGACTTTTGAGCCCCCGTAGTGGAGGAGGGGCGAGGCGTTCTGCACTGGTGGAGGAGCGGAGGGAACGGTGAGAGATTTGGAGCCTGACCATAGATTGTAAGTACAGGGGGCTGTCTGGTGTACTGCCCTGTAGGCCAGTACCAGTGTTTTGAATTGAATGCGTGCCGTGATGGAAGCCAGTGAAGGTCCCGGAAGAGGGGAGTGACATGAGAGAATTTGGGTTGATTGAATACCAGACAGGCTGCAGCGTTCTGAACACACACACACACACACACACACACACACACACTTACCCACCCACGTGTAAAAGATCAACAGCAGGATACACAACTGGGCCTACATGTATAGTTGGTGATAAGGTTGGGTTTAGGGCTGGGTATTGGCAAGGACCTCACGATACGATACGTATCGCGATACATGGGTCGCGATACGATTGTATCACGATACATTACGATACAATACATATTGCGATATATTGCAATACTCTACACAATTTACTCAAAATTAAATAATAGAGCTAAAGATACAACACACTGTGTACCACCCAGGTAGTGTAATAATATGTACAGTACATCACTTTATACTGATAACTTAGTGGACAAATTTAGTCAAAACTACTGAGTGTTGAGTGTGTTACTGAACGAATGAATGGCTGTGCAAAAACATCGATATGGGAAATATCGATACAGTATCGATTAGGGGTGGGAATCACCCCATTAGTGCTAATTTTTTTATTTATTTATCCTGGTTGCTGCTCCACCCTCTGCCAATCTGGGGAGAGGCGAAAGTGGCTCCATGCTTCCTCCGAGACATGGGCAGTAGCCAGCCGCTTCTTTTCACCTGACAGGGGAAGCTTCACCGGTAGGACATAGCACGTGGGAGGATCACGCTATTCCAACGAGTTCCCCTCCCTCTAAACAGGCGCCCCTAATGACCAGAGGAGGCACCACTTCAGCGACCAGGATATTGTATGTTTTGGTGTGGGGTTCCTATATGAAGGAAACCCCCAAGTTTTTGAATGTCTGAAAAATTTCCTCACCCCGAGTGTGTTCTTTCATGGACAAGGAGGCACCCAGAGTCCATAAGTCTGACGACTAATATGACTCTGGGACAGACGGCCGATATGTCGGGGTTTCCGCTGTAGAGCAGACCTCCTGCCCCTTCCATCATTGTTTACAGTCCGTTTGCTGTCATGTCTTTGATCACCATAATGCACATGCTGTACATGGCTTAGGTCCGTGGACTCATCTAACGTTAGCTGGAGTGAGAAACACTCAGTCTGCTATGTCCTTCTGCAGTTGCTGTTTGAAATCACCAGCCATCACTTGCTTTGTTTCACAAATTTATACATGTTTGGGATTATGTCTACAGTCAGATGTTTGCGTTGCACCATAACGTAGTTCACGTTCGTGTACCTTCAGGAGCCTTTTGAAGCCTTCATTTTTCACAACGGAATACAGGCGTATATCCTTGCATACGAAAGTTGCGATAGCCTCGGTTATTTTTAGGGCACGTGGGGAGTTGGCTCAGCTGGTCACTTTAATGAATCCTTCAGTCTATTTTGTTTGAGTCTGAACGACTTGTCTTCAGATAGCAGATCTGGCTGGGTGATCATCATCACGTGGTTTCGGATATTTGTTGTATTTCCGCAACACTTCACACACGGACCCGATCAGCTGATCTTGCAAATCACTTTGCTTTTGTCAAGCTCGTTTTTGTCTTTGAATCCGAAATTGTTCCAGACATACAGCATCTGCCTTTAGTGTTGCCGGCGTCCGCCATGGTGCATGTTTTGACTTCACTAATAGAGATCGCTTTGTGCATGCGCGAAGAATGAGAGGCAGAGGCTGGTGGTGACGTGAGGCTACCGGGGTTAGTTCACGGGGGGAAATAAAAAAATAATATGACATATGAATCGATATCGAAGGATTAAAATAAAAATCAATACAAAATCTGAGAATCGATTTTTGAACACAGCCCTAGACCTGTATGCAGAATATATATAAGGAGTGCGTCCTGGTGGCTCACCCGGTAGCACTCGTACCACGGAGTGGTACTTCGTGTGGCTGACGCGGGTTCGAATACGACCCGAGGTCCTTTGCCGCATGTCAACCCCTCTCTCTCTCTCTCTCCACCTTCCCTGTCTGCCTACTGTCCCATCTAAATAAATGCCAATATAATAATGCCAAAAAAATAAAATCTTTATAGAGAGACATTTATTTTTTCATCTTTGTAAAGCCACAGCACATAGGCTATTAACATAGATCTAGCCTCTTCATTTTGCTCTCAAAGTGCACCAGTTTGCATGCATTTAACTACAAAATGTACATTTTCTTACGGGGTGGGGGGTGGGGCGGCTGGGGGCGTACACCGCCCTGGACACCCCTAGAGGGTCAGAGGTCCATCAATCACAATCTCTCAAGAAATCCTGTGGGAAACACTGAGCAAGTGTGTATGTGAGAGAGAGAGAGAGAGAGAGAGAGAGAGAGAGATAGGGAGAGAAAGGGAGAGAGCGCATGCCACAGCAGTGGAAAACAGAATGGGTATTTTGAACAGACCTCCTGCTCTGCAATTCCCAATTCTGAACCAATTAATGTCATTCAACTTTACCTGTATTTAGAAAGGTCCAGACCGACCTTTCTAAATACAGGTAAAGTTGAATGACAGCTTCGCTGGCCCGGCCACTAATTATAGCTGCTGCGCAGCAATGGGTCGTGGCCGGGCACGCCACAGCAATGTGATGTCATCACTGATGACATCACAATTGCTCGAGTGACATCACTGACGGCATCACAATTGCTCGAGTAACTGATGACATCACAAATACAACCTAATTGCCCTAGGTAATTAGGGCAATTAAGATGCTCTTTAGGCTATACATGGGGGCAGAATTCAACGTTTTGATGCACTGTGGGCTAAATTTTTGATCAATCGAAAATCTGGTTTGATACTTTTGTGTAGGACAGTCTAACGATGCAAATGCTGAAGTTTGGTGTCGTTTGAAGAAGAAATGTGGGAGGAGTAGTGTTTAATTAGTTTGACAGTTTTTGCAGTTTTGCGGTCTTTAGACTTCATAATTGGCCATAGGTTGCATTGTACAAAGGTTTCTCCTCATTTGGGCCCACATTTCAGTGAAAGTTGCAAAGCTGTAGCACGTATGCCTGATTTTTTATGAATTTTCAAAGTTTGAAACTTTAGACGGTCGCTGTAGTGCCACCATTAGGCCTATTGGTGCCAAATTTGCGTCAAAGATGTTTGGCTTGGGACTAGACCTTTGTGCAAAGTTTGGTTTATTTTCATGCATGGGAAGTCTAACTTCCTGGGAGAAGAATAATAATAATAAATACAGGCAAATACAATAAGTGGCCCTGCCGCCTCGCTGGCCCGGAAACTAATAATAAACGGCCGCAGAGTCTAATAACGGGTGTGGCTTCGACGCTGTCAAGTCAACCATCCATGCTCCCTGTAGGGACAAGAGGAGGGAGAGGAGTTCCTGCAGGCCCTGGGCTTTCAGAGCACCATGCTCCCTGTAGAGGGACAAGAGGGAGGAGTTCCAGGCCCTGCTTTCAGAGCACCATGCTCCCTGTAGGGACAAGAGGAGGGAGAGGAGTTCCTGCAGGCCCTGGCCTTTCAGAGCACCATACTCCCTGTAGAGCAGTGGTTCTCAACTGGTGTAGCCTCAGGACCCACTATTTTCCTTGTCATAAAGTCGCGACCCAAATTTCAGATTTTTTTTAAACCACTCAAATTTATTGCACAAAAAATAGCGCATTAATTTAATACACAATGCCTTCATGCACTGTTATAAACCTCAAATGAACAAAAAAGTGCAACAGAAGTGCAACTAGGGCTAAAAACCAATTGAAATAAGGCAGACTTGAATTACAGGCAAGTCAAACTGGTCATGCTCAGAAAGTCTTATTTGAACTGTATGAAATATGAAATAAAAGGCAGACTTATCTTGAATTACATGCCTATATGTTTTTAAACAAGTTAATAATAATAATAATAATAAAACAAGTTAACCTGGTCATGCTAATCCAGTTTCAATAGTCTGAATTTAACTAATATGAAATAAAAAGGCAGACTTTTCTTGAATCGCAGGCTATATACTTTTTAATTAAACTGGTCATAACTTTTAATTAAACTGGGGCCATGCTAATCCAGTTTCAATCATCTTGAACTAAAATTAAATATGAAATGAAAAGGCAGACTTCTCTTGAATTACAGGCAGAGCATATGCTTCAGTTTGTTAAACAAGTAAAACTGGTCAGGCTAAACCAGTTTCAATAATCTGAATTTAACTCAAATGAATTTTTTTTTTTTTTTTTTTTTTGGGCCAATGTCCGCGACCCAATCAAAACGGGACAAGAGGGAGAGGAGTTCCTGCAGGCCCTGGCCTTTCAGAGCACCATACTCCCTGTAGACTAGAGGGACAAGAGGGAGAGGAGTTCCTGCAGGCCCTGGGCTTTCAGAGCACCATACTGCCTGTAGAGGGACAAGAGGAGGGAGAGGAGTTCCTGCAGGCCCTGGGCTTTCAGAGCACCATACTGCCTGTAGAGGGACAAGAGGAGGGAGAGGAGTTCCTGCAGGCCCTGGGCTTTCAGAGCACCATACTGCCTGTAGAGGGACAAGAGGGAGAGGAGTTCCTGCAGGCCCTGGGCTTTCAGAGCACCATGCTGCCTGTAGAGGGACAAGAGGAGGGAGAGGAGTTCCTGCAGGCCCTGGGCTTTCAGAGCACCATGCTCCCTGTAGAGGGACAAGAGGAGGGAGAGGAGTTCCTGCAGGCCCTGGGCTTTCAGAGCACGGTGCTCCCTGTAGAGGGCCAATAGGAGGGAGAGGAGTTCCAGGCCCTGGGCTTTCAGAGCACCATGCTCCCTGTAGAGGGACAAGAGGGAGGAGTTCCAGGCCCTGCTTTCAGAGCACCATGCTCCCTGTAGAGGAACAAGAGGGAGAGGAGTTCCTGCAGGCCCTGGGCTTTCAGAGCACCATGCTCCCTGTAGAGGACCAAGAGGAGGGAAGCACCCTGTAGAGGGATAAGAAGAGGGAGAGGAGTTCTGATGAAGGAGAGGAGGGATGGTCTCCAGAGCAGGCAGAGCCCCTCAGAGCTCAGCTGGCCCGGTGGCCTCAGGTGTTCAGACCCTCTCCTGATGCCACACGATTTCAGCTGCCGCCCGACTTCTACAATCTGACAGTGGAGGAGCTCAGGCGGGAGCAGCAGCAGAAGAGCGAGTTGGTGGAGAAGAGCACCATGCTGCGAACCAAGGCCATGAGGGAGATGGAGGAGCAGAAGGAGAGGAGGAGATACAACTACACTCTGCTGAGTATCAGACTTCCAGATGGGAACCTGCTTCAAGGAACCTTTCACTCATGGGAGCGGGTTCCCGTGCTGTTCGGGTTTGTTCGGGACTCCCTGGTGGACGGCTGGCAGCCCTTTGAACTCATGGCTCCTGGACATCAGAAACTACAAGAGGCTGAAGAAATGACCATGACAGAATGTAACTTGGTCCATGCAGATCTGCTCACATTCTCCTGGGATGCGGCTGTGCTGGTGGACATTGCAGCTGCTGGAAACCATCCGGACCCTCACCTCAGCCCAACCGCTTTGACACCAAACTCTCCCCGCTACCTCCCTCCCCGACACTATTGAGATGAAATTGCCCCTTACCATTGACAAATGATCTGTTTCTCTTTACAGATATTAATGCTAGTCATTAGCAGCGGTGTTTCCAAATGGAGCAGGGGCACCCTTCACTAGGGCTATGTTAACATTTTCCAACCGGCCACCATCACCCCATCAACTGGCGATTGCGATATATTCGCGCATGTGTGTACAACGTGCACAGGGTGGAAGAATCCCCCACTTGGCACTCGGCAGGTCTCTGACATCCAGTCTTTAATCTGAAAATCACAATTTACTTCACGGCATCATCCCTTCACATCATTGTTGTGCATGACTTCTGTGATCTCAGTGGCTGCGTTTACATGGACCGTTTATTCCCCTTTTCATTCGGAATTAACGTTCAATCCTATTAAAAGTTATCATGTAAACATCTGAAAAAACTTAAATCCGAATGAAAATGGCCAATCCGAATGAAAATTCAATCCGATGTAAGTGGCCGGTTGATTCCGTTTTTTATTCCGAATGAAACCATTTTGCGTTCATGTATACCCTTTTTTAGGAATTAAGTTCATTCCGGTCTTTCTGCGCATGCTCGCTCCCTTTTTCATCCACTGCTGTCTGGCCTTGCGAGTGGGAAAAGGCAATGGACTGAGGTACAGCGGTTTTCTACTGCCTCCCTTCTCCTCCTCAGCAGACGCAGAATAAGCAGTAGCATATTACTGTCGTGCTGCTGCTTAACACAAACGATCAAAATGAAACAGAAAAGTGCGGTGATAACGTTTTCTTCCATGTTGTTGCTGTTTCTAGCTCGTCGCTCGCACCGGTAAATCGCTGTCCGTTCTCAAGAAGAGCTATTCAGTTGGTTCATGAAATCGCTGGGCTGCGTGTCCTCCAGTGTTGCTCCTGGCCAATCCCGGCGCCACAGGGCGTGGTTATTGCTTATCCTATGTGGGGTTAGAAATCACGCAGCGCTGAGAACTCTGCTGAGTGTTTACTTCTGGTAAACGTAATGACGTTAACATCCTGTTTACGTTTATCCAATCAGAAGCCTTCCCAGCCCCAAACCTTACGATGACTCAAAAACATCAGATTAAAGTTTCTTTCATGTAACCACCTTTTCGGAATTAAGATTTTACATGTAAACTCGCAGGAAAAAACTTTACTTCTGAATGATTTCATTCGGAAGTTTTAATTCTGAATTAAAAGTCATCATGTAAACGTAGCCAGTGTTCACACGGGACTTCTGTGTTCCATCAGTGATGTCATACCACTGATCAGTGAGTGATGTCATCAGTGATAATCTCATCAGTGATGTCACTTGAGCAATTGTGATGTCATCGGTGATAATGTCATCAGTGATGTCAGATGACACTTATGTCATCAGTGTGACATCACTGCTCAGCTTAATCTTCTTCATGCATTTCCCGATGACATCACAATTGCTCGAGTGACATCACTGCTGACATCTTCACCATTGACAATTGCTTGAGCGTGAACCCCGCACATTAGGACATCATTATGACATCATCGTATCGGTCCATTCGACAACGAGGGGTGGCAATGTGCCAAAAATGAGCGCTTCGCCTTTGTTAGGCTACATAAAGCCACCCAGTCAAAATAGTGGTCGGACTGTCGTCAATCACTGTGGGTGATTTATTTTATGACATTCAAGTCATATCTGACTAGTTTTAAATGTATTTCTCCCCACAAAAGTTTGATAGCCTATCAGTCAGAGTCAGTCAGCTCCTATCCAACCCTAGACCCTACCTCTACCCTGGCTCTCCCTCCCCTGCACCCTCATCTCCCCTCCTCTGTTCTCTCCTCCACATTTCCTATTTTCTCCCCACCTCCCCCCTCTCCTCCCTCACATCCCCCCGCTCTCCCTCCCTCCTCCACTCTCCTGCTTTCTCCTCTTCCCGGTGTTCTTCTCTTCCCCCCTTCCCCCACTACTCTAAAGCATAGTACACATTTTACTCCAAAGCATGGCACCCACTCTATCCCCTCCAATATTCCGCCACTATTTAAAGCATGGCACCCATGCTCTTAGTATTTCGCCACTATTCAAAGCATGGCACACACTCTTCCCTAAAGCAAGGCACCCATAAGCTCTATATGTGAACATGTGCTTATTTGGCAAAAGGACTCACTACTAAAGGCTTGCAGCCAATTAAATTAGGCATAGTTTGGTTGCTTAGAAATTGACATATGTCCGTTTGCAAGATGTGCGTCTATATTTCTCATTCTCTCCCCACCTCCTCCCTCCCCCTGCTCTCTTCTCCCCCACACCCCCCCCCCTTCCCCTCTCCTGCTCTCTCCTCTTGCTCCTTCCCCACCTCCTATACCCTCCAACATCTCCCATTCCCTCCCCACCCCATCACTCTCTCACATTCCCCCTGCTCTTCCCCCTTCTCCTGCGCTCTCCTCTGCTCACTCTTCATTTCTATATTTTCTATATTATCAATTGTTCAAATGTTATCTTTATTCTGTATATTCTTGTTACTGTTGCGTCAGCTAGAATCAGCTAGACATACTTTCTGTGAAGCCCTCTGAGACATGCTTGTGAATTAGGGCTATATAAATAAACTTGACTTGACTTGACTTGACTATCCACTCTGCAGTGTGGGCGCACAGTAGCGTCAGGGACGATGAAAATGAATTGAAAAAGTGTCAGAATCTCGGCTGCTCTTTGTGATAGTTTCCTTCAGTCATCCTGCTGCCTCGTATTCTCAGGAGAGCGTGTTTCTGCTCCACTTTCACTTTCCTTCCCCCCTGCCTCTCTCTCACTGCTCAACGCTGTGTGTGTGTGTGTGTGTGTGTGGACGGATCTGCGGATAATGACCTGCCAGAGTTAAACAACAGCTCCTTTTGCGCTAATCCGGATCTTACACCGGCGAGCGAGGTGAATAAGATACAGACTCGCGGGAGTGCGCGTAGGCCGGCTAATTGTTGTTTAACACATTCAGTGCCAAGGACGTCTGTGGACGTCCTAAAAAAAAGTAACGAGGAGTGCCAAGGACGTCTGTGGACGTCCTAAAATCATAATTCATATTATTCCATAATTCTGCTGTTTAAGGTCGTACCTAGCCAGTGAGCATGAATCCCTTCAAGGGATCACACGGCGCCACCTTAAACATCGTCACAGGAGCTGCTCCACCCACCTCAGATCCTTTACTTTGTACAGGAGACAGCGGAGAAAGTGGAAACCGATGCATGCTTTCTGCCAGCGCCGTATATATTGCTCTGCCTACAGCGGAGAGTGGGCTCGGCTGCATCCGCGCTCACAACTGAGCTCTTATGCTTCTATCTATCTCCACACGATTTCCTAGAAAGGCAGCATCCGAAGCCGAACGGCCATGCCTTTTCGTTCAGTCGCGTTTGCCCATCAAGGAAATGATGCGCGCTGGGATCTGTCCGGGGCAAAAACGAGAAAACAAACTGTGCGTGTGGGAGGAGCCCGCAGCTCAGAGGTGGAGAGGGGAGAGGGGGGAGGGAGGGGGGGGGGGGGGGGGGGGAGAGGTGTGTGTGTCACACAGGCTTCACAGAAACCACACCACACGCCACCACATCAGAAAACACCAGCCAGAGTCAGTGAATGTGGTCGAAATTAGAGTGCAAAAGGTATTCATAAAAGGGCCTATAACTTGGAAAGTAAAAAAAAACGACAGAAAACCATTGAAAGTGCACTTTTTTGAGAGGCTGTAATTTCATAATGGAACTGTCTAGAAACAAAATTTCTTCTTTGGAAGAAGCAGGAGTGTTCAATCTTTCATTAAAGTCCAGCCCCGTTAATATAGCCATAATAGAAAAAATTCTATAGCTGTTTTCAACTGAATGGAAGTGAATCTGGCACAGGCTCCAGACAATTTTACTGAAGCGCTGTGGCACTGAATGTGTTAACATGCAGGCCAACCGGCTAGGAGCGGGTTATAATACGGATTCCACCGCATGTTAAGAAGTGGCTCTAATGACACACACCCCTATCAACACAGCACCGCACCGGATGGACCGAGTGTGTGTGTGTGTGAGAGTGAGTGTGTGTGTGTGTGTGTGTGTGTGTGTGTCTGTGTGTGCTTGCATGTTGTGTGTGACGACAGCGGAAAAAGCCGTAGTCATGTCTGCACGTGTGGGGAGTATGTGAATGAGTGTGTGGTGGTGCTGTGAGAGAATAGCGCTGTCTTTGTATCTCTGTGTGTGTGTGTGTGTGTGTGTGTGTGTGTGTGTGTGTGTGGGTGTGTGTGTGTGTGTGTGTGTAGAACATAAGAATTATGGGCCATTTGAGTGAATGTGTGTCGCCGTGAGTACTCAAAGAAAACAAGCAGTGTCTGAACAGAGGTGAAAATGAAGTGTGAGTGTGCGAGAGTGTGTGCAAGTGTTTGTGAGGGAGTGTGTGTGCGTGAGAAAGGGAGAGAGAGAGAAATTGTGTGTGTGTGTGTGTGTGTGTGTGTGCGTGCGTGTGTGAGTGTGGGTGAGTGTGTGTGAGTTTGTAGCGAGCTGTGAAGAAGAATGATGGTTGTGACGCCTCTCTACAGCAAACAGTCCTCCGTTTGTCCTCCGATCCACCTCTCTCTATCAATTCACAAGCCGGCTGTGCGTATGTGTGTGTGTGGGGAGGGGGGGTGAGAGAGAGGGAGAGGAAGAGTGTGTATGTGTTTGTGAATGAGAGAAAAGTTTGTGTGTGTGTGTGTGTGTGTGTGTGTGTGTGTGTGTGTGTGTGTGTGTGTGTGTGTGTGTGTGTGTGTGTGTGTGTGTGTGTGTGTGTGTGTGTGTGTGTCAGAGAGTGAGAGAGATAGAGAGAGAGAGAGAGAGAGAGAGAGAGAGAGAGAGAGACCAAATTATAAGGAAACAAAAATACAACTATGACATATTGGAAAGAATCAACAACAACAAAACAGCAAATTGGAATGTTATTTGGCCCTAAACAGAGAGTACACAGTGGCAGAATACCTGAGCACTGTGACTCACCCAAAACTGAGGAAATCCTTGACTCAGACTCAGTGAGCAGAACCTGGCCATCGAGAGAGGCCGCCACAGGCAGACCTGGCTCCCAAGAGAGGACAGACTGTGCACCCACTGCACGCAAAAGGAGGTGGAAACCGAGCTGCACTTCCTAACCACCTGCCAACTATTATACCAAGACATCAGAGACACACACTTCCCTCAGATTACAAACATCCAAAAAGACTTTGAAAACATGACAAGAAACTTCTATATCTGCTGGGTGAAGTACCGCAATGGGCAAACACAGCAGCACGATTTGTGAACTGTTGTGATAGGAAAAGGATGTCAAACGGAACACAATCAACACAATCCTCCTGCTCCTGCTGTCCCCACAGTCATATTCTTCTTCTCTTAAATATAAAAAAGGGAGCAAGTGGGCACTGTTCTCTGTTCGGTTTAAATTCTTGTCGCACTGATGATGTCATAAGACTGATGATGTCATCAGTGATGTCGTAAGAGCATTTTTGGATTTTTGTGGATGGATGATTAACTTGCCGTATGCCCAAGTTCAAATTAAAATATATAGGGAAATACATCATCTTAGCGTATGTTGATCACAGTTGTGATTAAACGGTGAGGTGGGTCCCGGAAGATTTTCAGATTTCAAAGTGGGCCCCGCCATTCTTAAGTTTGGGAACCCCTGTAGTCCATTCATCTCTGGCCTGGTCATGCACGGACTCGTTAAGTGATGGGCAGTGCCAAGTCTGCCGACCTAAACCGACATAAATCGCATATCCTTACTTCCCTCAGAGATATAACGTGACAGAAAGAAATGTCATAAATGTAAGTTATTATATTGATGTCATTAAGTAAATTAACACTGTTTGATAATACAACAGTCTGGTGATGCAAGTTCATTCTGGAAAAAACTGCAGCTAGATAACGCCCTGTAAAGGGTCACCCAGTATGGGTCACATAATAAAGTTCAACTGTTTGTCAAATCACCTTTGAACGTCGTGGTATCTCCTCCTCTTGAATCACCATAAATTCAGCCATGTTCAACAAATAATTTCACACAAATTCACATTTAAGTGACGATTATGTGTCCCTTAAGATTTTCTGAGGAAAATTGCTCCTAAGGACCTTCTAGAAAAGGGAACACTCAAGTAGATAAGGGCAAACACTCAGAGAGATGTAAGGGTTTTCCCTTACAATATCCTAAGGGAATCCTTAGGTGATTTTATGCAACTAATTTTTTCCTATGGATAGTTAGATGAAAATTTAAGGGCAACCTTGGTTGGTGGTTTGATGCAATCGGACACAGGCCCTTAGGGATATTTTTGTGCAAATTCTTGCAAAAGCACGCAATTTGGCTCAGGATTGCCATGGCGCCAAATCTGGCACAAAAATGGTCTGTGTCATTACTATCCAACCTAGAAAGGCATGGTTTTGTTGTCTCGCTCTAGGTTTTAAGGCTCAAGGAATACAACTGAATCAGTGAATTTACCATCAGTTAATTATTTATTGACAAATTCAAGATGGCATCCCAAGATGCAGCCCAAAATTCCGGTGACTAGGGTAAATTTTTTAACTAATGGCTCATTTCCACCACATATAATAACAGCACAGTACGGCTCTACTCTTACTTGGCCTTACTCGTCTCGACCTGATAGACTGATTCCACTGCAAGTTTACTCGCCTCCGCCCAAAACTGGTCATCATAGCGACTGCATATCTATGCTATAACGTATAATGTTAAAATTAAATCCATACACGGACCTATTAAACTGGTTATGAAATACTGGTGCCTCTATATGACCTATATGAGCAAATGAGACCATCCGCCAGGAGAATGGATATCAATTAATATATTTACACAAACTCCAACCTAGGACTGGGCTGTTATTATTTACATGCATGCGTGGGAGAAGGGAAGCCACCAGCCCGGCGGCCACTCACCAGGAAAAGCCTACTACTCTACTAAACCCCCGCCTCCGTCCTAGCGGAGCCGACGTAACACACAACTACAGGGGCTTGCCGAGTAGCGGAGTTTTCTCTCTCAAAACAATTGGAAACCACTGTGTTATGGCTGAGCAGGGAGATCGATTTTATTTCACCAGAGCCGAAGGCAGCAACACAAAAGACTGATGGAAATAACAGAAGAATCAGAATCACTTTTATTGCCACAGTATTCAAGTTAAAGTTACATACGAGGAATTTGTCTTATGCAGCGTCTTATGCAGCGTCGTATGCAGCGTAGCGGTCAGATCAATATACAGAGATAATAAGTAGGAAGATAACTAAAGACAATCACAAAGTGCAATCAAATTGAGTAAATATATACAATAGGTACATGAGTGGTGAAGTGTTCTGTGGATAATAAATATGAATTTGCGTTGAATTTACATGAGATTTACAGACTAAGTTAAATAGGCGTTAAATAGGCAGCGGATTTACATGAATTTACAGTCAAACTCTTACAGTTAAATAAGAGTTTACATTGAAGGTACATGAAATTTACAGGCTAAGTTAAATATGCATTAAAACCCTTGTACCCTGCTTATATTTTTTGCCTGTTGCACTCCCTGGTCCAGCAGCTGGATATTGATATTCATAAGTTATTTTTTATATTCATAATTATTATTATTATGATTTTTTTATTGATTCCATTTTATTCCATTCCATTTTATTGAATCCATTGGTAACTTCATCCCTCATACCTCATATCAAATTTCATGCTTACTCAGAATTTTAACCCCTCAAATGGCAGTTTACTGTACTTACTGTACAATCAAATTTACAGTAGAAAAGACAAAATATGATTTTTTTTGCCTTCCCATCAATGCCACCTGGATATCCCCCTGTGGGATTATTTTAGCCTTGGATTTGTCACATTTTTCGCGGAGGAATTATTTTCTTACTTATTTCATCTTTTGAGAATTGCAATCCTTATTATCCATCCATATTTTTTGCCTGTCGCGCATCCGCCAGATATTGATCGATAAACGACGAAACGCGCCGGCTCTGTGACACGGAAGTCCACAGGAAGTATCTGGAAGACGACCCGGATGTTGTTCATGAGCGATCTTTGACATCCGGGTGACTGGCCTGTGGTGACCTGCTCCTCAGAGCAGCACGGTGCGCCCAAGACAGGCAGACATCCGCAGCGGACCCTCCAGCAACATTAGCCGAGAAAGAGCCTCGTTTCACGGCATTGGATTTACTGTGCCTCGGCTCAAATACGGGGGCGGGGGCAAACACAATAGAAGCTACAAATTTGATGTCTTGACTCGAGCTGAGAGGTGTAAGATCAGAAAAATAATTATTTTTGGGGAAAGTAGCTGGGAGTCAAAAATTTTGTTTTTGTTTTTTTGCAAAATTAACATTGAAATCAATGGGAAAACTATGCAATGGATTTTGAAGGCTTGTAACTCCACCAAATGTTCAACCAACTCCAAGGTTAGATATTAAGGTCAAATTTAAAGGTATTTGGTCCAGGATGCCCGCTGAAAAAAATAAAATAAATTAATTTTGTAAAAATTTCCTGGAGGTCTTAAAAAAGTGGTTTTAATGGTTTTAATACACCGGCTGCTGGACCTTAGGGGGAACAATGTGATTATAATACTTTCTGGGTGCCAGAAACACTTTTTTAGGGTGGCGGAAGGGTGAATTACCATAATAAACCAAAAAAAAAAGATGGGTAAAATTTCAGGCCTGAATTCCCAAGACTTAACAGAAAAAAAACCCACACAAAACACCCCTTACGATCCAGCTGCTGGACCAGGGGGGTACAAGGTTTTTTTAAATGTGCAGTGGATTTACATGAATTTACAGACCCAGTTAACCAGGTATTAAATTAGATATGAGTTACAGTTTTATGGGGGGGGGGGTTCAGCTGAGTTCAGGAGGAGGTAGGGCGGGTGGTGAGATCCTTGGTGGAAGGGGTTTCCGGGCCTTGTTGGTGAGGCTGATGGCGGTTGGAAGAAGCTGGTCTTGTGGCGGGTGGTTCTGGTCTTGGTAGACCTCAGTCTCTTGCCGTGGGGGAGCGTCTCAAAGAGTTTGTGGCCAGGGTGGGAGAGGTCGGCCATGATCTTGCGAGACCGTTTCACTGTCCTGGCTGCATGCAGGTCCTGGAGGGATGGCAGGCCGCATCTGATTATCCTCTCAGCGCAGCGGATAATGCGGTGAAGTCTGTTAATGTCCTTGAGAGTGGCAGCAGCATACCAGACGGTGATGGAGGAGGTGAGGATGGACTCAACGATGGAGGTGTAGAAGTGCACCATCGTGGCCTTTGGCACTTTGAATTTCTTCAGCTGCCGTACAAAGTACATCCTCTGCTGTGCCTTCTTGGTGAGAGCTCTGATGTTCAGCTCCCATTTTAGGTTGTGACTGATGATCGTCCCCAGGAAGCGGGAGGACTCCACAGTGTTGACTGGGGAGTCACCCAGGGTGATGGGGGAAGGTGGGGCTTTGTTCCTCCTGTAATCCACAATCATCTCCATTGTTTTTTGAGCATTAAACACCAGGTTGTTTTGACTGCACCAAGTCATCAGATGGTCAACTTCCTGTCTGTATTCCGCCTCATCTCCGTCTGTGATGAGCCCTATGAGGGTGGTATCATCCGCGAACTTCAGGAGCTTGACAGACTGGTGACTGGAGGTGCAGCTGTTGGTGTACAGCCCGAAGAAGTAGGGAGGACACCGCCCTGGGCAGCACCGGTGCTGATGGACCGAAAGTCAGTTATGTGCTTACCCAGCCTCACGTGCTGCTTCCTGTCAGTCAGGAAGTCTGTGGTCCATCATCACCCAGCTGGGAGAGTTTCTCCTGTAGCAGGGCTGGGATGATCGTGTCAAACGCCGAGCTGAAATCTACGAACAGGATCCTGGCATAGGTTCCTGCATTGTCCAGGTGTGTGAGGATGTAGTGGAGAGCTATGTTTATTGCATCGTCTACAGACCTGTTGGATCTGTAGGCAAACTGTAGGGGGTCCAGGAGTGGGTCTGTGATGGATTTGAGGTAGGACAGGACAAGGCGCTCAAAGGACTTCATGACCACAGAGGTCAGAGGTCAGGGTGATGGGTCTGTAGTCTTTAAGTGCCGAGGGCCTTGCCTTTTTTGGGAGGGGAATTATGGTTGATGTTTTGAAGCAAGCTAGTAGGTGGCAGGTCAGGAGTTAAAAATGTCTGTGAATACTGGAGCCAGCTGGTCAGCACAGTGCTTCAGGGCAGAGGGTGATACGGCATCAGGACCAGCCGGTTTCCTTGTCTTTAGCCTTTTGAAGAGGATGTTTACCTCTGATTCCTGTATGTGTAGAGGTGGCGGTGGGGGGGAGGGGGCTGCAGGCAGGCTAGGTCCAGACTCTGGACTCCAGAGGCTCCTGCTCTGTAGTTGGAAGGGGGGGGGGGGGGCGTGAGGGGGGGTTTGGGGTGCGAGATGAGTGGGGGGGGGGGGGTGAGGGGGGGTTTGGGGTGCGAGATGAGTGGGGGGGGGGGGAGTACTAGGTATCGGGGGAGTGGGGGGGCGGGGGTAGGATTTGGTGGAGGGGGAGTAGTGGGTGGGGGGGTCTGGTGGAGTTGAGGTGAGGAGGGGGTGGGGGGGGGGGTCTGGTGGAGTTGAGGTGTGGGGGGGGTGGGGGGGGTCTGGTGGAGTTGAGGTGAGGAGGGGGTTGTGGCTGGGGTGATTGTTGAAGCGACAATAGAAGTCGTTGAGTCTGTTTGCCAGGTGGGGGTCGTCTGTCGCTGGTGGGGCAGAGGGCTTGAAGTTGGTGATCTCTTTAAAGGAGAACTTACCTCCAAAACACTTTTTTTTCAGCTTTTAACCAATATGACTTTGGGGGTGATGTGTGAAGAATTCTGGTCAAAATTTCCACATTTGACACCAAACTGTTGCCATTTTACCATTTGTATCATTTTTCAGCAGGATATCTGGCATAAGCCCCCTCTAAGGGTGGAACACTGCTTTTTTTTCTCTCAAATGAATGGGATATTTGACACGTCGTGACGTCACGGTGAACCAAAGACTATGGGATTTCAAGATAGTTACTCCCCTACTCCCCCTGTACCCTTTCGGCTCCTCACAACTCCAAGCCTATTCCCATGATGTCACTTGACCTGTTAATTTATTACAATCGCCTGTTATTTTCCTACCAACTCCTATGTAATACTATCAATAAACGCTGCTATAATCATAAAAGGAAGGACATTGCATTGTGTTGCTGTAAAATCATTCCCATCCTTTTATAAATCTCCAAAACAGCAACTTTTCAGGAAGTTTGCTCTTAAAATACTGAACCAAACGTCGTCGAAGTTGGCACATGTCTTAATTATAGTTAGTTTCCCGCTGAATGTGTCATTACATTATTAATATCTTACCTGGATAAGCTCGAATGATGATGTTTATATTATCAGTCCGAGTTGGAAGCACTGTCTCCAGGCCAGTCAGGCCTTATCCTCATGCACGAGCCCCCAAGCTCCGGGGGCGCGCGCAGCAGCAGCAGACAATGCTCTCTCTGCCTCTGGCCGAGAGAGCACTGTCTGACATTTCCGCAAACAAATCTCATGGCAGTTTAGCGCACATGTAAAATATAACGCTATACTACGACGTGACAACGTGACAAAGCTGGTCTAAACACATCGGCTACTATATCTACTATATCGTCACTGTGTACAAGCAACGCCAACTTTTCAGGAAATTAAGTCAGCAGAGATTATTTATAGATCCGCGCCGCCATGCACCCGACACTATAAACGCTATAAAAGGAGCGAACTTACGGTTTCTGCTGCCGTTGGTGCGATCGCTGCAGTCCAAGACTCCAAATAAACTTCCATGCTGTATTATGTCCAGTCCACCACTTGCCCTCATGTAGTTTACTCGGCTAACGCTATAGCTTTAAGTTTAGTTTACTGGATTGCCTCATTGTATGGGGAAATATGAACGCATCTTCTCTTCAAACACGTCTTCAGCGGAGACTCCTTTTTGAGGGTGACATCATTGACCATATATGGACGAAAAGTGGAGCTTAGCGACCTAGCACATGGCTATTGTTTGGTTTACGGCCGTGGGTCCTTTGGGGGATCTACAATGGGTCCTTTGGGGGATTTACAATAGGCGACTAAGAATGTGCCTGACGAAAAATGTAGCTTAAAATACGTTCATAGACTAGAGAACGTAATTCATATTATTTTTCCTCATTAATGATACATCGTTTCAACCGCCCGCAACCCATCCGCTATTAATCAGAATGTTTATTTTTATGATCCCGCTTTAGGATATCCGCGGTCAGCGCGGTTATAACTGCGGCCCGCGCATCACTACTGCTCATCTAACCATCACTGCCTTGTTAACACATTTGATTAGCACACTAGTTAACTTATCTAGCAGCTAGTCATTGAAATCTGTGTGTTTGCTGGCTAGTTAGCTAGCTAACAGTTTAACGTGTTTTGGAGTAGAGTTGTCGATTACCGTAATTATCGGTAAAGCATCGCAGTAGTAAACAATAAAAAAAACGCCACCTAAAAAACCCAAGCAGAAGCAGATCAGAAAACAAGGAGGCTTCATACTAAAATATGAACAAATATCAAACAGAGGTAATTAGAAATAAAAGCCTGGTACTTTCTGCAGTTGAGGTAAATAAAGGCCCGGGCCAATATTAGAGTTAATACGGTAAGCGTCATATCAGCACCACACAGAAATACAAGGCTGCTGATCTGAGCGAAATAATTCATAGTTGATTTACTAATCATATCCAGGCGGCAAGCTCAGGCTTGGACAGATGAGGCCACGGATGTGATACTAAAATCTGTAATTCCTCGAATGGCCACTTGAGGCAAGCTCCAAAAGCGAGTCAATCCCATATCCCTATGTTAAAATGCCCATTTTTAAAACAGGAATAAACATGTTTACAGCCTGGTTCAAAAAACAGTTTTGGTCTATATAGCTAGATTCACCTTTCATGACAAGTGTAGGGGTGAATTTTTATATAACTCACCCGTTAAGAGTAAAATAGTAAATAGACGATAGAAAAGACTATGTTTGGGGCGTGATTGACATGTCACCTGTCCAGTGATCGCCAGCTTGCCGATCATGGACCAATAGCAGGCGGAGCTGTGGCTCTGGGGATATCTGCGGCATCTCACGCAAGCTTTGTGAAAACCAAGATGGCGACGGCCACACTCTCATACTCTAGGCTTCAAAACAAGAGTCCAAAAACCAATGGGTGACGTCATGGTGACTGTCCATATTTTTAACGGTCTGCGATCATATCTCATATCTCAGAGCTTTCTGCTCTGTCATTTCAAATACTCCCAATGTCTGCCTGTCTCTCTCTCTCTGCATGTCTCTCCGTCTGTCTGTCTCTCACCAACAACTCTCAATGGTCCATTCATGGCTGTGATGGATGGTCGTGTGTGTGTGTGTGTGTGTGTGTGTGTGTGTGTGTGTGTGTTTGTTTAGGTTGTGTGTGTATGAGATATGGTGAAATATATGAACACTCAAACACAGTCCGCTGTTGTGTGTGTGTGTGTGTGTGTGTGTGTGTGTGTGTGTGTGTGTGTGTGTGACATGGTAAAGTATATGAAGACACACTCACGCTGCTCTGTGGGCTGTGTGAGAGGGCAATAAGTCTTCACCACCCCTGTTTAATGACACCATTTATCTCTGACCCCAGCGTGTGTGTGTGTGTGTGTGTGTGTGTGTGGGTGTGTGTGTGTGGGTGGGTGTGTGTGTGTGTGTGTGTGTGTGTGTGTGTGTGTGTGTGTGTGTGTGTGTGTGAAGAGCTAGGCTACTTAAATAGGCCTTTGTATTGGGTAGAAAAGGACAGGTGGCACTATGAAGACTAGACTGGCTTCATCCCTAAGAGACTAAAAAGTGTGAGAAAAGATAGGGAGACAGAGAGCGAGACGGAGGGAGGGAGGGAGGGAGAGATGAACCAAACTCAAATTAAGTTAGTCAATATAGTCTCAATGCCAGCCCCATGAGTTCTTAAGCTGATACACTACGTTACTGGATGCTGCAGATCTCTCTCTGGGTCTGATACACTACGTTACTGCATGCTGCAGATCTCTCTGGGTCTGATACACTACATTACTGCATGCTGCAGATCTCTCTGTGGGTCTGATACACTACATTACTGCATGCTGCAGATCTCTCCCTGGGTCTGATACACTACGTTACTGCATGCTGCAGATCTCTCCCTGGGTCTGATACACTACGTTACTGCATGCTGCAGATCTCTCTGTGGGTCTGATACACTACGTTACCCCATGCTGCAGATCTCTCTCTGGATCTGATACACTACGTTACTGCATGCTGCAGATCTCTCTGTGGGTCTGATACACTACATTACTGCATGCTGCAGATCTCTCTCTGGGTCTGATACACTACGTCAGGGGTTCCCAACCTTTTTTGTGCCGCGGACCGGCAGATAGATGGGAAAAAAAGTTGCGGACCGGTTGTCAATTTTATATATATATATACTGTATACATTATATATATATTTTTTTTTCTTTTTTAATAAACATAGGCTATAATATTATAGGCTCTGTGGTAGTTGAAACATAGTTTCAAGTTGATGTTTATTTATGTTTGTAGTTTGTAAAAAAATGTTGTAATGTAAATTATTATTATTTTATTTTTTTACCGGGCTCGTGGCCGATTCTCTTTTTCATAGTGTATCTCTCTGGGTCTGATACACTATATTACTGCATGCTGCAGATCTCTCTCTGGGTCTGATACACTACATTACTGCATGCTGCAGATCTCTCTCTGGGTCTGATACACTACGTTACTGCATGCTGCAGATCTCTCTCAGGGTCTGATACACTACGTTACTGCATGCTGCAGATCTCTCTCTGGCTCTGATACACTACGTTACTGCATGCTGCAGATCTCTCTCTGGGTCTGATACACTACGTTGCATGCTGCAGATCTCTCTCAGGGTCTGATACACTACGTTACTGCCTGCTGCAGATCTCTCTCTGGGTCTGATACACTACGTTACTGCCTGCTGCAGATCTCTCTCTGGGTCTGATACACTATATTACTGCATGCTGCAGATCTCTATCTGGGTCTGATACACTATATTACTGCATGCTGCAGATCTCTCTCTGGGTCTGATACACTATATTACTGCATGCTGCAGATCTCTCTCTGGGTCTGATACACTATGTTACTGCATGCTGCAGATGTCTCTCTGAGTCTGATACACTACATTACTGCCTGCTGCAGATCTCTCTCTGGGTCTGATACACTACGTTACTGCATGCTGCAGATCTCTCTCTGAGTCTGATACACTACATTACTGCATGCTGGTATGCATGGCATATATATATATATATATATATATATATATGAAAGTTAAAGTTGTGGTGTTTGCAGTTTGGATTGTTGCCTCGGTTGATGTGGCCACTGACAGTGTATGAGGTTCCCCTTTCAAAGGTAGAAAAGCTAGAAAGGATGATTAACTCATTCATTAGAAAATGGCTCGGAGTCCCACGCTGCCTAAGCAGTGTAGCCTTATATGGGAAAGGCATATTGGAATTGCCATTATCTAGCCTGACAGAGGAGTTCAAGTGTGCTAAGGTTAGACTGGAAATGACTCTGACTCAGTCAAAGGATCCAGTGGTTAGGAGTGTAGCGCCCACAGTTAAAACAGGGAGGAAGTGGAACCCAAAGGAGGCAGTACAGCAAGCACAGTCAGCTCTTAGACACAGGGATATCATAGGTCAGGTGCAGCATGGGCGTGGAGGCTTAGGGTTGTGCATAGGGAAACCTGTGTGGAACAAGGCATCAGTAATAGAAAAGAGGAAGATGGTAGTTGAAGAAGTACATAGGCAAGAGGAGGCAGTAAGATGTACTAAGGCAGTGTCGCAGGCAAAGCAAGGACAGTGGGTGAACTGGGAGAGTGTAGAGAAGAGAAAGTTGAAGTGGAGAGAGTTGTGGAGCATGGAGGCCAGCAGAATTAGATTTATTCTAGGGGCTACTTATGATGTGCTGCCATCTCCCCAGAACTTAAATCAGTGGTTGGGCGAGGATGGTGCCTGCCCATTGTGTTCTAGTGTATGTACATTGAGGCATATTCTGTCAGGGTGTAAGGTCAGTCTCTCCCAGGGGCGATACACCTGGCGTCACAACCAGGTGTTGAAATGTTTGGCAGCTGCAGTTGAGGAAAAGCGGCTAGAAGTAAATTCTCTAGTTGCTAGCAAAGAGAATAGACAGATCAAATTTGTACGTGAGGGAGAAAAGATTAGACCAATTAAGGTCAGGCACAAGTTAGGGCAGCTAAGTGTAGGTGGAGCCTGGGAAATGAGGGTTGACTTGAATGAACAGCTAGTCATCCCAGCATATATAGTTAGCACCCGGCTACGTCCGGACTTGTTACTGTGGTCTGAGGTAGAGAAGAGAGTTTATTTTATCGAACTCACAGTCCCGTGGGAAGATCGAGTTGAGGAGGCTTATGAGCGCCAGAAAGCTAGGTATGCTGAAATGGCAGCAGAGGCAGAGCAGCGAGGTTGGAGGGCTCGAGTGCGGCCTGTAGAGGTGGGCTGCCGTGGTTTTGTGGCAAAGTCCGTTATTGCCTTACTAACTGAGTTGGGCATTCGGGGACGGAGCCTGAAACGTGCGGTTAGCAACATGTCTCAGGCAGCAGAACGAGCAAGTGAATGGCTGTGGATAAGGAGGAAACATGCTAGCTGGGGAGCTCGCTAAGGTCAGATTGATTGTTTGTTGTTGGTCATGATTAACGGTCCGCATCAACAGGGCTGAATCATTGACAGTGGTGGTGTAGTTAGGGATTGTTTGTTGTTGGTCATGATTAACGGTCCGCATCAACAGGGCTGAATCATTGACGGTGGTGGTGTAGTTAGGGATTGTTTGTTGGTCATGATTAACGGTCCGCATCAACAGGGCTGAATCATTGACAGTGGTGGTGTAGTTAGGGATTGTTTGTTTGTTGTTGGTCATGATTAACGGTCCGCATCAACAGGGCTGAATCATTGACAGTGGTGGTGTAGTCAGGAATGTCATACCGAATTAACCTGGATAGCTAGGCTTAGATAGTGAGGTAATATGCAATTGTGCGGTGGTAGCATGGAGGGGGGTGTTTCCAGGACGCTGGATTACACCGTTAAGCCTTCTTGAGGTGTCGTGGGCCTAACTTAACGAAACGTCGGTGAAGGAAGGTGCCCACTTGAAAACCCCAATGACATGCTTCATACTGCTGTTGGCTAGGGTAGGTAACTGGTGATTTGTGTCTTGTTTATTAGTTTGTTAGCCTGTTAGCTTGTTTTATTCTGGATTGGGCTTCTAAATGTGTTTTTCCTCGGATTTTGGCACAAGGGATAGTAACATCTTGTCCTGTGTATTAATTAATTAATAATATATATATATATATATATATATATATATATATATATATACATATATATATACACACACACATTTTCCATATTTATTCAGTCAGCATTAGTACAGTAGCCTACACTTTTGTAATGTTTTTAAAGAACCAGGCAAACAATGTTTTTATGTTGCCCTCTTGGCCATTTTTTTTAACTGGTTAAATGAAATTAAATAAATACAAATAAATAAATAAATACATAATAAAATCTAATATACATTTTCATATTCTAATATTCTTTTGCTTTTAATATTCAAATATATAATTTGTGTCCCCCCCCCCTTTTTTTTCTTCCCCCCGTACGAAAAGGGGTTTGAGTAGTTTGAGTAGTATGAAGGCACACCTCATTACTCGGGTTCGAGTACTATTACAATTGTTGTTTATTGCTGTATGTTACTTACACAGGCTATTGTATTGTGGATTAATGGTCCGTAACAGTTTATATATATGTTACAATAAGGCAACATCATTACCTGGTATTACATCTGTATGATTGTGTATGATGATTGTGTATGATTGTATATGATGAGTGACTGATACAATGAGTACATTTTTGTATGCACCTGAATATTTTACAATAAAAAGAGAATAAAAAAAAACAAAAAAACAAAACAAATATATAATTCGAATATAGAATATAAATTAAAAAAAATATTATTTGACAGGCCTCCAGCTTCCAGCATCTGGACAAAGCGCCGGAAATGTTGTGATCCAGAGACTTGTGATTCAGACCCTCCGTCGCTGGAAGGTTGTTATTGTTCGTATTGTTTTTAAGCTCAATAAACACAGCTAATATTTCTCCCATTTGTCCGGCACATTGGAATCTTCCAGGAGACGGTGACAGGCACACAACAGAAACACTGGCCAAGGGCTCCTGACCAAACGAGTTGGGAGTGAGTATAGGTTGGACGGCAGGCAGACAGAAAGGTCTCCAGGTATAGAGGAGGCGGTCATGGGAGAGAGACTGTGCTTACAGAGGAGAGGAACTCATCCCAGCAGTGTGTATGGAGCACGCACACACACACACACACACACACACACACACACACACACACACACACACACACACACACACACACACACACACACACACACACACACACACACACACACACACACACACACACACAACAGGAGGGGGAAAGGTAATGCTCCCTGTGGTCAGATGCCCAGGCACAGTCAGGAAGAGACTAGTTTCCTCTAAAAAACCATACCTGTGGTGTGTGTGTGTGTGTGTGTGTGTGTGAGAGAGAGAGAGAGAGAGAGAGAGAGAGAGTGTGAGAGAGTGTGTGTGTGTGTGTGAGAGAGAGAGAGAGAGTGAGAGAGAGAGAGTGTGTGTGTGTCCAGCCCCTAAATGGTTTCAGGCTCCAAGTATCTGTCTAAGCTCCCCAGAAGATAGACAAAAGATAATTATTGTGCTTGCTGATATAGGCAAGCACAATCTCTCATACTTCTCCTTTATTCATTTATTTATTTATTCTTCTTTTCTTGTTCCCAAAAAAAGTTTGGTTCGCCATTTCTCCTACAGTTTTCACACTACATAGACATGGGAGACGTCGAAACGTGCGGCTCATTGAGGAATCATTCGCATTTGGATTGCTAAGGGTTTCGTTGGACGGTTTTCGCGATATTCGCGTTAACATACAATTTTTTTCCCCATTCACTTGAATGGGGTTTCGAAATCATTGGCATTAAATTAGCTGTAGCTCAGAAACCGTATGACCTGCCAGGTGATAGGAATAAAAAACTACCCGTCCCTTCAATCAATCTTTGAGGAAGCTGTGATCAAGCAGTCCCATTGCATTCTCGATGACTCCTCTCATATCCTATTCTCAGAATATGAACTCTTACCTTCTGGAAGGCGATACAGAGCATGTATACAGAACAGATACAGCATACAGAACAAGTCTAACCGCTACAAGCTCTCCTTCCTCCCAACATCAATCGTGCTCCTGAACAAACGACCTGCTTAATCTAAAAATTCTGAAAACGTATGGGATTTTTTATTTCTTTCTATTTGAACCTTTTATTATTTTAATTATTTTAATTGTTCATGTTTTAATAATGCACTTTATCATTTTTTAAACGTGATCATGCTGTGGTCTTACCATTTTATTGGTTCTATTAATCATATTGCTTTTATCACCTTGCCATTTGTTTTAATTTGTAAGCCACTTTTGCACAGTAGCATAGGTCACTTTATCTAGTCTCCCGCCCATTTCTTTGCACATGTCATCTTTTATCCTCAGTGCAATTTTCTTTACTTTATGGGTCTTTTGATTCCACCTAGATGCAATACGGAGAGGCACAGGAAATCATTCCTGCCTGTGGCCATTGGTCTATTTAATGCCTCTCTTAAAAGAGCACCTCGGAGACGCTCAGTCTCCCTGAGACTGAGCCAGCCGATAGGTTAACTGTGCCTGGCTGAGCCACGTGTAACATATAGGGCAAGCCGACTTAATATAAGTCCAGGGTGCAATAATGATAATTGACACGGAATGTATACTTACTCTACGTATTTTGAATTTTGCTTACTTAGACATTCTACTTATGTTTTGCTTCTATCGCATTTACTACTGTTATTCTATGCTATGTTGTGTTCTTCTGCTTATCTGCTTATTTGCTTAATATTGCATTTACTACTGTTTATTTTATGCTATGTGTGTTCTGTGAGCGAGCTACTGTAACTTGTCCCAATTTCCCCCCAGGGATCGTTAAAGTCTTTCTGATTCTGATTCTGATTCTGATTTTCCTTTGACGGGTCAGTTGCAATACAACTCCATGCACTTCATATGCAAGGTGCATCTCTTCACGAAAAAAATGTGTAGACCTTTGTTGTTCCTGTTATGTTATTGTCATTAGTATTGTCTTCTTATGATGCAGCTGTATGTAGCACTGTTGTCCAAGACAAATTTCCTCTCGGGGACAATAAAGTATATCCTGATCCTGATCCTGATCCTGATATAATTCAAACAATGGTTCCTTCCTTCCATGGTGGGCTGGACTGCACAGTATAGCTGTGAAAAAGTTACATTTGATTGTGTCAAGTGTTACACGTTATATTTTTAACTGAGCTTTGTGGAATTACCTCAACACAATGGTGTATCAGCTTTAAATGTCCAATATATACAGCATTAAACCATGCGCGTAGCCACGGGTGCGCTAGGGTGTGCAAATGCCACCCAGACAGGCCACTGGCGCACCCAAAAAAATGGGGTAAAAAAAGTGTTTTGTTTTGTCTGCAAAACACATGTCAACGCTGTCATGCACTGTGTCCAACTGTCCGCTGCCCTATGTGCCCCGGAGCATCATGGGAAACTAGTTAAGCTGTCGTCCACGTAAAGTAAACAAATGCATGCACAGCAGCAGCAGCAGGAGCAGCAGCGCCAAATCAAGAAGACATGAAACAAAGCTCGCTTTTAAGCTTTTTCGGCAAAGGCAAGAAACGACGAGGAAGAAGATGACTCGTCGTCACCCTCCCCCTCAACAAGTGCGGATTGTAGTGCACCCGTTCCCGCACCTGTATTGGTGGTGTACAGTGGAGAACAGACAGACGATGATGAAGAAGATGATGCAGCCGAAACAATGACGTTAACAGCGGGGAACGCAGCCAACAACACACCGGAGGTTTGTGGCCAGAGGACACTGACGCTACAGATCTCTCTGCAGTAGACGAACATGCCAACCAAATTTGCGTTCTTTCCCGACTAGAACACTCATTGGAAAAAGTAGGTGAGACTTTTTTGAGATACTAAACAAAGTGGTTTTACATGTTGCCAAAAAATACAATTTAATTGACTGCTTCTACCTGCTAATAATGAGTGCGAAAAGGAGCAAACAACACACAAATATTCCTCTAAATCTGGTTTGAAAAGACCCAAATTTTTTTGGTCCGCCCCCTGGCACACCCTGGCTTTCTGTGGCACACCCAATGAGCCGAGTCTGGCTACGCTACTGCATTAAACAAACGACCAGCAGCATTCAAATGTGCAAAAACGTTATATTTATTGAAATGTGGTGATCTCATGTCACATTACATAACGTTATGCCCAAATGGTCTACTGCCCAGAAGCGTCACTTTACATGTTTAGTAGGGAATTATTTTCATTATGTTAAACCAGCATTTATCTTCCATAATGCATTAAATTATAATCACAATGCTATGTAGACATTAGCTGATCACCACAGAGCTGCACAGACCAGTTTATCAGATCATTTCGCCGTAAAATGTGTCCAGGTGATCAGCTCTGAAGCCCCGGCTTCTATGGTCGCTGCCCGTCCGCTAAAATCCGATTTCGATATAGGTGTTATTTTGATCAACTGAGCTCATAACGGGGATCTATACTGTTACGTGTGTCTAACATCATTAAAAGATCATAAAGGTAACGCTGTTTCGGGTAGTTTACTTTTAATCTATGGCTACGTTGCTAGCTAGCTAGCCTGCCTTGGCAACTGGTTGTGCTGTGGTTGGGATCATCTGGTTTGCTGTGGCTGGTGTCAATCAAGGAAAATCCCGCCTCAAAAGTTAGTCTATTTTATCGCCTCTTTTACTCGAAATGGGACCATAATTTAGAAAACGGAGCCCATGAGAGCATGAAAAAGACTTGAAATTGTTTATTCAGAGCATAAACTCATTTGGAAAATGTTTATTTAAGACACAGACCGAGAGAGAAGTCGGCTCATTTTTCAATTGAAGCCAATGTACGTGACGTCACTCCCGGACCTGACGTGCGCCCCCCTCCGGCCTTTCGAATGAATGGAATTCCAGGACGGGCCTCATTAATTCCCCTATTGTGTTGGCCACTGGTACAACCCCTTGGTGTGATGACCCCTTGGTGACGACCCCTTGGCATCACTTTTTGATGCACTAGGTACTAGTGATGCGTGGGTCAGGGTTTTTTAAGGCCCGCTACAACCCAACCCGTCATTGGAGCCAGCCCGCCCCGCCCAGCCTGTTAGAATATCTGAAAATTCTGAACCCAGCCCAACCCAGCAGCCCGCGACGGCCAATTTAATGTAATATGTCGACGGACTCAGGAGGGGCACAGCAGAGCTTCCAAGGTGTGCAAAGTAGCTAATAACTCTGTCTCTCTTCCCCTCTCTGTCTCTCTCTCTCTCTCACACACACACACACACACACACACACACACACACACACACACACACACACACACACACACACACACACACACACACACAGACAGACACTCACATGCGTGCACGACAACAGTTGTGCTGCTCTGGATGAGTTGCGCGGCTGCTTTCATGAGACTCGCTGTCTGATTTATTTTAATTACCTCATGCGCTCTCAATTGCTCACATAGCCTACTCACGTTGCAGTAAAGATGACAAATAGATCACAGTCGAGTCCACAACAGAAAATCTGCGGTGGCATTAGTTTTATGGACAATTCAAATAATAATTACAGCGAATAATCCTTCCGAAATGTTTGTTTTGAGAGCACATAGGGTACCTCATTGAAGCGTTTCTTTACTCCATTTAGACTATAGAGAGTGCAGCAGGAGTCTGTCTGATTGTGTGTAGGCCTAAGGTTAATTACTCTGCGTGTTTCACTGCTCTAAATTATTTAATAATGTTGCTTTGTCACGTTCTGAGCATGAACCGCCCGCACCCGCGATATTTTCATAATTTGCCAACCCAGCCCGCCTGTGGGGCGGGCCAGCCCGCGGGACCCGGCGGGTTCTGGGTGACCCGCGCATCACTACTAGGTACCCTTTTCTTTATTTTTCGACGCCACGAGACGTTGAAAGAATGACTAGAGAGGCTAGAGAAAGACAGGCAGGCACGCTAAGAGAGAGACCATATAGGAGAGACAGCAAGAGATATTGTATATTCATTGTTCATTGTTAGTATGTTGCTGAAGTTTGGTTACTTTGGCCATTTGAATTTGTTGACTTTGCTTTGGAAATAAGTACTTTTGTATTCCCTGTCAAGAAGGAAATGAACAAAACGAGAGAGAGAAACAGAGAGAGAAAGGGAGAGAGAGACGGAGAGAGGAAGTGTGTACATTCCAGGCTAATCCTGATAGGACGTTGCCATTGGTTGCCAGCCAGAACACAACGACATACATACCGTGTTGGTTTAGTTCACACACACACACACACACACACACACACACACACACACACACACACACACACACACACACACACAGTCTGGCAGCACTGATTATTTATGGGTTGGTGGTTTAGCATTGTTTGTTAAGGCGCTGGTGTGAGAGGATATTTGTGCTTACAAGTGTGTGTGTGTGTGTGTGTGTGTGCATAAGAGAGAGCTGCAGTGTGTGTGTGTGTGTGTGTGTGTGTGTGCGTGTGTGCATAAGAGAGAGCTGCAGTGTGTGTGTGTTCATAAAAAAGCACATTAAGAAGCAGTATTATTTTACAAAGAGTAGGAGAGAAAGAATGAAAATGAAGCATGTGTGCGTGTGTGTGTGTGTGTGTGTGTGTGTGTGTGTGTGCATATGTGTGTGTGTGTGTGTGTGTGTGTGTGTGCGTCCGTGCATGTGTGTGTGTGTGTGTGTGTGTGTGTGTGTGTGTGTGTGTGTGCGTGCGTGCATCTGTGTGTGCATGCGTGTGCGTCCGTGCATACGTATGTGTGTGTGTGTGTATGTGTGTGTATGTGTGTGTGTGTGTGTGTGTGTGTGTGTGTGTGTGTGTGTGTGTATGTGTGCGTGTGTTTGTATGTGTGTGTGTGTGTGTGTGTGTCTGTGTGTGTGTGAGTGCGTGTGCGTGCGTCGGGTGCTCGGTAAACACAGAGTGTATATTTGCTCTGGGACAATGGGAACAAAGGCAGCAGTGTGTACTAGAAAGAGAGAGAGTGAGCGAGAGACATAAAGAATACATAAACTGATTCCTCCCATGTGCCATAAATCTGCTAAACTATAACAGATAGACTCTCCAGCCTGTGCACCCCCCCCCCCCCATACACACACACACACACACAATATAGCCTTGGCCTTTTCAGACATGCAGTTAGCTCCTGAAGAGATCCAGGAGTGACTCGGATGGGGTTCATGTATGAACCCAACTGTCCATTGTGAGCGTGCAGCCGTGCAAACGGATCTGAACCACCCAAGCCCCAAGTACTATGCCCGTGTGGCTCGCAGAGCAGCGCATGTTTGAATACTACAGCAGAGCCAATGACAACGCGATGGTCCAACTCGCTCAGAACGGACAATAGGCGAATTAAACTTCACAAGCTCAGCTGGGAATTAACTTTAAACTGATGGAAGAAAAGGTAAGAATGTGCTATTATTGTTAGTTATGTATAGCCTTCATGAAATTGCCTTGCCTTCATCTGAGAACTGAAAGCACTTTGATGTGAGCCAGTGATGATGTGAGCATTACTACTGTATATCGACCGTTTAGTTGATTTTTTTGATGACTCTCATTCGTTGTCTCAGACAACCCCCTGCGAATTCCACTGCAGGTTCCATTTAACGCGTGGCATAGAGGCATGAATTTCTCAACCCTGAAGCTTGCATTTTGGTTTGTTCCGTTTGATTGACTGGTCATAGAGACACTGCGGAGCGTGTCATCATTCAGAAACCACGCCCAAAACAGGGGAAAACACAAACTCCCGTCCAATCCTGGCGTTCTCCTATGTCACGTGCATGGTCGCGTGTTGCACACAAAGATCATATATACGAAAGATGAACACTCCAACTTACTTCACTGACAGCAACATCCACATTTTTCTTCTCGCCAATTCTCAATGGCTTCCTTGTTTTCCTCGGGAGTACAAAAAACCTTTAATTGCCGATTTTTTACATTTGTTATCTGCGCAGCCCCACCACACAACAGCTTTTAGCTATGTTTAATTCAAGGAAAATGACGCTGGTGTGGAAGTGAACGGAGAGCTTTCCCCCGTGATGGGCATGGCCTATGGGTGCTTCTTTCGGTGTAATAGACGGTTTTAACTTGACAAAAAAAAAACATCTATGAGGGTTTTACAGCAGAGCCATTCTGCTCTACAGCCTTAAAGGTTAATATGTCACTTTTATAAGTTTAGAAAAAAATGTAGACGGTCAAAATAACCATTTAGATTACTCTTGTGTGCTCAGTTTATCAAAAATAACAGCTATTAAGAAATCTGGTTTTCGTTTTCAGCTTTATTTTATGCATTAAATGTTGTTTGGGTGCTGGGATAACGTAATGCATTATGGGTAGTCGGCTACTGTGGCTAATGCTAGAGGCTAGCGGCATGGTCCCACAGCTGCAATACAATCAGAAACTAACCTTGTTTCACAGCAACGGCCACTTCCTTTTTCCAATCACATTCACAGCTTGATGCACAAATGCTCGCAAGGCTTGCCGGTAGTTTCTGTCTATTAATATAGAGGAAGGGCAACAACTTACAATGCCACACGCAGACCAAAGGCACAAAGGACTGGATGGACGGACTGGCACAATTGGACAGGCTTGGAAAACAAGACTGGTTTTCACAACACAGACAGGAGGCATGGCTTCCTTCACTGCTAAGAACAGCATCACTCGCCTGTCTCACTAGTTATACTAGTGGGGCTGGCATCTAGTAGGGCTGAACATGGCATTTAGTGCCTTTAAGTCTAGCAATAACAATAGCTGAGGCCCAGACAGACCTGACAGTATAAGGGGCCGTGTCCAAAGAAAGCACGTTTTTCATGGCGGAGTTTTGGATATCAAAGATATGAATGCCCAGAACACTTCCAACGAGCACACTCACACAGCCTCTTCCTAGATTTTGATTGGTCGGTCGGAAAAAGTGACATTGATGAGTAGCGCTCTTCTCTAAATTTGAACGGTTTGCTAATTGAGGCGCCCAGAGCTCCGCCAAGAAACACTAGCTGCCGAGAGCCCTGAAACACCAGGCGCGGTGCTGGGAAGAGGAGGGTCCTAGCATGTCTTTACCGAGAATTAATTGCAGAAAGGTGCTGGCAGCTCAAAAAACACTTTCT
>NC_139623.1:115198728-115208728 GCF_964638095.1 Poromitra crassiceps
GATTTATTTCGCCCCCCACACACACAAACAATTGACATGTTCAATCAACATCAAGATACAAATGTGTGGAGTGCCAGGTCTCCAAAGAAGCTACTTAAAGCTTATAGCAGGAGCCTGAGCAGGAAGACTTAACACAACTTAAATACAAGTTACTGCATACAGTATAACACAACAACAATTTCACAACAGGACAATAAACAGACAAACAAAACAAACAAAACAATCCCAGATCAATGGATAAGTATAAGTATACTTATAATACATATTATTACTATATATTATATTATATTATACTATATTATATATCATATACATTATATATTATATATACTATATATTATAATATACCACACTATTATACATACAGATTAAGCAGTTGTTCTTTCATTTTTTTCTTGAAAACAGTGTCGGTGGGTACAGACCATCCTGCTGTCATGTCATCCACGAGCACTCTACATGCAGTGTGGCTGCGTGGTGTGGTTGCTCCGTTTGGTAGAACAGGTGTGGAGGAGATCTGCACAGTGGTCGAGGCCATGTCCATTCATCAGGTTTTACCTGTTGGATTACTGGGTCTTTCTCTGGGTCTGTGCTCAATACTGGTGCGTGAGAGGAATTGACCTGCCAGGCATCCTGGGTGACGGTCTGCCCTATTAATCAGTGTTCTGTTGGATGTGGTGGGTCTTTCTCCAGTCTTGTGCTCAGTGCTGTGGCACGAGCCTGCTGAGAAATTGACCTGCCAGGCGTGTGTTTCTTGAGCGGTTGGTTGCCAAGGGGATGCACCAGTGGGGCAGCATCCTTGGGGTGCTCTATCCAGCTATGGGTTTTCTTCTTCTTTCTTGTCTCTGGATGTTGTTTTTGTCTTCTCACTCAGGGTTTCAGGTTAAGTTCTGTTTCACAAGACCTATGTGGAATTGGCCATCAGGTCTGAGTCTCTCGTGCTGCAGCTTATTAGAGACTGGCCCCCGGGTTGGCTGGTGTTGGACCCCCAATGTCTTGAGGCAGGGTGGGGATAACATTGGGCTCTCGCCTCTTCTGTATGGGTGTGGGCAGGTCCTGTCCTGGCTGACCGTATAACACTATGTAGTCAATCCAGGCATAACACAGGATTGCTGTTTGTGCTGGTGTCGCAACATGGGTGGAGTTTCCTGGCTCCACCCTTTGAGCATTAGCCCATGTCAACAGGCTCTGCTTGTGATCATAGAACTAAAGTTACAATGCTTATTATTATTGCATGTTGGTCAAATGGGATAGGAAAGTTTGACCAACCGCTGGTAGCCATTTTGAAAAATGGCTGCCACGGCCACCCAGTGAGTTTGTGATGGCCCAATATCCAGTTTTCTTCCCAATATATCTATCAACACATCTGCCAAATTTTGTGCTTTTATGACAATGAACAATTGTTATGATATGTTGAGCTGCCTATGCCGCACCACTATACAGTTTAATCCAGTTATCACTATAACATATAGAGACAATCTCACCATTTTGGTGCATTTTCTTTCATTTATTATCGCCTCACTTGTTAATAAAACAAATGTTTAACTTTAACTTGTATGTATAATATTTGTGGTGCTGAAAACATGGAAACAGCAGCTTGAGGGTGACCAAAGTGTTCTATGCCTGGAACGGATGGCGGCCATTTGAGAAAATGGTAATCAGAATGCCAGTCTGCAATGTCCCAATATCCAGATGCCTTAACCTATATCTGTGCCAAATTTGGAACTTTTATCACAAAATGAACAATAGCTATTCCGCCCCACTAATAGACCCATAATCAACACACATGATATAATGAAATGACCAATTACTTTGTAAAAGAATATAATTTTGAGTATTTTTTATTTGGTTCTCAATGCTTACTAGGATCTAGATTATGTCCATTATTGCATGTGGGTCCAATGCGATAGGACATTTTGACCAAACGCTGTTGGCCATTTTGAAAAGTGTCTGCCATGGCCACTAGGGGACAAATTTGCAATGGCCCAATATCCAGTTTTGTTGAGAATATATCTATAAACACATCTGCAAAGTTTGGTGCTTGTATAAAAAAATGAACGATAGGTTAGCTATGCCGCCCCACTAGTAGATATATATCACATTATAGCAACATACATATAAATATATATCCTTTGTCCTACTCAATACTCATTAAATTACCAAACTTAAGAATGTTTCAAATCTCCTTTTGAGTCACACACACACACACACACACACACACACACACACACGCGCGCGCGCACGCACACACGTGCGCACACACATGCGCACACTAAGCTAGAGTCCTGTGTTAACCAAGTGTTAGCATGTGGGGCTCAGTGGTTGCAGCAGAGTGGCTGTATGTGATTGATGGAGTCAGTCTGGTCCCACTGGGATGCGCCCAGTTCATTACTGTCTGTCGCCACACACATAACTGGTATTGTGGGCTTTGATGTGTGCATCCAAACGTGACAAAAGTATTCCGAGGGATATGAGAGTGTGTATGTGTGTATGTGTGCGCGCTCCACCATGCACTTGAATGCCTTGAAATGTGCATCTAAAAGTGACAGTGTTCATGTCAGTGTGTGTGTGTGTATATATATGTGTGTGTGTACTACGATGTACACATCTTCACTTTTCTTCACTGCCTTGAAGTGTGCATCCAAGAGTGACAATGTTTTATAAAGGATATTTATGCGCGTGTGAGTGTGTGTGTGTGTGTGTGTGTGTGTGTGTGTGTGGGCATGTGTGTGTCCCCTGTGGTTGACTTGTATGCTTTGAAGTGTGAATCCTTGCTGGCGGCCAACAACACAAACACTCGCACCAAAACTGACAGAGTATTGCAAGGAATATATAGAAGTGTGTTTGTGTGTGTGTTTGTGTATGTGTGTGTGTGTTTGTGTGTGTGTGCGTGCGCGCGCATGCGTGAGTGTGTGTGTGTGTGTGTGTGTGTGTGCTCATGCGTGTGTGTGTGTGTGTGTGTGTGTGTGTGTGTGTGTGTGTGTGTGTTTGTGTGTGTGTGAGTGTGCGTGTGTGTGTGTGTGTGTGTGTGTGTGTGTGTATTGTGCTTGTGGGACTCATACATTTGGAGGAATGTTCAGTTTGGTGATTTGACAAAGTACACACATATAATTAGACCTCAGCTATCTTAACCTCAGGGATTTGAAAAATCTGTCTGGGCCATTTCCAGAGCCCAACGAACTGAGTGGAATCTGAGAAACCCCAACAAAAAGCCACTTTCCACTTTTATTTCCGTTTGGCTTTGTTGTTCTTCAGACCAGCAGGCTCAGCTGGTTCAGGCCAGCAGAGTCAGCTGGTTCAGACCAGCAGAGTCAGCTGGTTCAGCTGGTTCAGCAGCAGGCTCAGCTGGTTCAGGCCAGCCTAGTCAGCTGGTTCAGCAGCAGGCTCAGCTGCTTCAGGCCAGCAGAGTCAGTTGGTTCAGACCAGCAGGCTCAGCTGGTTCAGGCCAGCAGAGTCAGCTGGTTCAGACCAGAAGGCTCAGACCAGCCTAGACAAGTTTCCCCGCACTGGCCTAGGGCGGCGCCATAGCAGCCTTATATGTCCCCGGCTTCCGGTTAAGTCCACATTGCGTCCACAGCAGCGAGCACATCAGCAGCCGAAATATCCAAACTTTTTTACAACGATCGCTAACATCAACTACACTAACGTTAGCAGACGTTATTAACAATGAGTTATTCTGGAACACATTGTGTTGTGGCTGTCACAATACACAGAAACGCCTGAACGAGTGGTTGGATCGACAGTGTTTTGAGCATCAGCCCGCTACCAAACCACTCGACTGTATTCCTTCTAGATGGTGGGCCAACCGGAGATTTCGTGCACTTAAACGATCCCTACAGATGGAGAACCCAGTCCTTTATTAACAACTGAGACATGGCTCAACAAATGAAAATAAAACTGTTGCCACTTGTATTTTCTGATCATATTTTGTGATCGCTAACTCTGTCAACTTAAATTTTCTCCGGTAAAGAGAGCGGACAGCTATGTTTGGGTCCGACATGCATGACGTATTTGTAGTTATCATCCAATAGCGGGCTTGGAAAAGTATCACGTGGTTCACGTTGCTCATGTAGTTCCTGCTTTCTGTCAAATCCAAACACCACAACATCACTCGCTGTTCAGTTTTTGGAACGATTTTCAGTGGCACTTTACTATGATTTGCATTAATTTATATAATATTAACTTAGCCAGCAATTCGGTGTTAAGACGTGACGTCAGTTGTGAAAGTTCGGCAGCTTCTCAATGCAGTACTACGCTAATAGTTTATGAGCAACGTGATATCACTGATCAGTCTGAATGCTTCCCTTATCTGTCACTTGGACTAAAACGCTAGCTAAGTGATTAACTATATTAGAAATACCAACATAATAAACTGCAGCCAGCATATTTAACTAACGTTACAGTCAGGGGTGTAATGGTTGGTAAATGAGGTGGGTAAACTATCCAATATGAGTAGTTTACCCAGCTCATTTCCCCTCATTGATTGATAGATGATCTGAGAACAAGTGAGTAAACTATCAACCTCATTTAAAAAATTTGGCATACCTCCACTACAGTATATTTTAGTAATCTGCTCACTAGTCTCTAATCTAGAGTAACGTTACATTTGTATTAATAACACATGTAAAATTGTTGCTGTGGAGATATTGGTACGCTTCGGAGCTTTTGAGATTGTTCATCGGGTTGCCGTCCACCGCCATTGATTCCTCAAAATACGCTATAATCCTGCCTGTAGTTACGTTTGGCCATTTACACATATTATCTTCCCATGTGTCCACTGTCAACAGGTGTGGTATAGACACTCTTTCGTTAGACAGGAGACTCGGAGAATGATCCCAAGTTTGCATTTTTCCGGCGGTCGCTATGGCTACTACGCTAGTATGTTACGCTTCTCTGTATTCAAAAAGACCGGAAGAGACAGACATATCGCAGCCGAGTCCGGAAGCAAACCGGAAGTGCCCAGGAAACCTGTCTATAGAGCCAAAGTCACGCCCTCTTTCGCCTTCAGCATACAAACCAAGGGATTTCATCCGCCATTAATTTTTCCATCTACAATTAGTATAATGCTTTAAAAAATTGCTTTATTTAGTCAAACCACATGATTCTATATTTAGAATCAGGAGAGACCATAGAACATTAGAACCATAGAACAACACCCAAAGTCAACGTTCTGTGGTCCCAACAGTAGGCCCATCAGCATGTTACCGGTACTTAGTAAAATATTGGAGAAAATTGTATTTGAACAGATACAACAACAAAAAATCTGATAATGACTTAACAACTGTGTTCCAACATGCATATAGGGCTGGGCATTCCACCTGTACCGCAATGATACAAATGTCTGATAGCTGGCTCACTTCTATTGATAGCTCTAACCTTGTTGGCACTGTATTACTTGATTTTAGCGCAGCTTTTGATGTGATCAACCACAACATTTTGATCTCTAAACATATCTCTTATGGTTTTAATCCCTCTGCAATTTCATGGCTTAGTAGTTACTTGTCTGACAGGTTGTAGAGAGTATTTTTTAATGGTTCTTTATCAGATAGTAGGGTCTTGAAACACTGGGTCCCCCAAGGGAGTTGCCTTGGACCATTGCTATTTTTATGTATGCGGATGATTCTACTCTTTACTTGGCATCCTCTACATGCACAGAGCTCAACCAGGTTCTGTCTGAAGAGCTGGTCATTTTATACGATTGGATCAAAGCAAATAAACTCATACTCAATTATATCTAAAACTATGTGTATCATTTTTGGTTCTAATCATAAGCCCCTTGTAAACATGCAGTGAAATCCGGATTATTACCAGCTGCTAGCAGGTCGGCCTGCATGTTTAGAAACAATTATCCGGCTTGTGCGCACTCCCGCGAGTGCGGATCATTACCATCTGAGACCCTAGTACAGGATCCACATCATTGGCACCTCATGTTCCTCACCGGCAGCTCATGTTCCGGGTCATGTATGTCTGAGTTACTTTACAAACCGTTAATGTCCCTGTGATATTTAATCATTTCATGAATGGACGTAGTTACGTGGCTGGATTATTTTTAAGAGAGCCAAATTAGGTGAGTAAACAAGTGAAAGTTGAATCGTTTCTTTCCCCCCCATCTGAGATGATATCCTACTACTTAGGCTAGTGCATTAGGCTATTGGGTGATAGGCTACGTGAACGTTGTAGCCTACTTATCACTGATAAGTACCCGCTAATGTTCACATAGGCTATTAATTAATCGTTCGCGCAATCGCTTATATCAATGAATATATACGAGCAAACTGACGGTTTCCTCAAGTGCTGCAAACGGCTTGAATGGTTTCTTTTCCTCCCGAGTCCCGACCTGTCTGTCATGTAGGCTATGTGAAAATGCAAGAGGGTGATAGTTGCATCAGCCTATATCGAGACATATAGCCTAACTTTTGTTGGGATAAATACATTGAAAACTAGTCAGATATGACTTGAATGCCACTTGTAAAATCATCCACAGTTTAAGGTTAGTGCGACGGTGCGACCACTATTTTGACTGGCGGCTTTTAGGCGATGTAACAAAGGCAAGCGCTCCCTTTTTTTTGGGCACATTGCCACCCCACGTTATCGCCTGAATGCGTCGGAATGCATCGGGAACTTCACAGTGAGAGACATGTGTGTTATGGAGTAGTGTGTTTGGCAGATATCTCATGTTGTGGATGCAGTGTATGGAGACATGTGCGTTATGGAGTAGTGTGTTTGGCAGAGATCTCATGTTGTGGATGTAGTGTATGGAGACATGTGCGTTATGGAGTAGTGTGTTTGGCAGATATCTCATGTTGTGGATGCAGTGTATGGAGACATGTGCGTTATGGAGTAGTGTGTTTGGCAGAGATCTCATGTTGTGGATGTAGTGTATGGAGACATGTGCGTTATGGAGTAGTGTGTTTGGCAGAGATCTCATGTTGTGGATGCAGTGTATGGAGACATGTGCGTTATGGAGTAGTGTGTTTGGCAGAGACCTCATGTTGTGAATGCAGTGTATGGAGACATGTGCGTTATGGAGTAGTGTGTTTGGCAGAGATCTCATGTTGTGGATGTAGTGTATGGAGACATGTGCGTTATGGAGTAGTGTGTTTGGCAGAGATCTCATGTTGTGGATGCAGTGTATGGAGACATGTGCGTTATGGAGTAGTGTGTTTGGCAGAGAGCTCATGTTGTGGATGCAGTGTATGGAGACATGTGCGTTATGGAGTAGTGTGTTTGGCAGAGAGCTCATGTTGTGGATGCAGTGTATGGAGACATGTGTGTTATGGAGTAGTGTGTTTGGCAGAGATCTCATGTTGTGGATGCAGTGTATGGAGACATGTGCGTTATGGAGTAGTGTGTTTGGCAGAGATCTCATGTTGTGGATGCAGTGTATGGAGACATGTGCGCGCGTTTTGGGCATTAGTGCCCAATTCTGTTGTTCAGGCTCTCCTACGCACCGCACTCCACTCCACTCCTCCCCACTGCCCCCACGCTCCCCCCGCCCACTCTACTCGCCATCGAAAAAACTGACCATTTCCAGCTGTTTCTAAACAAAGACACAGAGGGCCCTTAGAACCAGAATTACAGAACATAGGAGTTGTATCCGTAATCAGGACCCATGTAATCCGTTGGCAGTCCATTTCAGTGAGGCAAACCATCCAGTGTCCTCCCTGAAATACATTGGGATAGAACAAGTAAAAACTCCAAGAAGAGGAGGTGATATGAATGCCCTTCTACTCAGAAGGGAGAGTTTCCATATATTGACTCTCCAGACTCTCACACCCAGAGGCCTGAATCAGGAGTATGACATCAAACACTTCCTCTAAAAACATGTTTTTGTAATTATAAATGTAGCCCAAAAATCCATCCAAGGGTGATGAATACCCCTTTCTAATGGTCTTATCCTAATATGTCTTTGCTTCCCTTTGTGTTATTTACATACTAAGGAGTTTTGTGCTCCTTTTTGCTCCCGTTTGATCAAATTTAAATTTTAAAACTTTTCCAATTTATTAAATCATCTTTTTATATGTGTGGAATCATTTTTACTATGGTCTGTATATTACAATGTATTGTATACAACCACCTAATTTTATATTCTCTTGGCATCTTGTGTTAGGTTGTTTTTTCAGCACTTGCTAATTGTTGCAAGTTCCTATTGCTCTGTCTCTGGTCCCTATGTATTTGTATGCACTTGTATACGACCCCTGGGTTGAGTAATCTGTATCAATTATGTTTGGATATGCTTCACCCTGAGAGGTGCTGATTGCACCACCCACACCAGCCACCCATAGAGCCTATTAGCCTATAATTGGCAGTTTATATATATGGGTGGGTGTCAGTCACCAAACATTTCTGACCTGAAGAAGATCCAATAGGATCGAAACGTTGTCCATTCTTGTGTCTCAATAAATTATACGGCATGGAGTAAGTGTGCAGGCTCTACCTTTTTTCATTTATCTAAACAAAGACCCCTCATGTCTAGAAAGGTAAAACCGTAAAATATCCTGCTCTGGCTGAGTTTACTAATACAAGGTCAAACTGTACATCAAGTAAAAACTGTGAAGCTTCTTGGACTTTGGCTTGATAGCTCACTGTCATGGTCTGAGCACATCAAAAGGGTGGTTGCCAAGATAGGTATGGTAAATGGACTGTATTTATAGAGCGCATTTTATATAGTCTATCGACTACCCAAAGCGCTTTTACATGAATACCTCACATTCACCCATTCACACACCGATGGCGTCTGCAGCCATGCAAGGCACTAACTGCTCGTCGGGAGCAGTTAGGGGTTCAGTGTCTTGCTCAAGGACACTTCGGCACACTGCGGGGACGAGCCAGCCTCAAACCGGGAACCTTCCGATTCCCAGGCGACAGCTCTACCTCCTGAGCTAATGCCGCCCCAGGTAGAGCAGTTGCCATTACTAGAAAGTGTGCATCTTTTATTACACCATTATTACTTCGCCAAGTTGTTTCTACATTAGTTCTGTGTCATTTGGATTATTACTCTGTGGTATGGTCATCTGTGTCTAATTGTCTACTCGGGAAGTTACAAGTAGCACAAAACAAGGCAGCAAGGTTGGTCCTGGGGTGCTGTCCCAGGTCTGGTTAGTCTTTCATGGCTTAGTGTTGAGAAAAGGCTAAAGGCCAACCTACTCATATTCTTTCACAGAGTTGTTCAAAATCAAACTCCCAAATTTCTTGTCAATAACATCATTTATAGTTCAGAGATTCACACACACTCTACCAGGCGAGTGGTGGTCAGATGACTTTACCTAGACCAAAAACCAACTTCATGAAGAAAACTACAGGTCCATAGCCACTTGGAATTGTCTACCACACAACATTTGTTCAATTAAAGGGAGAGCTTGTTTTAAAAGGATGCTTAGAGCTCATTTACACTCACACTAATAATGGTATCACATCACTTTTAGATTCATGATTTGTGTTTTAAGTACTGATTGTCATATAACAAAGTGTTATTTTCTGCCTTACCGGCAAGCTAGATAGCTAGTTGACCAAGCTAATGTTTGTCTAAGCTTAGATTTATTGTTTTTGTCGTGTTTTTCTTTTACTATGTGTTTTTGGATTTTAACTATTGTGTGTCATGTCATGTATTTTTTTGTCTTGGACCCCAGGAAGACTAGCTGTCATCTAGGCGGCAGCTAATGGGGATCCTTTTAATAAACAAATAAACATTTCACTCAGACCAAAACTATTTTTTTTTCAATAAATAGGGGATTAACCCATGCCGCCCCCCTTTCTTTTTTCTTTTTTAAGTTTTGGTCAAAGTGAAATGTTCTATTGTCGTTCCTGATTCTAAATATAGCTGAATCGCTTGGTTTGACCAAGTAAAACTATTTTTATAAGCATTTTACAAAACGCCTATGGAAAAGTGAATAACGGATGAAATCTCTTGGATCATATGACTAACCCGGAAGAGGGTGTGACTTTGGAATTCTATGAGGCTGTGTTCTAGAGGTCATTGCGGGGTTGAAAAGCCCGGACCTTT
>NC_139623.1:115213728-115283728 GCF_964638095.1 Poromitra crassiceps
TCTTTTTTCCAGATTCTGTTCTCATAATTGGCACTTTGAATTTCAACCAGCTATTTGATCTTAAGTTATGGGAGTTGTTTATCGCTACAAACATAGAGCAGATGTATGAAGGTAGCCTGCCCAGGATGGCCTTGTATATGAACATGTACCAATGTCGCATTCTGCGCAGGGCAAGGGAGGACCATCCAACCAGGTCGTACAAGGTGCAATGATGAGTCCTGTAACCTGAGTTTGTGATATATCTCAGAGCGGCATGGTAGAGGGGGTCCAGTTTAGACAAGGAAGTAGGGCTAGAAAGACTGTAAACAACATCACCATAGTCTAGCTGAGACATAAAAAGGCTTTCCACCACGCGTTTATGGGCAGACAAGGAGAAACAGGCTTTAAGCCTATACAAGAAACTGAGCGTAAATTTAAGCTTCTTAGACAAAGTGGAAATATGCAATTTAAAGTTAAGGTGATTATCAAACCAGAAGCCTAGGTATTTATAAGACTCAATGAACTCAATGGGTGCACCATCAAGTGTACATAGAGGAGGCGAGGAGGGCACAGTGTTACCATGTGCGAACAGCATGGCTTTGGTTTTGCTCGCATTTAGAAGAAGTTTAGAGTCAATTAAGGCATGCTGGAGGATGGAGAAATCGGCTTGGAGGTTATTTACTGCAGTCTCGAGAGAAGGAGCGGAGAGATATAAAACCGTATCGTCAGCATACATATGATATTTAGAATGCTTTAGGCTGTCACAGATTCCATTCGCATAGATTAAAAAGAGGAGGGGCCCCAGGACAGAGCCTTGTGGGACCCCTTTATCCAAGACCACGGAGTCGGAGATGACAGAGCCGAGTCTCACACACTGAGTGCGATCTGAAAGATAATCTAAAAACCAATCGGCTACCTTTTGACCAACACCGATTTTTAATAAGATGTTAATTAAAATCTGATGGTCCACTGTATCGAACGCCTTGGTGAGATCAATGAATAAAGCTATACAGAAGGATTTTTTATCAGTGGCTACCTTAAGGTCATCCAAAACTTTCAGACTAGCTGTCACAGTGCTGTGGCCTGCATCTGAAGCCAGACTGCAAACTATTGAGTGTATTACTGGAGTCGAGAAAGAACTTGAGTTGGTTAGACACTAAAGTTTCCAAAATCTTGGCTAATGCACAGAGGTTGGAGATTGGCCTATAGTTATTTAGAACTGTAGAATCACCAGACTTCAGGAGAGGCGCAACAAAAGCTTGCTTCCATGAAGCAGGCAGCTTGCTGGAACTAGTGGATAAATAAAAAATGACCGTAATGGGCTCAGCAACGATCAGAGCTGCCAATTTTAAAAGAGAGGGGTCAAGGCCGTCCGGCCCCGCAGCCTTTTTGGCATCCAGCGACTGGAGGGCGGACAGAACATCAAATACAGAGGACACAAAATCAAAAGCAAAAGGACCTTCTGGAGCTGCATGGGTGGGATTGGCTGAGGCTGGTGCTGATGGTTGGGCAGAGCTGGTGGTGTTGCCAGGACATGGACATGGACATGGACATGTTAGTCTGCCAGGACTCATGTCATGACCATGACATGTAGCTTCCGCTCAGTCAGCGACAGACAGCGTGCTGTCAGTATGTAAAAAAACAACGAAACAAGCCGTGTGTGCCACGTGCCGTCAGTCGAGTCGTACAGTCGAGTCGGTCACAGCTCTTGTGTTTCCCGTTCTCATGAGTCGAGAGGACTTTGGAGGCGGGCTGAAGCTCAGTGCCCACCCAATAAGAAGCTAGAATCGCTACTGGTATTTTCTGTGCAGTTTTTCCATTGGCTCGGGGTGAAAATAAACATATTTTCCTAACTTTTGATTGGGTGGGCAAGACTCATGTCTGGGTGGGCATTGCCCACCTCTGCCCATAGCTATAATCGGCCCGAAGCTATTATTATTATATCCGTTAATTTTACCTACTAATGTCAACATCGTTTGAGCATAAAGCCTACCCTACTTACAGACACGGAGAATTCCTCCTGGCGTCCCTGCAGTCATGATTGTATAGGCTAGCTTTTTTTACTTTCACTCATGCACTTTCTTGCTGCATGAGGTGATTTCCCCTGTAATCTTTTTTATGAGTGAGATGACCATTCGCACTGTTCCGGCTTGCTGCTCCGACGCTTTCAAGTGGAGGCGGGTTACCTGCTAACCCGCCGCTGAGACTAGGTCGACTGGTGGAACGAAAGGCGTACAACAATTAGCCACCAACCCGCGTTCACGACTTTCACATCGGAGGCGCGGATCCTATTTTCCGTGCATTTTTCGGCTTTCAAGGCCGGTGTGAAAGCGCCTAGTGATTTCAGGCTGTGATATTGTCACTATAAGTCAGTATTTACTGATACTTTATCAAGTATTTACTCTGAGAAATGAAATAATGAGAAAAGGAACAATTATTGATGGTTAAAACTGAATAATGACATCACACCAGTCTAATCCTAATGCTAACTTAAAATGAGATATTCCTCTAAATAAATAAATAAATAAAAAAGGCCCAAATTATTTTTGTCCTCCCTTGCTTTCAAGCCCAGGAGCCGCCACTGTGGTACATACTGGCTGTAAATGAACCAGTGCCACGGTGGTATTGTGTTTCTAGTCTGGATGTTGGTCAGAGAGCTGGAACTGCTCAGGACTAATTAATCACTGGAATTAATTAAAGCAACGAGAACACACCACTGGCTGCAATCTGTGCCTGTTTGCTTGTGTGTGTGTGTGTGTGTGTGTGTGTGTGTGTGTGTGTGTGTGTGTGTGTGTGTGTGTTTTGAGCTCATTTGTGTGTGTGTGTGTGTGTGTGTGTGTGTGTGTGTGTTTGCCATGGGGATGTGTGTGTCTGAGGGGGGGTTGCATCAGGTTATAGTGTGTGTGCGTCCGTGTGTGTGCGCGTGCGACCGTGTGTGTGTGTGAGGGAAGGGGGTTGCATCAGGTTGTGTGTGTGTTTGTGGAGTTTTGATTTTGTGTGTGTGTATGTTTACTCGGCATGTGGGGGAGTGTGTCAAAATGTGCTCAGAATGTGTGCATGTGTATCTGTTTGTATACATTGGTATGAGTGTGTATTTGGTGGTGAAGGTGTGTGTCTGTGTGTAACCATTTGCTGAATGAGGAATGTCCTGTCTGGGATTCTGAGCACATATTAGACCTGCATTAGAGGTGTGCCCCCTTGAAAGCGCGCACATGTGTGTGTGTGTGTGTGTGTGTGTGTGTGTGTGTGTGTGTGTGTGTGTGTGTGTGTGTGTAATCTCATTTCCATGGCCCAATATTTGCCATGGAGCACAGCCCGGCCTTTAGCCTAATGAAGGAAAGTAATCATGTCCTCTGTGAACACACACACACACACACACACACACACACACACACACACACACACACACACACACACACACACACACACACACACACACACACACACACACACACACACACACACACACACAGATCTTATTACTGGGCACCCACACAAGCCTGCAGGGAGAAGGAGATGGAGAGGCGGGAAGGATGGAAGAAGGGATGAAAGAAGAGATGGAGGGAGGTATAGAGGGTACAAGGAGGGGAGAGAGAGAGAGAGAGGTTCAGCCATAGTGCCCCTCTCTTGCCCCTCTTTGCGGTCATAACCCTGTATTTTGTTTTGAGTGGTTGCCAATACTGAGAGGAGCGACCTGAGGATTTCACTTGACACTGATTATTTCTCGCTCTGCTAGAGAAAATACTTAAGTCTTTAAAAGGAAAGTTAATTTCCAAAATGCACTTAAAATAATAACTCATTTAATCAGTCAAGGATTTAAAGGTCCCTTTTTATTAATTTTCATGTTTCTTTTATAAAAATATATCCTGGCTGTATGTAATGATTGGGATAATTACTGTATGATGTTGTTCATGAGGCACCCCGGTGACTCACCTGGTAGAGCGCGTACTGTACCACTAAAGCCCAATTTATACTTGGTCTGTCGACACTTTTGAAACCGTCACCGACAGAAATTAGGTCTTTGTCGACACTTTCAAGGGTCGCCGAGTAGTGTCTGCTACCAAGTGAAATTTGTAGTGTCGCAGACTACGTCACATAGTATCGCGCAAGTCTGATTGGATAGATAGAAGAGCACGCGCGGTTGACTTCCTTGTTTTGGTTTTCGCTGTATTGAAATTAATATGAAAATGTCTTCCCGCTATTTTTATCGGCCTGTCGTGGATGTATGACTTCGTGAAAATCACAAAGAACACCGTGACAAACATCCCAGAGAGAGAGAGGAGGTGAGTTCTTGCAGGGGCATTATGTTGCAATCTGCCTGTTTATGTCCGACGTGGTTTCACTGTAGAGATTTTATTACTGCCTGGGAACCTGACAAATCTGTGAGCTTATGTTTAATTTGCTTTGACAGTTGGGAATTGGTCTGGCGATGTCATGCTAGACATAAACAAACCAGCATACAGCATTCCCTCTCTTGGCTGTCTGCACAAGTTCTCCACAGCGTTCGAGTGTCATGTGACCGCTGAGCCTAGTGTTCACTCACTGAACCATAAATGCAGCAACATGAGCGACACTTTTGTTCTGTTCTGAAAGCTAATACCATTCCAGGCCAATAGGTGGCACTGTAGAACTGTTAACAAAAACACAAGTAGAAGAAGAAGCAGGAAGCATTGTAATGTAATGTCGAGAACACACAGTAAAGAGACCTCTATAAAGTTACTCTCCGTCTTGTGCTTACTTAATGAAAATACATAACAAAATTGGCGACGAAGATCTCTGTGGCTACTACTCCTTTGCCTCCCACCTCCCTACAATGTCCGGGAGAACCTGCGATGCTTGAAACATGGCAAAGAATGTTTCAAAACGACTTGCTTGTGATTGATGTGGAAGGAGCTAAGTGAGCTGTACTGCTTCACAGCGTCGGAACCGAAGCACAGAGGATTTTCTGCACTGAGTGACACAGGTACCACCTACAATCATGCTGTCGTTGCCCTGCGAAGACATTTTGTGCTGAAAGTAAACGTCATTGTAAAGTAAACGTCATTGTAAAGTAAACATCATGGCTGAGAGGCACACGTGTCGTCAACAAGCGCAGAGGCATGATGAAACTATTGCGTGATACGTCTCTGCGCTGTGGGAAAGGCTCGCATTGTGTACATTTGGAAATGCAGAGCAAGATATGCTACGAGATCAGATTGTGGAGAAAGCTTACAGTGGACGCATACGTGAACGCTTGCTACTAGAAGATAAACTGACGCTGGATAAGGCCATTCAGATTGGAAACCAAGTGGAATCAGCTGCACATGATGTCAGTGCTTTCTCAGACAAGGAAGTGCCAGTGCGGGAGATGAAAGCCATGGCAAAGAGGGAGCAAAGACACTCTAAGGCTGGTTTCACACCGGCGACCCAAGCCTTGCCTATGCCTTGCCTTTACCCACACTTTTTAATAGGCGTCCGTTTTAGTCAACGAGGCTGTGTACACCGGACGCCTGAGCGTGAACCCTGCGTGTACCCACGCCTTGCCTGTGCCTTGCCGATTTTATCGAATAGGCGAGAGTTCTATTTTCACGCCGACAAGGCGCGTGCAGGCAGGCTTTTCTGTCAAGCCATGAAAGAAAAACGCGACAATATCCGTGGGAACTGGCAAAGTCAACTGAATTTCAAAATAAAATGGAGTTTCTACAACAGTATTGAGCAGAGAGAGAGAGCGAGAGAGAGATTGACGGGTGGCTATCACGTGGGGCTTTCTCCCTGTCGGCAAACAAATCTTCATGAGAGAGAATAGCGACCGAAGAAGCAAGATGGACAATGTTGTTGTGCCAGCACATATTCTTGCAAGATCACCTCTCTAAAATGTCCGACTATAGTCAGACCTGGTTATACATATCAAGCATCAATAGAACATTAAATATATCAGATTTATTTTACCTAGAGGCTACCCATGACAATTCTGGACAACACGTGAAAAAATACAGTCGGGAGAGAGGAGAGGCGCTTGTGACTCGGCTCCAGGTTCGGCGTGCAAAAGGCGTGCGGTGTGATCGCAAAAGCGTGTAACAGGTTCACGCCCAGCTCGGCGTAGACGTGGGTTGAGGCAAGGCAAGGCGTGGGTCGTCGGTGTGAAACCAGCCTAAGGCTGGTTTCACACCGACGACCCAAGCCTTGCCTATGCCTTGCCTTTACCCACGCTTTTTAATAGGCGTCCGTTTTAGTCAACGAGGCTGTGTACACCGGGCGCCTGAGCGTGAACCCTGCGTGTACCCACGCCTTGCCTATGCCTTGCCGATTTTATCGAATAGGCGAGAGTTCTATTTTCACGCCGACAAGGCGCGTGCAGGCAGGCTTTTCTGTCAAGCCATGAAAGAAAAACGCGACAATATCCGTGGGAACTGGCAAAGTCAACTGAATTTCAAAATAAAATGGAGTTTCTACAACAGTATTGAGCAGAGAGAGAGAGCGAGAGAGAGATTGACGGGTGGCTATCACGTGGGGCTTTCTCCCTGTCGGCAAACAAATCTTCATGAGAGAGAATAGCGACCGAAGAAGCAAGATGGACAATGTTGTTGTGCCAGCACATATTCTTGCAAGATCACCTCTCTAAAATGTCCGACTATAGTCAGACCTGGTTATACATATCCAGCATCAATAGAACATTAAATATATCAGATTTATTTTACCTAGAGGCTACCCATGACAATTCTGGACAACACGTGAAAAAATACAGTCGGGAGAGAGGAGAGGCGCTTGTGACTCGGCTCCAGGTTCGGCGTGCAAAAGGCGTGCGGTGTGATCGCAAAAGCGTGTAACAGGTTCACGCCCAGCTCGGCGTAGGCGTGGGTTGAGGCAAGGCAAGGCGTGGGTCGTCGGTGTGAAACCAGCCTAAGGGCCCTACCTTCACAAAAGCGGTAATCAAGCGTTCGCGATCATTTAACGCCGTGCGCAATGCAAATTGGGGGCGTGGACAAGCGCATGTCTGTTATAATTGTACTGGGCATAGACGTGCCACATGCCAAACCAGGTGTTTCAGTGCAAAAACGTGGGGATAGATGGCATTATCCTATCATCAGTAGAGCGCAATTACTTTGCACTAAGAGCTTTTAAAAGCACCTCTTACGCGCTAAATACCCCGTTGCGCTTGAACGCACCATAATCTCCGCGCTGCGCAATGCAGTGCAGAGTAAAATTCATTTTTGATATGTCATTACGCACAGCCTTGCCATGCCAGGACATCAAATCCTGCTCCTGAAATTGGGTATTAGCAGATAATTCAGTGGTGCAATCAACTATAACTCACTGAGAAACTTTTATCACATCGCAAAGAAGGAAATTAATCGAGAAAACTTGTTGGACAATGAACATAGGCTATTCACCTTCACCTATCCCATAACCCGGAGGGTCGTTGGCACCACAGACGATCTGTCAATAAGCTCTCTCCATCTCTCTCTGTCCCCGGCACGAGTGAGTTCACTCTATTACGCATGGAGAGAATTACAGCATATTGCATGGCTCGCGCAAACAGCGTTTTCAAGACGGGAATCCCATTGGTTTTTATTGATGTAACGCCCAGGCATTCCCTGCCCAGACCTGTGAATAATTCTGGTACTTAAGACCACCCAAATCCCGTTTGCGTTGGGCGCAGATGGTTTGGCACGGCTCAAATTTGCGCCTGCGGCACGTGCCGTGAACGTTTCCGCATCCCCGCCAAGAATTGCATCCCCACCATATTTCGGGGCTGTTTTAATTTAGAAAACGGGGAGGTCACGTCTACCCAGACAATTATATCACTTCTAAACAGTTACATTTCTGTATAAATCATTACAATATGCTCCAGTGAGGTGGAGATGCGTTTAGCTGCTGCCGGGCGGGGGTGCAAAACTCGGCATAACACCTGGATACGTGCGCAAGGTGGACTACTATCTTCCCTGCCTTAAGGCACGCGCAAACAGGTGCGCAACCGCAAATAGGGGATATCGCCTGTACCATTGTCGTCATTGGCACTCAATGAGTTAAGAACGGATCACCAGGCTTTAACAACATTACTGGCTTCAAGAGGCATGGATAGAGCTGGTATGAGAGTAGCACGCTGGTCTGCCAGGCTACTCTGCTTCAACTATGATATTGTTTACAGGCCCGGTGCACCGAACCATACGGCAGACTGCCTTTCCCGTTTGCCACTGCCATACGACGAGTGCGTTTACATGCAAACAATAAACGGATAACTGAGAATAATCAGTTTATGGCAATAATCTGATTTCTGCGTTTACATGCACTTTAATAATCCGACAATAGGAAAAACCCGGGTTTACATGATTCAGTCAATTAGTCGGATTTCCCTCCAGAAGGCAGCGGTAATTCTGCAATAAAAGAACAAAAGAAGTTGCAAAATGCAAAATCACATTTTCATTACTTCTTTGTCCGGCTCGGAGGATGGTTTAGGTTAGTTTGTATCTCGTTGTCTAACTAGGGAGGTCGCTTTGGAAGTGTGAATCTGTAATATATTTCCAACTTTACCAAGCATAGAGCACAGAGACAGGCAGGCGACTGAAGCATGTCAAATAACATGAACGATACAGATCTTGACCCAACTGAATTTAAATAGCTGTCAGAAAACGGAGAGAATTAAGGTCTTTAGTGGCGGATAACTTGTGTTTTGAACAGCTGAGTAGGCTACGTTTTGTTCGTATAAATCTTTTTAATCCGTCATCTGAAAAAAATCGTCACACACAGATCACGGCTTGCACACTGAGTCCAATGCGTTTTATTAATGCGTCGTTCTATTCGCAATTCGAGACAAATATTCGTCATCTCCTGTATCCACATTACAACATAGCAGTGCAGCAACGGGGAGGCAGCAGGTCGGGAAATGCCTGTTGCAGGAGCTCCATGCTGCTCACCTTCATCTCATCAAGCCGGCTGTGGTGCGCCATGGCCGGGGAGAAGAAGCAGAAAGGGGCCAGTGAGTGAGTGAGTGAGCAGCGCGCATCTCCAGCTGCCTCTCTCTCCCGCAACGTGTACATGCGCAGATGTATAAACCCGAAAGAAAGCTTGTTATGCTGTATACATGCAGAGAGAAGACCGATTATTGACCAGAAACCTAGGTGTGTTTATCGGTTTTCTCTGAACCCGTATAGCAACGTTTGTGGAGCAACGTTGCTATTTTACAATTTCGGCTCAGAAATTGTAAAATGGTAACGTATGTGTCTACAGCGGTGGGCGTGGTTTGGGCGTGGTTTATGGAGATTTTCTGTTTCTAACCCCTCCCCCTACCCTAACCCTAAGATCTCAGAACGTTACCATTTTACAATTTTCAAGCCGAAATTGTAACATAGCAACGTTGCTCCAAAACGTTGCTATTATACAATTTTCTGTGAGACTGTGTTGGAATAATCAGGTAACTCCAGAAATCCGCTAATAAACAGTTTATTGTGTGCATGTAAACGCACTCTATAACTGCTCCCCAGACATACATGTAGAACCAGAGACTGTTGCTGCTGTCGTTGCTGCTGCCATTCCCATGTCTAGCTTCACCAAAGTCTGCTCTTCCTGCCCAGAGTTAGACCAGCTGCAGCATGACCAAAGGATGGCCTGCATCATCCAGAGTTAGACCAGCTGCAGCATGACCAAAGGATGGCCTGCATCATCCAGAGTTAGACCAGCTGCAGCATGACCAAAGGATGGCCTGCATCATCCAGAGTTAGACCAGCTGCAGCATGACCGATGGATGGCCTGCATCATCCAGAGTTAGACCAGCACGAATCCCTCATCCGCAGAGGGAGCTACAGAATAGTGTTGCCAGTTCAGCTACGTTCACACATGGTACACCTGGCACGTGAGGGCCACCAAGGCATAGTTCGTACCAAACAGAGACTCAGAGACTTGTATTGCCTAACATGGATGCGCTGGTACAGTTTGTTGTTGCCACGTGTGTGCCCTGTCAGCTACATGATAAGACAACAAGGACCGCCCCTGCACCGCTGACACCAGTCTGTTTGCCCGATGGACCATGGAAAAAGCTGGGAGTGGACATTGTTGGCCCATTCGAGACTGGCCCTGCTGACTGCAGGTTCGCTATCACCATGGTGGACTACTACTCAAAGTGGCCAGAGGTATGTTTCGCTCCACAATGCACTACTGCTGCACTGATTCGCTTCATGAGCACAGTGTTCAGTCAAAAAGGAAACCCCATGGCTGTGGTGACAGACAATGGCCCGTAGCTAACCTCATCAGAAATGTCCTCTTTCCTGGAGGAACGAGATATCCAACACATCAGGACTACAATCTACCACCCAGAAGGAAACGGAGCTGTGGAAAGGCTAAACAGGGTGTTAAAAGAAACAATTCTTACCGCAGAGAGAGAGAGAGCTCCGTGGAAAGCTCATGTCACTAAGTTCCTTCAAATCTATAGAGCTACGCCACACGCGACCACGGGGACTTCACCCTTGCAGCTCATGTATGGAAGAAAGATGAGAACCAAACTCTCAGTATCTCTCCAGCCAAAGCTCACAGCTGCTCAGGATGATGAACTAGTAGGGTCATCTGTGGCACTTCCGTGACCGTGGAGAGCGAAGGTCCGTTTCTCAATGGATTTGTCATCTAGGAGGGTTAATAAACAAATTTAGCCGGGGTGTATTTTTAAAAAAGGCGGGGAAAATATTTGAGAGACCAAAATCCAAAATGTCTGCCGTGGAAATGAACTTTTTAATGGTTTGACCTACAATGATGCACAATACATGGTTTCAGAGCTTATTCTGGTCAAGGAATACATATTTGGTGTTTATATAATGATTTGACTTATTTTTTACCTTCAAATCCAAGATGGCTGCCAATTTTGAGCTCTAAAAGGCAGTTTTTTCAAAATCGTCATAGAGCCTTCATATTAGGCTTGAATGACAGGTCTTCTCATGATGAGTTGAATAATATACAGTAAAAGTACACAGAAGTAATCTCTGAGGTCATTAAAGTCAATGTTTGTGTGTAAACAACAGTTGCTGATTTGCGGTTTCCCATTAAATAGGGTAGGCTACTGAGAATATGGTGTCCAGTTCATCCCATCACATTTTCATAATGAACCAAAAACAATTTTGCACTATAGCCTAACATAAAATAATATTCTGTATGCAAAGCTAGCAAGGTTAGTTGCTTGAGCTGAATTTAAAGGTCAACTCAAAACAAACAATGAAATTAACTTTGAAATTAAAACTGAATCCTAGGCTACTAAATTTCATCAGCACACAGTAAAGGAAACTTGTCTTTGAACTCAGCTGACTGTCTAGTCCTAATCCCTGTTGTGCAATGTCCCTTTTCAGTGAAGTTTTAGTTTTTGTTAAGAGTATGGACTTTTAATCTTGACCTTGTTGGTAGGCAACGGCCCTTTTTCAGTCAAGCATTTTCAGATTAGCTCAGTCAGTCTGTGAAGCAGTCAGTGTCAGCACTTGCGCGAGCTCGCTTTTTCTCTAACTAATGTTAACATTACACACTTTAAGACACTTTGTTTGAGGATATAAAATGAGGTACGGTGGTGTAGTGGTAAGCACTATCGCCTCACATCTCGAAGGTCGTGGGTTCGATTGCCACCTGGGACGATGTGAACGCTGAAGGAATGCGTGCCCGTCCGCATGTCCTCGAGTGCCCACCGCCCGGGTGGGGTCGTCAAAAGGGCCTTTCTGTGTGGAGTTTGCATGTTCTCCCCGTGCCTCCCGGGGGTTTCCTTCATATAGGAACCCCCTTCACCAAAAACATGCAATATCCTGGTTGCTAATGTGGTTCCTCCTCTGGTCATTAAGGGCGCCTGTTCAGAGGGAGGGGAACTGGTTGGAATAGTGTGAACCTCCCACGTGCTATGTCCTACCGGTGAAGCTTCCCCTGTCAGGTGAAAAGAAGCGGCTGGCTAACTGCCCATGTCTCGGAGGGGCATTTAAAAATAAATAAATAAATAAATAATAAAAATAAAATAAAATAAAAACTTTGTTTGAGGATATCAACGTTATTCACTAGTCTAAAGATAGTTCTACCATCAAGAACATATAAAACAAAAGCAAAAACAATTTTTATTTGCAGAAGTCATCATTGATATTTGGTGTTAGCTAACGTTAGGTAACATTATTATTTTTAGCTAAAGTTAATGTTATCTGTCTCCACACTTCTGTCAACTGACATATGCATTTGCTTTTGAAAATAAACAGCGTATAACAGCAATATAATATAACAGTAATATAATAGCGAGTTGCTTTCCCTCCCAATGAAAGACAAAGCACACAATGTCCTATGAATGTGTCCTAAAATGTGACAAGCCTTGCAAGCCCACCGATACAATAAATCAAGGCAAATGGGACAGCTTACAATTAAAAGCCCAAGAGTGGTCAGGACTTGATAAATTTGATGATGTTTACACCACCACCTCCTGGGAAGATGGGCCAACCAATCGGTACATGCATTCGTCATGTTATATTTCTATTTAATCTTCAGTTATGCTTAAGCAAGCCAGGCAGTTTATTTTCAAAAGCAAATGCATATGTCAGTTGACAGAAGTGTGGAGACAGATAACATTAACTTTAGCTAAAAAATAATAACGTTACCTAACGTTAGCTAACACCAAATATCAATGATGACTTCTGCAAATAAAAATTGTTTTTGCTTTTGTTTTATATGTTCTTGATGGTAGAACTATCTTTAGACTAGTGAATAACGTTGATATCCTCAAACAAAGTGTCTTAAAGTGTGTAATGTTAACATTAGTTAGAGAAAAAGCGAGCTCGCGCAAGTGCTGACACTGACTGCTTCACAGACTGACTGAGCTAATCTGAGAATGCTTGACTGAAAAAGGGCCGTTGCCTACCAACAAGGTCAAGATTAAAAATCCATACTCTTAACAAAAACTAAAACTTCACTGAAAAGGGACATTGCACAACAGGGATTAGGACTAGACAGTCAGCTGAGTTCAAAGACAAGTTTCCTTTACTGTGTGCTGATGAAATCTAGTAGTCTAGGATTCAGTTTTAATTTCAAAGTTCATTTCATTGTTTGTTTTGAGTTGATCTTTAAATTCAGCTCAAGCAACTAACCTTGCTAGCTTTGCATACAGAATACTATTTTATGTTAGGCTATAGTGCAAAATTGTTTTTGGTTCATTATGAAAATGTGATGGGATGAACTGGACACCATATTCTCAGTAGCCTACCCTATTTAATGGGAAACCGCAAATCAGCAACTGTTGTTTACACACAAACATTGACTTTATTGACCTCAGAGATTACTTCTGTGTACTTATACTGTATATTATTCAACTCATCATGAGAAGACCTGTCATTCAAGCCTAATATGAAGGCTCTATGACGATTTTGAAAAAACTGCCTCAAAATTGGCAGCCATCTTGGATTTGAAGGTCAGAAATAGGTCAAATCATTATATAAACACCAAATATGTATTCCTTGACCAGAATAAGCTCTGAAACCATGTATTGTGCATCATTGTAGGTCAAAGCATTAAAAAGTTCATTTCCACAGCAGCCATTTTGGATTTTGGTCTCTCAAATATTTTCCCCGCCTTTTTTAAAAATACACCCCGGCTAAATTTGTTTATTAACCCTCCTAGATGACAAATCCATTGAGAAACGGACCTTCGCTCTCCACGGTCACGGAAGTGCCACAGATGACCCTACTAAACTGAGAGACAGAGTTGCAAAGAAACAGTTACGCATGAAAACATACACAGATGCCAAGAGACATGCCAAGACTCCTACACTGCACCCAGGAAGCCTGGTGCGTGTGAGACACCCTGTGCATGTCAAGAAAGGAAAGTCCAAGTTCAGTGAGCCTCTTAAAGTGATCCAACAGAAAGCACCTCACAGTTACACACTCACTGATGGGAAGACTTGGGGCGATTCATGCCTGTCTGCACTGCTGGACACCTTCACTCTTCCGGCAGAAGAACCGAGACCGATGGAGCCTACTCCAAGTGACAGCGTACGAGAGAGGAGCCAGCGAAACAAGAAACAGCCAGTCTGGGTCAAGGACTATGTCACGTGAGAATATAACATGGACATAGAGTTTGTTGCTGTGGTGGTGTTCTAAAAAAAGAGGAAGTAATGTAAGAGAAAATAAAGAAAGTGTTGAAAAATGTTCTTATTGTAAGAGTATTAGCCGAGGTATTACTACAGAGAATATTTTGGTTTAAAACATTCTGCTGTTAGCCCACGTCGCTTTAGGGTAGAAGTAACACTTCTAGAAAGGGGGAAATGTTATGTTCTGAAAGCTAATACCATTCCAGGCCAATAGGTGGCACTGTAGAACTGTTAAGAAAAAGACAAGTAGAAGAAGAAGCAGGAAGTGTTGTAATGTAATGTGGAGAACACACAGTAAAGATACATCAGAAGTTACTCTCCGTCTTGTGCTTACTTAATGCAAATACATAACTTTCTTTTTTGTCGGCGATCATGTGTGTTGTTTATGCGACACTTTCCAATAAGTATAAATTATGCTTAAAGGAGAATTTCGTTTTTTTTTTAACCTGGAGCCCTCTCCTCACATTAATTATTATCTGACGACTCACCCAGTGTTCTCTGCAGCGTTTTTGTCCATCTTAGGCGTTGTTTTGAGATCAATAGTGTCCAAGCCAGTCCTAGAATGGAGCTCTTACATTTTCATCCATGTAAATAGACAGTTTTATTCCCGTTTTCGACCCATATCGTCATAATCTGATCCCTAAAGAACCAGACTGCTATTCTCCCCCGGGCTGGAGAGCGCCTCCATTCTCCATTCTCCATTCCCCCTCTATTCTTCCCGGATCCCATTTCCTCCTGTCGGGTCAGTGAGATCAACTCTCGTCAAGTCAGTCCACAGGCCAGCGGCAGGAAGGTCTCGCGGGACTTGACGAGAGTTGGTCTCACTGACCCGACAGGAGGAAATGGGATCCGGGAAGAATAGAGGGGGAATGGAGAATGGAGGGGCTCTCCCCTGGGAGAGCGCGGGGGAGAATAGCAGTCTGGTTCTTTAGGGATCAGATTATGACGATATGGGTCGAAAATGGGAATAAAACTGTCTATTTACATGGATGAAAAGCACGCTGCCACGTGGCCCCCACGGAGCTCCATTCTAGGACTGGCTTGGACACTATTGATCTCAAAACAACGCCTAAGATGGACAAAAATGCTGCGGAGAACACTGGGTGAGTCGTCAGATAATAATTAATGTGAGGAGAGGGATCCAGGTTAAAAAAAAAACGAAATTCTCCTTTAAGGCTTCTTCCTTCCCACGGCCAGCCTGGGTTCGAATCCGACCCGTGGCCCTTCAATGTCATCCCCTCTCTCTGCTGACCTTTCCTGTCTACTAGGGTTTAATATTTCCCCCGAAAATGAGGCATACTGGCAAATGAGAAATGAAGCCCTCTTTGCCGGGAATCCCGGGAAATAGTTTTTCTTTTTTTGCCTATTCTGCCCTCAGGCTGAGGCTATAGTTCAGTGATGTCCATCAGTCTGAGGCTATATAATGCACCAAATGCACACAAAGACGTGCCTCATTTGATGCGCATCTTCTTTATTTAATTAATATTTTTATTGCAAAGCAAGGTGGAATTGTACATGGGTAAGTAAATGGTAAATGGCCTGCATTTATATATCGCTTTTATCCAAAGCTCTTTACAGTCAGTAGGTACATTCACCCATTCATATACAGATGGCGGCAGGCTACCACGCAGGGTGCTGGCACACCATCAGGAGCAATTTAGGGTTCAGTATCTTGCCCAAGGACACTTCAACATGCAGACTGGAGGAGGCGGGAATCGAACCACCGACCTCTTTTATCCAAAGTGATTAGTGGACGACCCGCTCTACCTCCTGAGCTACAGCCGCCCCAAGTAAGTAGTCAAGCAATCAAATTTTTTATTTTTTAACAAGAACAAGTATAATATGCAACCTAAAATGTACAGTTTTCTTTCCTGCCTTTTTGAAACGCCAACACACAAAAACGAACAAACTCGGACAGAAAAACACACACACACACACACACACACACACACACACACACTCCAATATTACAGCGTGGTGAATGTTTTTTCACAATTCAAAATATATAGAGTGGAGCACACCCAAAGCACACCCAAAAAGTGACCGCACACACATACACAAGCCAAATACCACAGGACATATGCGCATCAATTTCTGCTCCTATAGCGCACTGCAAGCATCAGATGGGCTACATACCGATAGGACAGAACCAGCAGTATTTTGGGAAGAAGGCCACTAATTTATATGGAGGCAGGCACAATGACCAATGAATAAAACATTGTTATACCATAGTTTTGCACCGCTGTCAGTCAGAGGCTGTAATTAATCAGCATACTTACCAGACCACGCCCACTTTCTCTCTCTTCCGCGTTAGATGCAATTGTATTTGTTCTGCCGGTTCAGCGCTAGTTGGCGTCCAAATTCAAAACAAAACCCCACTATGAATAAAGTTTGGCAACATTCAGAAGCTACACTGCGGCCAACATCAGCTACATGTTCATAGCGTTACTGCTGCGAGGAGCCGATGGCTGTACCCGGTCGGCATTTAACGTTAGTTACAAAAGCACGTCGACAGAGTTTTCTCACTGCCAGTACAGCAGGGGTTGACAGATACTAGCTAGTCCGACCCGTCACACAGCCAGCGCTCCTCGCTGCTCGTTAAATATTTCCAAATAGGCGTTATTCTGAGAAACTGGTCACATATTTGGAATGTTCTCATCCGAAAAAATATTAAAACTTTATAAAAAAAATGTTTTTTTTGCTTGAAAACAGCTTTTTGGCAAGGCTAAAAATGACTACGGTAGGAGTCATCTGCTTCCGTGTCTATAGACGGTTTTAACTTGACAACAAAAACATTCTAAATTGAACCCCCGCTCACTTCCTGTTGCAGTGTTTGCTATGGACATAAAAGAAAAAAAAACATTCAAGTGCAGGACTGACCATTCCGTGAAAACCGTCTATACAGCTGAGCAGCGAAAACAAAAGTAACGATGTCAAGTGAATATTTCTGCAGTTTGCCGAATGCTGAGAAAAAGGAAGTGCTGTGGGGTTGCGCTCTGGTGAAAACCGTCTATAGCAGAAAGACGATTACAAAATGACGTCATGCAGAAGCGTCCTTAGATGGGCAAAGAATAAGGTGAATATAAGTTCAGTGATGATGTCATCAGTGATGATGGCATCAGTGATGTCATAAAATGACAAAATACACTGGAGGGAGGTTTTAAGTTACTGTAGTTCAAAAGGTATTCATTTTGCACTGCCAATCATTTTGTATAGGTGTCACCACACACAGCGCACTGGTAGTGTGTGTGTGTTAGCATGTGCTCTCAGTCTCAGCTCAGTGGCTACTGACCCTCAACGACCCCCTCACCATCACACACACACAAGCGCGCGCACACACACACACACACACACACACACACACACACATACACACAGGCTTATAGTTAGTGACAGCTGACAATTCCCCCCGCCCTGACCTCTGACCCTGGGCTCTGCCTTCTGCTCGCCCAGCTAATTGACACGTCTCCTCTGATAAACCTCTCTCCCTCTCACACACACACACACACACACACACACACACACACACACACACACACACACACACGCACACACACACACACACACACACACACACAGAGAAACAACACACACACAAGCCAATGAACAAGGACAATACGCACACAGAGCCGTAAGCATGCACACAATGCAATCCTGCATCTACAAATACTGATGTGCACAAGCATACACTCTCACACACAAACACACACACACACACACACACACACACACACACACACACACACACACACACACTAACACAACTACCACAAGATACAGTAGGGAAAGTGAGAGAGAGAGAGAACTCCAAACAGGAGCAAAAGAGAAAGAAGAATAGATGAAAAAAATGACAGAAAAGTAAACAGAAGCAACAGAGCGACTGAAAAACAAGAGGGCGACAAATGTGTGTGAGAGAGAAAGAATACACGATGACCGAGACAGGGAGGAAACGAGAGAGAGAGAGAGCAGGAGCAGCTCCAGTCCCACATATGTTACCTATTGGTTTTGTATGGGGCGAGTGTCACTGTAGAGAGAGAGAGAGAGAGAGAGAGAGAGAGAGAGAGAGAGGAGGCAGGCATGCACTTCCCAGGCCGCCTGTGGAAAAGTATACTGTACAATTCATTGCTTCCTTCTGGCCAAATTAAAGGTCCCTTGTTAAAAACGGGGAGTTGGTTGAGGGTGAGGGGCTTTTAGGGAAGGGGGCAACAAAAGGGGACTTTTATTAGAGAGCAAAACGCCCCACAACCACAGAAAACTACTGTCTGTCTGTCTGTCTGTCTGTCTGTCTGTGTGTGTCTGTCTGTCTGTCTGTCTGTCTCTCTGTGTGTCTGTCTATCTGTCTGTCTGTCTCTCTCTCTGTGTGTCTGTCTCTCTGTCTGTCTGTGTGTCTCTCTCTGTCTGTCTGTCTCTCTCTCTCTGTCTCTCTGTCTGTCTCTCTGTTGTCTGTCTGTCTGTCTCTCGCTCTGTCTGTCTGTCTGTCTGTCTGTCTGTCTGTCTGTCTGTCTGTCTGTCTGGCCTCAGCCAGAATAAGTTTATGTTCATAAGCCCTAAAGCATCATTTATTCATTATCAACAAAAAATGAACAGATCATTTGTAAAAAAGAAAAGAAAAAAAAAGTAACAAAAAAAGATTATGTAGCCTACCAATGTGCAAATGATCTACTAGCAACAGCATTGTACAGGTGTTACATTAATGTCTCTTTCTCACCACTAAACCTGCCTGATCCTCTCCCCCTGCTCCTTGGCTGACTGAATCTCTGTGAACTCATCGAACAGAGCTTCGGGCAGCTGAGAGGAAATGGAGAAAATCACAACACCCTGAAGATCTCTCTTCCTACCACGTTATGCACTCCAACCTCACCTCTGCTGTCTCAAAAGCAAAAACCTCCTTCTTCATCTCTGAAATCCAGTCCACCGCGTCCAACCCCAACAAACTATTTTCCATCTTCTTCTTGACCCTACTGCTATTCAGAACTACAGACCTGTTTTTCTCTTCTCTCATTCCTTTCCAAAACCCTCGAACGAGCAGCGTCCGATCAACTTTCTTTCTATCTATCCCAAAACGACCTCCTTGACCCTGTGCAGTCCGGTTTCAAGGCTTCTCACTCTACTGAGACAGCTCTCCTTGCAGTCACAGAGGCCCTTCACACTGCTAAGGCCTCATCCCTCTCCTCTTTCCTTGTCCTCCTTGACCTGTCCGCTGCTTTTGACACAGTCAACCACCAAATCCTTCTCTCCATTCTATCTGACCTTGGCATTTCAGGATCTGCACACTCCTGGTTTGCTTCCTACTCCTGGTTGCTTCCTATCTCTCTAACCGTTCATACCGGGTCTTATGGTGAGGATCTCTCTCCAGATCCTGCCCTCTTACCACCGGCGATCCCCAGGGCTCTGTCCTGGGCCCCTTGCTTTTCCTTCTCTATATCAGATCTCTCGGTCATCTCATCTCATCTCATGGCTTTTCCTATCACTGCTACGCCGATGACACTCAGCTTTACCTTTCCTTCCCCACCCTCAGACACCCAAATCGAGGCACGCATCTCTGCATGCCTCAAAGACATTGGTGACTGGATGTCTGCCCACCACCTTAAGCTCAATCTTGGTAAGACAGAGCTACTCTTCCTCCCAGGGAAAGACTGCCCTCTCACAGACCTCTCCATCTCCATTGACAATAGCACTGTGCTTCCCTCCCAAACAGCTAAGAACCTTGGGGTGATCATTGACAACCAGCTGTCTTGCTCGGCCTACATTGCTCGGACAGCTCGCTCCTGTAGGTTCTCCTTGTACAACATCCGCAAGATCCACCCGTTTCTCACCAGGGAAGCGACACAAGTCCTGGTCCAGTCACTTATCATCTCCTGCCTGGACTACTGCAACGTGCTTCTGGCCGGCCTTACTGCCGCGGACATCCGACCGATTCAGCTCATTCAGAACGCTGCAGCCCGTCTGGTATTCAACCAACCCACATTCTCTCATGTCACTCCCCTCTTCCGGGACTTTCACTGGCTTCCCATCTCGGCACCCATCAAAATCAAGACACTGGTACTGGCCTACAGGGCAGCACACCAGACAGCTCCTGTGTACCTGCAATCTATGGTCAGGTTCCAAACCTCTCACCGCTCCCTCCGCTCCTCCACCAGTGGCGGACGCCTTGCCCCTCCTTCACTACGGGGGCTCAAAAGTCGCTCATCCCGTTAGCGACTCTTCTCGTCCCTGGCACCTCAATGGTGGAACAAGCTCCCACCTTCGGTCAGGACGGCCGAATCACTGCCGATCCTTCGGAAACCTCGTCGTGCATTAACCCTTACATAACACATACAGTCCAAACCAGACAAAGAAAAAGAGAAGAAAGAAAGAAAGAAAGAAAGAAAGAAAGAAAGAAAGAAAGAAAGAAAGAAAGAAAGAAAGAAAAGCAAATGTGTGTATGTACGTGCTCACAATCAATTAACAAACCAAGCCATAAGACAAGGCTGTGTGAACCTGATCAGAAGTGGTTGATTTAGCTTATTTTACTAAATGCTCTGTCCTACTATGTGGAAAGTCAAACTGAGTGCACCTAAACCACTTCAGATGTTTTCAACCCATTTTCAATTAGATTAGACAAACCACTAGCGGCCAAAATGTGAGGGATATATTAGCCTAAATGCTGGCTACCACAAAGTTTGAATGCATTAGCCTAACCATTAGCTTCTGTAATCGCATGTATTAGCTTAACTGGTAGCTTCCATAATGCTGAATGCATTAGTCTGACTGTTAGCAACCAATGTTTGGGCTGTGTCAGTTTAATATTGTGAGCTACCAGTGTATGAAAGTCCTGCAAGATCTAATTTTGTCTGAATGTTTTAGCCTCAAGGATAGATATCATAATATTTGTGCATTAGCACAAGTATTTTAAAGACGACCTACAACATTGATCCTGGGCTGATATGTTGGCTGATAAACTTTTTAACTGACAGGTCACAATGCGTGAGAGTAAACAGCACTTTGTCCGATGTGCTCTTTTCCTCCACTGGATCGCCCCAGGGGTGTGTCCTCTCTGCACTGTTATTCATTTTATACACAAACCTGTGTGTGTGTGTGTGTGTGTGTGTGTGCCAAAGTCACTTTATGAAGCGTCACATTATTACATTTGCTGATGACTCCATCATAGTGTCGCTCCTCAACAAAGACGATCTTGACCACGGCCCTGTAGTGTAAGTAAGTAAGTAAGTAAGTAAATTTTATTTCACTTATCACAGAGAGGACTCACAAAGTGCTTCACAGGTTAAGAAACACACAAAATAAAGACAAAAATAGGACAATGCATACAAAGTAAAACAGTGAGATGGAGAAATAGCAGTACAGGATAGCAGGGTTACAGAGAAACGAAAACATCAGGCCAGTCTAGGCAACAAATGCCTGTCTAAACAGAAATGTTTTCAAATGCTTTTTAAAGATCTCATCTGAGGCCGTGGCCCTCAAGACCGGTGGAAGAGCATTCCCACAACCTAGGAGCTACAGACTCAAAAGCTCGGTCACCTTTGGTTACGAGTCTGGTGCGGGGCACAACCAAAAGACCCTGGTCAGCAGATCTCAGTGACCTGCTGGGGACATGTGAATAGAGCAGGTCACACAAATATGCAGGTGCCTGACCATGCAAGGCTCTATAAGTAATGACCAGAACCTTGAACTGGATCCTGAAATTAACAGGAAGCCAGTGCAGGGAGGCCAGGACAGGGGTAATGTGACTAGACCTACTTGTCCTGGTCAGCAATCTGGCCGCAGCATTCTGGAGCAGTTGGAGGCGGTCCAGAGATGCCTTGCTGAGGCAAGTAAACAAAGAATTACAGTAGTCTAAACGAGACGAAACAAAAGCATGAATAATCATTTCTAGCTCGTCGTGTGAAACGACAGATCTGAGCTTAGCTATGTTTCTAAGGTGGAAGAAACATGTACGGGACAGGGACTTGATGTGTTTATCCAGGTGCATAGCCTGATCGAAAATCACACCAAGATTTCTCAGGCTGTGAAGGACTTCATGACCACGGCCCTGTAGTGAAGGACTTCATTGACTGGTGTAAGTCGTCCTTCCTCGATATCAATGTGTCCAAGACCAAAGAGATGCACATTAATTTTAGAAAGATCCCCCCTGTCATCTCCCCTGTCATTATCAATGAGCAGGCTGTGGAGGTTGTACAGCAGTACACATTGGAACCATAATAGATGAGAAGCTGTCCTTCGACCCTCATGTAGATGCCGTGTGTCGGAAAGCACATCAGCGCATGTTCTTTTATCGTAAACTACGGAATTTTAATGTCGACAGGACTTTTATGAAAATGTTTTATTCTTGTTTTATCAAATCAGTTCTTACCTTCTCGTTTGTGTGCTGGTATGGGTCTCTTACCCTCAAGAATAAGAACAGACTGCACAGTATTGTGAAGGTGTGCAGCAAAATTGCTCACAACACTCTAAATGACCTTCATAGCCTGTACAAAACTAGGACGCTGAAAAAGGCAAAGTCGATCTTGGCTGACCCTAACCACCCTCTGAGCCTAGAGTTTGAGCTGCTCCCGTCCGGTCACAGATTCAGTCTGCTGCCAAAATGCAGAACCAACAGGCACAAAAACTCATTTGTTCCTGCTGCCATTGGCTTCCTAAATAGCCCCATGTGATTTCCACTGTAACTGCTGTAAATTGTTGTACTGAAATCGGTTTGCTGTTTGTTTGATGATTTGTTGTTTTTTATGCTTCTACTCAAATTGCCCCTCGAGGATAATAAAGACTACCTTGAACCTTGAACCATTATTCTAGCTCTGTAGGCCTAATAAACCACTAGCATTTTTTATGTAAACTACATTTTATTCTAAACAATATAAATGTATTAGCTTACAATATTTAAGTTAAGTTAAGTTATCCTTTATTTATCCCCTTGGGGAAATTCATCCTCTGCATTTGACCCATCCTCTAGGAACCTTCCTAGAACTAGGAGCAGTGGGCAGCCACAGTGCAGCGCCCGGGGACGAACTCCACAGTTCTTTTTGCCATTGCCTTGGTCAGGGGCACTGACAGGAGTATTAACCCTAACATACATGTCTTTGATGGTTGGAGGAAACAAAGCACCCGGAGAAAACCCACACGAACACAGGGAGAACATGCAAACTGCACACAGAAAGGACCTGGGATGGACCGGGGTTCGAACCCGGGACCTTCTTGCTGTGAGGCAACAGTGCTAACCACTGAGCCACTGTGCCGTCAATATTTGAATGAACCTAACCACTCACTACTGTTATGATATTGTTTTAGCTAACATAATGTATGAATGTAGTAACCTTTGGTTACTACTATCATGTTTGAATGGATTAGCTTAACTGCTATCATTTAACCACTAACTAACATACTGGATTTAGGGTCATACCCAGTGCCTTTTTGTCCCCAGGAAATATTCCTTACTATTATTAATTTTGTTATATATAATTTGTAGGGCTGGGACTTTAACGCGTTAACTTTGATTAATTGATTACAGAAAAAATAACCTGTTCAAAAAATGTACGCATTTTAACCGCACTTTATTTTGGACTCCAGAGACCAAGGAACGTTTCTCAGTGGACGAATTCCAGGCATACCAATCATACCGATGCACAACATTGAGTGACGTCAGACAACAAAGCCCCAAATGTGGGGAGTGTGCTGTAAGTTAACGACAAACATGGAAGAAGCATATGAGAACGCGTTGCTTGGCCCGGTGGATGGGGAGTTTAGATTTAAGCCTCCGGTATCACCTCAAGGCTAAACATGTTGCAGTTAGCGTGGAAGCCAGAGCTAACATTAACTTAGCCGCTGATCATGCTAGCGTTAATCCTAGTATGAGCAAGCAGTCACCAACCCACACTCAACCAGATGACGGGGTTCAGAGCCAAGATGAGTAAGTTCATGTCTGACAAGTACAAATACAGTATGTATTGTCTATTCTTTGATTCACTCATATACCAAAATCCATTTGAGTTGAAAAATGTTGCTTCTTGTGTCAAATATTGATATGCGATTAAAATGTGATTAATTGTGATTAATTCATTACAAAGCCTCTAATTAGATAAAAAAAAGAAAATCGAGTCCCACCACCACTAATAATTTGGTATGTTTTGTTAATTTAATGTGGTAAAAGTTAATACATTTCATTGTTAAGCCTGTTGGTGTCAATTGGTGTCAAATACCCTATTAGGGTAGGTATTCATTTTCATTTAACAATTTGAAAACAAAATGAAATGCATAAATAATAATTATTATAATAATAATAATAATAATAATAATAATTATTATTATTATTTATATTTTTATTTTTATTATATTATTATCATTATGATGATGATGATGATGATGATGATGCAAAGTTGCTACATAATGTATGTTAACTTGAGCACACTCTTCACTCTTATTTGACAGCATGCAAAAATTGGCACTAGTAAATATACCAGTCTTTTCTCTCAACATTTAATATTTATTTGATGAACAATGACACAAATGTTTCAATACGGTTGCATAGTATTCAGATAGTCATGTCAAGTCTGTAACAGGGTTGAATAAATTCAGTCCACAAGTGAACAATGTACTCAAAATTATTAGGATTTAAAGGTATACAGTTCAGGCAAAAATGTTAATTCTGTCATCATCTACTCACCCTCATGCCAAATGAAACACAGGTGAAATGTGTTTGTCCATATAACGCAGGGAGGCCCTCTCAAAAACAACTCAAGTCAATGGCGACCTGCAGAGTTCCAAAACAAAATAAAAAGCCAAACAATCACACTGACAATATTCACCTTATTATTTGCCCATATCAGGAGGCTTCTGCATGACATCATTTTGTAATCGTATTTCCGTTACTACGTTATTACTCCCAACTTTATCATTTTTAGACTTGCCAAAAAGCTGTTTTCAAGCAAAAAAACAAGTGTTATAAAGTTTTACAATTTTTTCAGATGAGAACCTCCAAATAGGGATGCACCGATGCACATTTTTTCACTTCCGATCCGATTCCGATACCTGAATTTGGATATCTGCCGATACCGATATTATGCCGATACCAATATTTTTCTTGAATATACAGTATAGGCAAAGATTTGGCCAATTAAAAATTATTTTTTTAAATATACCTTGCAAAAAGCAGACAAAATTAAGAAAATATACAAGGCAAAGAAGGATACTATTATACATGGGCAAATTACGGCCAGCGCCCCCTGTGCGGCCCGCGCCAATTCCGATCCGATCCGTGAATTAGTGCCAATATCGGCACCCGATACCGATATTGGATCGGCCCCATCCCTAATTCCAAAGATGTGAGTTTATCAGAATAACGCCTATTTGGAAATTCTTAAAGGCCCATTCCGTCAATTGTCACTATTACTGGCGCTGGTGGCCGTTAATGTAACTGCAGGCAGCGTGTGAACGAGCTGACACGCGGGCACCATACTCGCACCCGCACAAGCAGTTGCCTGGCAACAGCAGAGGTGTTGCTTGCTTTGTAACGTTAACTCATAAAAGTCACTTGAAAACGGCAACCTGGACAATTTATCGGTCAGATCAGCCTCGATGCCCAGGAAGGATTCTGGATGAATTATCGGACGTTATTGTGGCATGTTTGGCCGTGTTTTGGCTTACATTGGCTGCGGGGAAATGGATATGATATTCACGCTACCGTGAGCCAGGAACTACCCTGCTTCCCCTGTATGTACGGTACCGTCTAATGCCTGGAGTTCAAACTGAACAATCAAACAATGTTTCATAAGCATAACAGTAACTTTAGGCATATTTACGACTGTTACATTCATTATCCACACAAGACGGTAACGTTATTAGTGGAGCTCGGTGGTAATTTGACTTTGGTAATTGACTTTGACACAGCAAAATGAAGCTCATTTCCGGATATTGTTTGATTTCGTTTGATTGGTTGAATGGATTAATGCTACACGGAAGTACGAGGAGAAGGGGCGGCTGCCCCTAGCGGCTGCCGGCGGAGTTTCCGAATTTGCTCTGTCTCCCTTATCGCCGTAATGCATTATGGGTAGTCAGCTACTGTGGCTAATGTAGCCGCTAACGGTACTTACTTTACATTGCAGTAAAACGGCACTGAATGACCAAATTGATTTAACTTTTAACCATTTCGAGTAACACTGTTTCCATACGGACCCCCAGCGTTGGTTAGTTGTTTATAACGTGACTCTATTTAAAACCTTATCGTACTCCGTTTTCTGTGCTGAATCCAATGGTCTGAATACAGAGAAGGCTTAAGGCTTTATCTAATGGTATAAATAACGTTAAATGGTCCGCCATGTTATGGACGTTAGATGTATGGTATCTATATAGTTACGTGTGTCTACTAACATTATTAAAATATCATAAAGTAATGCTATTTTCTGATAATTTGCTCAACTATACTTGCTACCTGATGCCTTGCGGCACATTGCTGCCTCTACCGGTCGGAAGTATTACTGTTCTTTTTATCCGATGTTTGTCGTCAATTTTCCTCGAAATGGGGCTATCATTTGGAAAACGGAGCGCGTTAGAGCATGAAAAAGACTTGAAATTATTTTTTCAGACCATACACTAATTTGGAAAGTGTTTATTTAATACATAGACCGAGAGAGAAGTTGTCTCGTTTCCCATATAGTTGAATGGATGTTCCCGGGAGTGTGCTACACAAGCTGCGACCCCCACTGGCCATTTGGAAAGAATGCAATTTCCGCATAGGCCTCAAAAATAGGCAGGCTGAAATGCCCACTGGTCTTGACCAAACTGAACAGTCAAACAATGTACCGTAAGCATAACAGACAGTAGGCTAACGTTAGGCATATTTCCGACTGATTCATTATCAACACAAGACAGTAACGTTATTAGTGGGGCTGGTGGTAATTTCTATAAATATAGCTAAATCTATTAGTTAGCCGCGTATAGCATCAAGCTAACGTTATGGTTCTAATAGGCAGACTCACCACCGCAGCTAACTGCAGTCAAACAATAATGTTCCATGACCATAAGCATAACGGTAGTAACATTAGGGTTGCATTACTTCACACAAGACGGTAATGTTAGCAGAGTTTCTGACCAGGTGGTCAGATACTTGTACTACGGAGTGACAGTAAAAATCTTGAATCTTGAAAATCCATTAGCAAGCAGCTAACGTTATCTGGTCAAAACCACATTACAGTAGCTACAAGCAGCAAGTTTCCTTCATGAACCGAAAACACAGTCCTGACTCTAGTTTCCTCCCGATGTCGGTCACATTGCTGCTGTCTGGCCAGACGGGCTTCATTAGATAAATATTTATTTATTTATTTAGTGTGGACTTTTTCTGGACTCTGTGTTGTTGTTTCATTTTGCTAGCGACGAACGTAACGTTAGCCATTTCCTGTTAGCCGTCTTCTTCGTTTACGCCGGAGCCAGGACAAGAGGGAGGCTCGTGAACGCGCAGACGTCACATCCTCTAGCTGTGGCGGGAAATGCTAACCCCTTCAAAACTGCGGTATTTCCATGTATCTTCTGAACGGCTGGTCAGAGAGAAACGCCCCTGGTCGCCATTTTTAAGTTACGTCAAGGCGCATTCACTCATTGCCAATAAAAAACACTTTGTGCACATTTATTTCTCACCAGAACCAACGGAATGGGCCTTTTACGAGCAGCGAGGAGCGCTGGCTGTGAGCGGTCAGACTAAAGCTAGCTAGACTATCTGTCAACCCCTAGCGTTAGTACTGTACTGGCAGTGAGAAAACACCATCGACGTGCTTTTGTAACTAACGTTAAATGCCGCCCGGGTACAGCAGCAGTAACGCTATGAGCATGTAACTGGAGTTGGCCACAGTGTACATAGCTGCTGTATGTTGCCAAACTTCATTCATAGTTTACAGTTTATTGATGTTTACCGGCCGGCTAACGCTGAACTGGAAGAACAAATACAATTACGTCTAACGCGGAACAGAGAAAAAGTGGGCATGGTGAATAAGGTGAATAGACCTACACACCATTAATTGTTGCAGATCAATCAGCTGTAGTTCATATTGTCACTAAATGATGGTGTAAATAGGTATTTTTGAAACGCTGAAGAACTGATCCACTGACTTCAGTTTTGGAGAAGGCTGCTATGGAGTTGTGCTGGCAAGCTCTCTGTGTGCTATATTATGGGCCAAACTTCACCTGTCTTTCAACTGGTATGAGGGGGAGGAGATGATGACAGAGTTTTCATTTCAGGGTGAATATCCCGTTAACTGTGGGATCTGGGCCACATGTTCCTCTGATAGCTAAACATTTCCCTCTTGCCAGAATGTTCTGAGATCCAAAAGGCACCGTATGGAAGGAATTACCAAGTAAATCATTGATCTAACAGGTAGCGACCACAAAATGCATCAGATTAGCAGTTATCTCCATAAGCTGGTTGCCTTGGCCTTAATGTTAAAAGCAGCAGGGGGTGTGGAGGTCGTCTTCCCTCTGGAAGCTGCACTTCCTACCAGAGGAAGACCATTCATTCCTTCTGGAAGGTCCCCTTAGGAGCCAGAGGCTGAGCGGACACTGCCGCAACACACGCACACACACGCACGCACGCACGCGCACACACACACACACACACACACACACATCTGTGTTTCCACCTATGAAAGACAGTCTGGTCTGTTGATCGTTATCATACATGTAGCTGGAATAGTTCCTGCTGCTCTCTCTCTTTAACCCTCCATCCCTCTCTCTCTCTTCCTTTCTTTCCCTCACTCTCTCAATCTCTCGCTTAACCCTGTTCATCTGTGTCTCTGCTCTTTCTCTTAGCCATGGTTTACAGAAATTGGCCTGTGATAAATTAGATTACTTAGTTGAAACTACCTGTTGCATCATATAGGATTAAGATCCTGCTGATATATTTTTCCCAAGATAAGTGGCCGGGTTTCCTCCTTGTTCAAAACACAAACTTGTGGATCTAGAAATTCTCTGTGCAGCAATGATTTCCTTCTTCAAATCTTCAAAGAGGCAAAGAATGAATTGTTGAAAAGCCCCAAACCTTGAACTTATTGAGCACATCAGGGTATGAAACAAATCAATACCCCAACATGAATGTCCAACAACTGTCACTTCAAAATCTCACTTGATTCAAGTATTGCCAGATCTGCCAGCATCCTCTGATGCAGGGATACTCATCTTACTTTGCCCGGGGGCCACTTTTGCAAAATGATGAGGCCAGGGGCCAGTAAATAAACAACAATAATATTGTGGATTGTAGGTTTTTGGGGTGCCAACTGGAGTTTAGTCTGACAAATTTAACATTTAAGATTTGTACACTCTGAACCCAGATAGCATAAATCTGAACCACCAAGCAGAATGCAAACAAATAAAGCAATAATCAGAGCGACAATGTAAACACAGGCAAGATAATGATGTCTCAGACAATTTTCAATAATGAAGGCTACCTTAGTCAATACCTGATTGAACTATCTTATTCATTAATTCATTGATTCCTTCCAATCATCTTTATCTCCCCTGCAGCCAGTTCAGGTTATGTCACTCAGTTATAAATAGACACGCCCCTTCAATCCTGTCCAATCACCGTCTCCCACGCTTTCCCTCTCTCTGGCCTGCTGGCCAATCACTTGAATGGAGTATCACCCGCAGTCGCTGATTCTACGCCGTTGCAGTTGTTTCGACCCACCACCTGAACACAACTAATGTCATGTAATGTCACTCCTGTAGAACTCCTTATGGGGGGTTCTCTATCCTATACATCACTGACGTCCTCCTCTCGCTCAGGAGGAGCGACATCACATCATGGAGTCATGCGCCAAATCTAAATGTTGTTTGTCCATTCATTAAAGTTTGTTATACCTTCCTATAGTCTCTCATTATTGAAATATAAATCAGTGTATTGGAGGTACAATAAAAACCACTGACAAAAGAAAAATGTCCTTTACAGGCAAGTCCAAATATGTGACAGCCGCTGGTAATTTCAGTACAACCTCACCACGGTAGAAATCGCGCAATTGGAGGTGAAAGATTTGTTTGTGAAAAAATATGTGATAGAGAAAATTTACATCACATTAGCCTTTATTTGGACAATCACTAGTTATTAATATATTCATATACATTTCCATTTTAGTTACATATACTTATGACACAGACATACTTCATATTTAGATGACCTGTGTACATACACAGATAGACATCATATTTGGATAACCTGTGTACATACACAGACAGACGTATTTAGATTGATTGATTGATTGATTGATTGATTGACTGACTTTATTTGGTGAATGTCAACAATGAGAGAGGGAATACAGACAATCACCGAGGATAAAAACACAATAAAGCCATAGGCTTGTTTCCATTGCGGTCCTCTAACAAACAACATGAGGGACAAAAACAACACACGAATGGGTATCACCTTCTATACTCAAATTAAGACTTTTAACATTATTACTAGATTGAATAGGAATAATGGCACACTTGAATATTATACAATACATAAACATTTGTTGTTAAATGTATGTGTGTGTATGTGCAGCATGCAATAATGTCACATTAACACGGTAACTTCTGCTACTCTACAACGTTAGTCCTGTATTAGCTATTTGACAAATGGACATGTATAATGTCATGCAATTATGTTAGCTAAAGATTACCTCGATTTCATGGAAGATAACGTCAGGCGGCCGGTGACACGAGGTCTGGACATAATATCCACTACTGGCTTTTTCTTCAGGCTAAAAAGTTACCCAGTTGGCAGCAGCTAGCAAACATAGACAGTAAAGAGAGCAAGAAGCAAAAAGGCTAGCATTAGCAACTAGCAAGCAGTAGTAAGCGGGGACAACAAGATGGCTGCCGTGGCTCAGCTGTCAGAAATTTCTCTGAGAGCAATGTGGGCACTCCCCCAACTCACGTCACTTCCTGCATTCGCGGCTCCCGATTTGAACAGATGTCCCACAACTCTCCAGGAAAATCCATTCATCCAATCAAACGGAATCAAACAATATCAGGAAGTGCAGGGCTTAATTTTGCTGTGTCAATCCCAATGGGTTGATATTATCCATACTTTATACTATCAATGGTTTTTCTCCAAATCAAACATGTTGTCCAGCGTGTGTTCCCAAATTCAACCGGTCATCAAGTGTGACCCAAGCCTGAGAGAGAGAAGTGCTAGGAGGAGAAATGAGAAATGATTTCAGGAGAGAGGGAGAATAGATTAATTTGTAACTTAAGAGAAGGAAGATAATGTTGGTTGAGTGTGGAGAGGCTGATGCGTGGTTCTTGTTGACAAGATGAGAGAAAGGCAGTGCCTCTGCTGTCCTGGAGCGGGAGTGGAAGGTCATCCCAGCATCGCTCTGACTGGCCTGCTGTCAGTGAGAAGCCAATGTACGTGATGTCACTTCCGGACCCTCACGTGGCGCCCCCCTGGCCATTCGAGAGAATGCAATTTCCGCAGTGGCTTCATAAATTCACCAGGACTTTTACCCACTGGGAAAAACACACTTGAAGTCCAGTTGTATTTCGGGAAGACAATTGATGACTAGTGGGAATTGGGGAATGAACTTGAACACAAATGTGTTTGATTTGTGAGCAGACACTTGACAACAGAGCATTTCACAACTAGAAGGGCTTTAGAGAGGCAAAGTGACCGCCTACTTCCTGCTTCAGCACTGTACCAGTGATTTTTATCCGCCATTTATTTTCCCATAGACATTTCGTAAAATGCTTATAAAAATAGTTTTACTTCGTCAAACCAAACGGTTCAGGTATATTTACAATCGGGAGAGACCATAGAACATTTCAATACACAACATTATCCCAAATGTTTTCAAAAGTGCTCAAAATCCATAATTTTATTATGTATCACACGGTCCGTTTGAGCGACTCGCTTTTTGTCGATGATGTCATCACAGAGCGCCAGCTGTTACTTGGATTCTCCAGGCCATTCTAGACTATTTTCTTACTTTATCAAGTCACATCACTGTCAGTTTCTAGATATTGGTTGTTTTTAACTATATCTTTTGACTGGATGAATGATTTTAGTCTGGAGGTCTGGATCTATTAGTTAACGTTAGTTACGTTAGAGAAAGTGAGTAAACGGCTCACCTTGCGGACATCCTGTATCCAAATCCATTGGAAAGAAATGGTGAGTTTTAACAAACTGTTCATTTGGTAGAAGCCTTGTGAACGATGAACACGGATAAAGCCCAAGCTTTGAAACAAACTGAGCACAATAGAAACAAGCTGAGCTAACGTTAGCAACCAGCGCGGCTTGCAGCCCTCCAGCAAATTCCATTTGGGGAAACAGTGATTTTAACGTGAAGTTGCTTTATTCAGCGTTTTGACCTGTTGTAATTAGAGAGTCTGTTTGTTTTCGGAGAGGAGGAGACGTCTGCGGGTATCGACTCCTGGTGAAAACCTTATGAACAATGAACACTGAGGGGAATCCTATTCTCATAAAACGGCTCGCATATAGTGTGCACTTTGTGGCAAAGTGGGGGAAAGTACCACATAGTGTCCACATATTGAGTCCCTATGGGGTCATTTACTTGCCCGGAAAGCAGGTTTTTCATGCAATATATTGCACGACGCCATGACACGTCGTCTTCTGTTATTGTTAGCGGCAGAAAATTACATACTGCACGTTTAAGTGAATCTTGAAGAAAATTGGGCAAATAGTTTTGCCGTATTCCTGCTGACAGACAGCCAAATACACAAATGGTATTGAAAAGTACTGTACAGTAACCTCCTTGGTGGAGGCAGAACCATGGTGACGGCTCAGTTCAAGTGCTGAACCCTCACACATTACGTCTGACCGACCCAAGCCAGCACCGGCTCGCTCCGATCAGGAAAGTCAGTCTTGATGTTAATGTCAAACTGCAGGATGTATTGTATTGTATTGCATTGTGTTGTATTGTATTGTATTGCACTGTGTACTGGAAGAAATAAGATATCAACAGCAGATCATCTTTACAAGCTTTCCCAGTACAGGAGCAGCTGATCAAAGCCCAGTCCCAGCCAATCAGCTGAGTTTCTGAGCATCAGAAATGGGTGCGTTCAATCACACAGCGCATCAGACACTAATGTGACACAAGGTCCGGCCCGGATTGATTTGTAGTTCGGTCCAGAGTTTGAGAAGCCTATTGGTGCTGCTATTGGTTGTGGGTTTGAACCTGCATCTCCTGGAGTGACGGCACCCATTTCACACACCATAAACACCATTACATATTAGGGGAGAACAGGGACGAATGAAGCACTTTTTTTTTTTTTTTTGTCATTGTGTAAAGATTGTTTCAGCTGGAGTTACAATATTTTTATGTAAGCAACCTACACATATCCTCTGGCATTACCAACCGTAGTTTCGTTCCATGGGTCAATACATCAGACGGCAACCAGAAGCTGCGCAATGCTTTATTTGTCCCGCAGTGAGGGACAAATAAAGCACAGGCGGGGGACTAATGTAGCGGTTGTGAAAAAGGCACAAAAACAGCCAGCTAACAATTTTTTCTGGCATTAACATACAATTCCTTCATCTTTTAGTCATCTAAGAAACTATAAGTATTATGAAATACATTTTAGTATGTTATATGTTGCAAATTAATATAATTATAACTTCTATCTATATATTTTGCTGATGTGATCAATATTTTACCTCCCTTAAATGGCTTATCCAAAGAAATATTTGAAAATGTATATTTCTTGTCATGTAATAGATTACAATACCATATTCAATATTTAGAATTTAGCCAAAATGCACATCCCACTGCAGTCCTACAGGTATTAAATGAAGCATGCCATCGTAATTAAGGGGTGTACAGTTCACTCACCTGATCAGCAACCACATTTACTGGTAAGATAAGTGTGCTACATTTTTTCTCTAGCAAGTCGTGTAGGCTAATAACCATATCCTATAGAAATGCAGGATAACATGCATGACAATAATGAGTTTGTCCTTTCATTGTCCTGCAAGCACAACGGCAGATAAATGCATAGTCAAGGCAATTGGAGCAAAGTGCTTAATTTGTCCCCCACGCATCTCCCTGGATGAAAGCTAAGCTAACACAAAGGATATGCTAAAATTACACACAAAACAATCACTTAGCTGTAGTGTACCGATAGGTCTAACAGATGAATAGCATTAGCAGCATTAAATAAATAAATTCCAACACGCTAATAGAAAAATACACAGTTTCCAATATTTTACTCACGTTTGAAAATGGGACGAAAATGCAACGTTTTGGCGGATATCTCCGCCACCCGCTGACTCGCCAAGCTGAAATTTCACAGGAAGTGAGCTACCAGGAAGTGTAACATGGAGAGAAAAAAAATCGTCTTCCTGAGTTACGTCAAAGATAGTGAGGACGAGCTTATTCCGTCCTCCTGCTTCATTCGTCCCGGATCTCCCCTACATTTACACACACACTCTCTCTCTCTCTCTCTCTCTCTCTCTCTCTCTCTCTCTCTCTCTCTCTCTCTCTCTCTCTCTCTCTCTCTCTCTCACACACACACACACACACACACACACACACACAACGTGAAAGTCAAACGTGAAAGCATGGGTTCATGAGCCTCATATTTTATTTTCCATCTGCAAGGACACTTAGCCCTAATAACTGTGTGTGTGTGTGTGTGTGTGTGTGTGTGTGTGTGTGTGTGTGTGTGTGTGTGTGTGTGTGTGTGTGTGTGTGTGTGTGTGTGTGTGTGTAGTGGGGGCCAAACAAGGTTCCATTTTCTGTCTGTGTTTTTACACACACACACACACACACACACACACACACACACACACACACATCACATCACACCACACCACACCACACCACACACACACACACACACACACACACACACACACACACACACACACACACACACACACACAGATCTATGGGTCAGAGGTTCTGGCCATGGCCCTGGAGGATCCTGTTCAGGATGGGGAAACCTGCCAGCTGTGTGTGTGTGTGTGTGTGTGTGTGTGTGTGTGTGTGTGTGTGTGTGTGTGTGTGTGTGTGTCTGTGTGTGTGTGTCTGTGTGTGTGTCTGTGTCTGTGTCTGTAATGTGACAGACAGACAGTCACAGCAGGAGTGTGGAACACAGCGATGTTACTACAAGCCTCCACTCAATACAATGTCAGCTGACATGACTGCATTACTGCTCCAGCCAGTGTCAGAGTCCACCAGAGTCCACTGACATGACTGCTGAGAACGAGGGTGAAAGAGTGTGTCACCCGGCAGAAGCATGAGAGTGAAGGTGAAAGAGTGTGTCACCTGGCAGAAGCGTGTGAGAATGAAGGTGAAAGAGTGTGTCACCTGGCAGAAGCGTGTGAGAATGAAGGTGAAAGAGTGTGTCACCTGGCAGAAGCGTGTGAGAATGAAGGTGAAAGAGTGTGTCACCCGGCAGAAGCGTGTGAGAATGAAGGTGAAAGAGTGTGTCACCCGGCAGAAGCGTGTGAGAATGAAGGTGAAAGAGTGTGTCACCTGGCAGAAGCGTGTGAGAATGAAGGTGAAAGAGTGTGTCACCCGGCAGAAGCGTGTGAGAATGAAGGTGAAAGAGTGTGTCACCTGGCAGAAGCGTGTGAGAATGAAGGTGAAAGAGTGTGTCACCTGGCAGAAGCGTGTGAGAATGAAGGTGAAAGAGTGTGTCACCCGGCAGAAGCGTGTGAGAATGAAGGTGAAAGAGTGTGTCACCCGGCAGAAGCGTGTGAGAATGAAGGTGAAAGAGTGTGTCACCTGGCAGAAGCGTGTGAGAATGAAGGTGAAAGAGTGTGTCACCCGGCAGAAGCGTGTGAGAATGAAGGTGAAAGAGTGTGTCACCTGGCAGAAGCGTGTGAGAATGAAGGTGAAAGAGTGTGTCACCTGGCAGAAGCGTGTGAGAATGAAGGTGAAAGAGTGTGTCACCTGGCAGAAGCGTGTGAGAATGAAGGTGAAAGAGTGTGTCACCTGGCAGAAGCGTGTGAGAATGAAGGTGAAAGAGTGTGTCACCCGGCAGAAGCGTGTGAGAATGAAGGTGAAAGAGTGTGTCACCCGGCAGAAGCGTGTGAGAATGAAGGTGAAAGAGTGTGTCACCTGGCAGAAGCATGTGAGAATGAAGGTGAAAGAGTGTGTCACCTGGCAGAAGCGTGTGAGAATGAAGGTGAAAGAGTGTGTCACCCGGCAGAAGCGTGTGAGAATGAAGGTGAAAGAGTGTGTCACCCGGCAGAAGCGTGTGAGAATGAAGGTGAAAGAGTGTGTCACCCGGCAGAAGCGTGTGAGAATGAAGGTGAAAGAGTGTGTCACCCGGCAGAAACGTGTGAGAATGAAGGTGAAAGAGTGTGTCACCCGGCAGAAGCGTGTGAGAATGAAGGTGAAAGAGTGTGTCACCTGGCAGAAGCGTGTGAGAATGAAGGTGAAAGAGTGTGTCACACGGCAGAAGCGTGTGAGAATGAAGTGAAAGAGTGTGTCACCTGGCAGAAGCGTGTGAGAATGAAGGTGAAAGAGTGTGTCACCCGGCAGAAGCGTGTGAGAATGAAGGTGAAAGAGTGTGTCACCTGGCAGAAGCGTGTGAGAATGAAGGTGAAAGAGTGTCTCACCTGGCAGAAGCGTGTGAGAATGAAGGTGAAAGAGTGTGTCACCCGGCAGAAGCGTGTGAGAATGAAGGTGAAAGAGTGTGTCACCCGGCAGAAGCGTGTGATAATGAAGTGAAGGAGTGTGTCACCTGGCAGAAGCGTGTGAGAATGAAGGTGAAAGAGTGTGTCACCTGGCAGAAGCGTGTGAGAATGAAGGTGAAAGAGTGTGTCACCTGGCAGAAGCGTGTGAGAATGAAGGTGAAAGAGTGTGTCACCTGGCAGAAGCGTGTGAGAATGAAGGTGAAAGAGTGTGTCACCCGGCAGAAGCGTGTGAGAATGAAGGTGAAAGAGTGTGTCACCTGGCAGAAGCGTGTGAGAATGAAGGTGAAAGAGTGTGTCACCTGGCAGAAACGTGAGAATGAAGGTGAAAGAGTGTGTCACCCGGCAGAAGCGTGTGAGAATGAAGGTGAAAGAGTGTGTCACCCGGCAGAAGCGTGTGAGAATGAAGGTGAAAGAGTGTGTCACCCGGCAGAAGCGTGTGAGAATGAAGGTGAAAGAGTGTGTCACCCGGCAGAAGCGTGTGAGAATGAAGGTGAAAGAGTGTGTCACCCGGCAGAAGCGTGTGAGAATGAAGGTGAAAGAGTGTGTCACCCGGCAGAAGCGTGTGAGAATGAAGTGAAAGAGTGTGTCACCTGGCAGAAGCGTGAGAATGAAGGTGAAAGAGTGTGTCACCTGGCAGAAGCGTGTGAGAATGAAGGTGAAAGAGTGTGTCACCCGGCAGAAGCGTGTGAGAATGAAGGTGAAAGAGTGTGTCACCCGGCAGAAGCGTGTGAGAATGAAGGTGAAAGAGTGTGTCACCTGGCAGAAGCGTGTGAGAATGAAGGTGAAAGAGTGTGTCACCTGGCAGAAGCGTGTGAGAATGAAGGTGAAAGAGTGTGTCACCTGGCAGAAGCGTGTGAGAATGAAGGTGAAAGAGTGTGTCACCTGGCAGAAGCGTGTGAGAATGAAGTGAAGGAGTGTGTCACCTGGCAGAAGCGTGTGAGAATGAAGGTGAAAGAGTGTGTCACCTGGCAGAAGCGTGTGATAATAAAGGTGAAAGAGTGTGTCACCTGGCAGAAGCATGTGAGAATGAAGGTGAAAGAGTGTGTCACCTGGCAGAAGCGTGTGAGAATGAAGGTGAAAGAGTGTGTCACCTGGCAGAAGCGTGTGAGAATGAAGTGAAAGAGTGTGTCACCTGGCAGAAGCGTGTGAGAATGAAGGTGAAAGAGTGTGTCACCTGGCAGAAGCGTGTGAGAATGAAGTGAAAGAGTGTGTCACCTGGCAGAAGCGTGTGAGAATGAAGGTGAAAGAGTGTGTCACCTGGCAGAAGCGTGTGAGAATGAAGGTGAAAGAGTGTGTCACCTGGCAGAAGCGTGTGAGAATGAAGTGAAAGAGTGTGTCACCTGGCAGAAGCGTGAGAATGAAGGTGAAAGAGTGTGTCACCTGGCAGAAGCGTGTGAGAATGAAGGTGAAAGAGTGTGTCACCTGGCAGAAGCGTGTGAGAATGAAGGTGAAAGAGTGTGTCACCTGGCAGAAGCATGTGAGAATGAAGTGAAAGAGTGTGTCACCTGGCAGAAGCATGTGAGAATGAAGGTGAAAGAGTGTGTCACCTGGCAGAAGCATGTGAGAATGAAGTGAAAGAGTGTGTCACCTGGCAGAAGCGTGTGAGAATGAAGTGAAAGAGTGTGTCACCTGGCAGAAGCGTGTGAGAATGAAGTGAAAGAGTGTGTCACCTGGCAGAAGCGTGTGAGAATGAAGGTGAAAGAGTGTGTCACCTGGCAGAAGCGTGAGAATGAAGGTGAAAGAGTGTGTCACCTGGCAGAAGCGTGTGAGAATGAAGGTGAAAGAGTGTGTCACCCGGCAGAAGCGTGTGAGAATGAAGTGAAAGAGTGTGTCACCCGGCAGAAGCGTGTGAGAATGAAGTGAAAGAGTGTGTCACCTGGCAGAAGCGTGTGAGAATGAAGGTGAAAGAGTGTGTCACCCGGCAGAAGCGTGTGAGAATGAAGGTGAAAGAGTGTGTCACCTGGCAGAAGCGTGTGAGAATGAAGGTGAAAGAGTGTGTCACCTGGCAGAAGCGTGATAATGAAGTGAAAGAGTGTGTCACCTGGCAGAAGCGTGTGAGAATGAAGTGAAAGAGTGTGTCACCTGGCAGAAGCGTGTGAGAATGAAGTGAAAGAGTGTGTCACCTGGCAGAAGCGTGTGAGAATGAAGGTGAAAGAGTGTGTCACCTGGCAGAAGCGTGAGAATGAAGGTGAAAGAGTGTGTCACCTGGCAGAAGCGTGTGAGAATGAAGGTGAAAGAGTGTGTCACCTGGCAGAAGCGTGTGAGAATGAAGTGAAAGAGTGTGTCACCCGGCAGAAGCGTGTGAGAATGAAGTGAAAGAGTGTGTCACCCGGCAGAAGCGTGTGAGAATGAAGGTGAAAGAGTGTGTCACCTGGCAGAAGCGTGTGAGAATGAAGGTGAAAGAGTGTGTCACCTGGCAGAAGCGTGTGAGAATGAAGGTGAAAGAGTGTGTCACCTGGCAGAAGCGTGTGAGAATGAAGGTGAAAGAGTGTGTCACCTGGCAGAAGCATGTGATAATGAAGTGAAGGAGTGTGTCACCTGGCAGAAGCGTGTGAGAATGAAGGTGAAAGAGTGTGTCACCTGGCAGAAGCGTGTGAGAATGAAGGTGAAAGAGTGTGTCACCTGGCAGAAGCGTGTGAGAATGAAGGTGAAAGAGTGTGTCACCTGGCAGAAGCGTGTGAGAATGAAGTGAAAGAGTGTGTCACCCGGCAGAAGCGTGTGAGAATGAAGGTGAAAGAGTGTGTCACCTGGCAGAAGCGTGTGATAATGAAGTGAAGGAGTGTGTCACCTGGCAGAAGCGTGTGAGAATGAAGGTGAAAGAGTGTGTCACCTGGCAGAAGCGTGTGAGAATGAAGGTGAAAGAGTGTGTCACCTGGCAGAAGCGTGTGAGAATGAAGGTGAAAGAGTGTGTCACCTGGCAGAAGCGTGTGAGAATGAAGGTGAAAGAGTGTGTCACCTGGCAGAAGCGTGTGAGAATGAAGGTGAAAGAGTGTGTCACCTGGCAGAAGCGTGTGAGAATGAAGGTGAAAGAGTGTGTCACCTGGCAGAAGCGTGTGAGAATGAAGGTGAAAGAGTGTGTCACCTGGCAGAAGCGTGTGAGAATGAAGTGAAAGAGTGTGTCACCCGGCAGAAGCGTGAGAATGAAGTGAAAGAGTGTGTCACCTGGCAGAAGCGTGTGAGAATGAAGGTGAAAGAGTGTGTCACCTGGCAGAAGCGTGTGAGAATGAAGTGAAAGAGTGTGTCACCTGGCAGAAGCGTGTGAGAATGAAGTGAAAGAGTGTGTCACCTGGCAGAAGCGTGTGAGAATGAAGGTGAAAGAGTGTGTCACCTGGCAGAAGCGTGTAAGAATGAAGGTGAAAGAGTGTGTCAACCGGCAGAAGCGTGAGAATGAAGGTGAAAGAGTGTGTCACCTGGCAGAAGCGTGAGAATGAAGTGAAAGAGTGTGTCACCTGGCAGAAGCGTGAGAATGAAGTGAAAGAGTGTGTCACCTGGCAGAAGCGTGTGAGAATGAAGGTGAAAGAGTGTGTCACCTGGCAGAAGCGTGTAAGAATGAAGGTGAAAGAGTGTGTCACCCGGCAGAAGCGTGAGAATGAAGTGAAAGAGTGTGTCACCTGGCAGAAGCGTGTAAGAATGAAGGTGAAAGAGTGTGTCACCCGGCAGAAGCGTGAGAATGAAGTGAAAGAGTGTGTCACCTGGCAGAAGCGTGTGAGAATGAAGGTGAAAGAGTGTGTCACCTGGCAGAAGCGTGTGAGAATGAAGGTGAAAGAGTGTGTCACCTGGCAGAAGCGTGATAATGAAGTGAAAGAGTGTGTCACCTGGCAGAAGCGTGTGAGAATGAAGGTGAAAGAGTGTGTCACCTGGCAGAAGCGTGTGAGAATGAAGGTGAAAGAGTGTGTCACCTGGCAGAAGCGTGTGAGAATGAAGGTGAAAGAGTGTGTCACCTGGCAGAAACGTGAGAATGAAGGTGAAAGAGTGTGTCACCTGGCAGAAGCGTGTAAGAATGAAGGTGAAAGAGTGTGTCACCCGGCAGAAGCGTGAGAATGAAGTGAAAGAGTGTGTCACCTGGCAGAAGCGTGTGAGAATGAAGGTGAAAGAGTGTGTCACCCGGCAGAAGCGTGAGAATGAAGGTGAAAGAGTGTGTCACCTGGCAGAAGCGTGTGAGAATGAAGTGAAAGAGTGTGTCACCTGGCAGAAGCGTGTGAGAATGAAGGTGAAAGAGTGTGTCACCTGGCAGAAGCGTGTGAGAATGAAGTGAAAGAGTGTGTCACCTGGCAGAAGCGTGTGAGAATGAAGGTGAAAGAGTGTGTCACCTGGCAGAAGCGTGTGAGTTGGCAACCCTGTATGCTAATATGCAAGTGGTGGAGTGTTTCCACAGCTGAATAACTGTGGCCGCTGCTAACGGCTAACAGCTACTAGCATAGAGCTGTGGTTTGTGTTAGGTTAGACATGGTATGGTGTAATAAGACTGACGATGGATCTGTTAGGATTCAGCCTCTTAAATACAGTCTTCTGCTCTAACTCTAAGACAGGATGGACAGGAGAGAGAGGGAGACGGACCTATCGTTTAGTCAGGGTTCAAATTTAGCACAGTGCCTTTTAACAATAAGTACAGGTGTGTAAATGTGTGTGTTTATGGGGGTGGCGTGTGTGTGTGTGTGTGTGTGTGTGTGTGTATATGGGTGGGGTGTGTGTGTGTGTGTGTGTGTGTGTGTGTGTGTGTGTGTGTGTGCGCGCACGTGTGTGTGCGAGCATGTGTGTGTGTGTGTGTGTGTGTGTGTTATGGGTAATGTGTGATCCCAGGTGGGCTGTAGGGGTGGTGCAGAGATGCAGCGCCAGGAAAGAGGAGAAGGAAGCCACTCTCTCTTTCATCTCTCTTTCATCCCTTCTTCAAGCCCCACGAGGAGATGAGGAGAGAGGGATGCGTCTCTTCCCCCCTCTCTCTCTCTCTCTCTCTCTCTCTCTCTCTTTCTCTCCCAATCTCTGACATCTTTTGATGCCTTTCAAGTCTGCCAAACGTTTTTCCGGCTCCCAGACACTCGAACAAAGTTTGTGTGTGTGTGTCGAGCGGGGTTTGGTGTGGCGCCTAATTACTCTTAAGTCATAGACCGGTACTGTAGGCGGAAGGATTGTGTGTGTGTGTGTGTGTGTGTGTGTGTGTGTGTCCGTGTGTGTGTGTGTTTGTCCGTGCGTGCGTCTGAAAAATGAGAGTGGGGGGAGTGATTTGTTCTCTACTCGCCTGTTTCTTTTGTTTTTCAGGGGCTGGGTGGTCTTCATCTGAGAGGTGTGTGTGTGTGTGTGTGGGGGGGGGGGGGGGGGGGGGGAGGGGTGCCTTGCTCAGCAGCACCCCAGCAGCAGCTGAGGAGGGGATGGTGTTACTCGCTTTCCACCGCCAACATTTTCGAACCAGCCACCCTCTGGTCACGCCTGCTTCTCTAACCATAGGCTGCTGCCACCACTTACATAATGAAAATGATACGCTATAAAACTGTATGTGATGGGATTACACGACAGACTGTTAGACAGCAGGTTAGACAAAAGCGTTTGCCTTGCATCCAGTGAAAATCACTGACTACTAACATTAGACACTGGGTGTTGATGAAGATCAGGCTGATGTTAGCTGCTATTACAGTAGATTGATCAAAGAAGCAAAGACTGTTGAAATCATAGCAGATAGTTGCTATAACGTTAGATGGTCTAGCAGGGGTTCCCAAGCTTAAGAATGCCGTGGCCCACTTTGAAATCTGAAAATCTTACGGGGCCCACCCAACCCTTTAATCACAACCCCGATCAACCCACGAGACTAAAGATGAAGTATTTTGCTATATATTTTTTATTAAAAAATGATTTTTTTTAAATTCATTAACCCGAGCATGTGAACTTGGGCATGAAGGAAATTAATAATCCATCCACATACAAAGTTTTTGGCAAAATACCCAAAAGCAGATTGCCAACATTTTCTCCCCCCTTCTCATCAGACGTATTTGCATGCATAAGACATTTGTTGAAACAAAATGTGATGAGCAACAACAGAAGAAATCAATCCACGAGCTATTAATGCTATGCTGTGAGAAACGCTACCTTATCTGTAACGGGGAGACTAGTGGGCCGTCAATCATGGCCCAAAACATGTTTTTTCTATTGTCTATTTTGTAAAAAATGGGCCCATAATTTACAAAATGAACATCATGCTGTTAAGACTTAACTAGTGATTGAGACCATAAACTCATTAGGAAAGTGTTTATTGAGGTAATAAATCAAGGGAAAAGTATGACCATTTCTCCTTAAACTCCCCGGTAACCGGACTTCTTTTGGCAGCCAGTGGAGTCGCCCCCTGCAGGCCATTTGATAGAATGCAGGCTTCAGTGACTTCCGCATTGGTATCACAAACAGAGCTAGCAGCTAGCCCACTGGTCTCTGACTGTCTGAGGAGGAGGACTGGTGGAGAGAGAGGACAAGTCTGGACACCACACGCCCCCCCCCCCCCCTCCCTCTCCTGTCCCTCCCCCACCCCCACCCCCCCCCCCCGTCTTTTTAAGTCCAGACCACAGTCTTGCTCTGGAGGTTTCCATGACAAACAATACTAATTAGGGATCATTTTCCTGCTCGCTTTTTTCAATCATGTCTGGAGGGCGGAACTGAAAGGCAAGAGTGTCTGTGAGCGCAAGGAAAAAAAGTGATGCGCTATTACATCTGAGGTATATTAAGTGCAGGAACATGAGACACGCACGCACACACACACACGCGCGCACACGCGCACACACACACACACACACACACACACACACACACACACACACACACACACACACACACACACACACACACACACAGCTAAGTTGGAGGATTTTCATTTCCCAAAGTGGTCCGTGCACTTCTCTCACATCTCGTTTACAGTGCAGGTGATCTGAGCCCAACTCTAGCCTGCAGAATGCAGATCAGCTGCTGGACATTCCTACAGGGATCCTGCTTCCTTATTGAAATAAAGTTGCTCATTCATGTTATCGATTATCGTATTAAAAGATACATTTTCTTTGCTGCTCTGATTCTGATAATAAAATAAACAAAATAATGTGTAGGCAAGGATACTGTGATGGAGTGACGACTAGAGAGGCGGCTACTACATAGGCTGGTTATATTTGTCTGTATATATGGGCCTTTTTCACAGGAGCCATTTTGTGTTTAAAAGGCAGGGTAAACACAGGTGCAACCAAAACAGGGCCCCAGCAATGAAACACCTAAATGGATTGGAAGTTGGGTAACACTTTCTATGAAGCAGATGTCTATAACGCTTATAATGCACTTATAAGGCATTATAATCATCGTTATAATGCATTATAATGTGATTATAAGGGGGTAGGGTGTCCCTCATCTCTTTGAAAGTTTTAAGAAGTCACTTGTTCATCAAAGATTCTTTTCTTTTTTCTTTTTACAAATTCCCTTCTCATGAGTGACTTGTAGATCAAACCATTTTATTGTTATTTGCATTATTATTGTTACAAATTGGTAAATGTTGAAAGTTGGGGGGGAAATTTAAGGAGTCACTTGTTGATCAACCCTGCTTTAGTAAAGACAAACTGTCATAAAACATGGATTTGTCCTCAATGCAAACCAGAAGCCTTTATGACTGGTGTGTGTGTGTGTGTGTGTGTGTGTGTGTGTGTGTGTGTGTGTGTGTGTGTGTGTGTGTGTGTGTGTGTGTGTGTGTGTGTGTGCGTGCGTGTGCGTGCATGCGTGTGTTTGGGATAGGAACCAAGAAACAATGTGTGTGGACAACAGCGTTTTCCAGTTTGTGTTATGCTGCGTGTGCGTGCGTGAGTGTGTGTGTGTGTGTGTGTGTGCATGCATACGTGCGTGTGTGTGTGTGTGTGTGTGTGTGTGTGTGTGTATGTGCATGCATACGTGCGTGTGCTCGAGCGTACGTGCGTGCGTACATGTATGTGTGTTCAGTGTGACCTGCTCGTTGTCTGTCAGATGAAACGGATCAAGACTAATTAGGTTTGGTAGCCAAATGGAAGATAAACAAATACAAAAAGAGGGGCAGGAAACAAAGGATTTTGCAGCACAGCTATAATCCACTTGATTAAAAATATAACTATAAATAAATAAAGGGTGAGTGTGGAAAGCTCTGGTAAAATCCTCAATCGACGTGCTATGACTATCAGAGCGAGAGAGAGAGGGATGGAGAGTAGGACCAGATGGGGAGAGAGGGGGAGAGAGAGAGAGAGAGAGAGAGAGAGAGAGAACAGACAGGCCATGAGTGTAAGATGGGAACAAACAGAGAAACAGAGTGTAGACTTGGCAACAGTGAGCCAGCAACGCTACGCACGCACGCACACACACACAGCTTGTGTGTGTCACACACACACACACACACACACACAAGCCCCGCTGTCACAACAGCAGAAGACATTGATGATGTCATCATGATGTAATTAGTGCAGTAATAATACTGTCATGATGTAATTAGTGCAGTAATAATACTGTCATGATGTAATTAGTGCAGTAATAATACTGTCATGATGTAATTAGTGCAGTAATAATACTGTCATGATGTAATTAGTGCAGTAATAATACTGTCATGATGTCATTAGTGCAGTAATAATACTGTCATGATGTAATTAGTGCACTAATAATACTGTCATGATGTAATTAGTGCACTAATAATACTGTCATGATGTAATTAGTGCACTAATAATACTGTCATGGTGTAATTAGTGCAGTAATAATACTGTCATGATGTAATTAGTGCAGTAATAATACTGTCATGATGTAATTAGTGCAGTAATAATACTGTCATGATGTAATTAGTGCACTAATAATACTGTCATGATGTAATTAGTGCACTAATAATACTGTCATGATGTAATTAGTGCACTAATAATACTGTCATGATGTAATTAGTGCAGTAATAATACTGTCATGATGTAATTAGTGCACTAATAATACTGTCATGATGTCATTAGTGCAGTAATAATACTGTCATGATGTAATTAGTGCACTAATAATACTGTCATGATGTTGTCATGATGTCATTAGTGCACTAATAATACTGTCATGATGTCATAAAGCACCTTCTCTGCTGTGATTGACTGCCTCCATCGCCAACCCCTCTGCCCCTCCCCCCCCCACTATCATCTTCCCTCCCCCTGACCTCCCCCCTCCCTCACTGCCTTCTCCCCTGTTGACTCCTCCCTCATCACCGACATTATCACCGCCTCAAAGTCTTCCACCTGCTCCCTCGACCCCCTCCCCACCCCCCTGACCAAGGCCTGCCTCCCCGCCCTCATCCCCCACCTCACTGCCCTCTTCAATCAGTCACTCTCCCAAGGTCACGTCCCCTCTGTTTACAAACTCGCCGCCGTCACCCCCATCCTCAAAAAGCCAACCCTCGACCCCGCCAACCTCTCCAACTACCGCTCCGTCTCCAACCTCCCATTCCTCTCCAAAACCCTCGAGCGCATCGTCGCCACCCAACTTCACTCCCACCTTCACTCCCACAACCTCTACGAACCCCTACAGTCTGGATTCTGTCCCTACCACAGCACCGAAACTGCCCTCTCCAAAGTCATCAAAGACCTCATCACCTCCCGTTCCCTCCATAGACTCCAGATGGTCCAAAACTCAGCCGCCCGCCTGCTCACTCACACCCGGTCCCGCCATCACATCACCCCTGTCCTCCACTCTCTCCACTGGCTCCCTGTCAAGCAACGTATCAACTTCAAACTACTACTCCTCACCTTCAAAGCCCTCCACAGCCTAGCCCCCCGCTACCTGACTGACCTCCTCATACCCCATCGCACCTCACGTACACTCTGATCCTCTTCTACTGCCACCCTCATCATCACCCCATCCAGACTCAAAACCTTTGGTGACCGTGCTTTCTCCCGTGCCGCACCCCGACTTTGGAACTCCCTCCCCCAGACCGTCCGAGACTCTCCCTCACTCCCCACTTTCAAAACCCGACTTAAAACCTATCTGTTCTCCCAAGCTTACACCCTCCCCTACCCCTGACCACCTCCTCCAAACCATCACCCTCCGCAAGCCCCCACCCCCCCCCTGCCCCTCCCTCCTGTTATCTTCCTCTCCTCTGCTTCTCCATACTTGCCCTGAACCGCAACTGTTATTTGTACCTGTCCCCTGTATCTGTTGCCTGTTGCCTGTATCTGTTGCCTGTGTCTGCTGCCTGTTGCTTGTCTTTTGTTTTACTGTTAAGCATCTTTGAGTCTTGAAAAGCGCTATATAAAATAAATGCATTATTATTATTATTATTAGATCGCCACTCCCCCACTCTCCACTTTTGTATTTGTTTTTTTTCTGTATCTTTGTTGTATATGTTTATCTGTTCATGGAAAGCATCTTTGAGTACTTAGAAAAGCAATACGTCCTATCTATTATTATTATTAAGAGAGGAGAGAGAGTAGAAGAGGAACAGGAGAGGAGAGGAGAGAGGAGAGTGGAGAGGAAGAGACGAGAGGAGTTTGCTCTCCTACCTTTCTTGGCCTTCTTGGATGGCTGTTTCTTCTTGATGAACTTGGAAGCCTCCCGTGGGAGGGCCAGCTCCTCCCCATCCCCAGCCACCTCCGTGATTGGTTCAACACCTCCTGAGTGACAGGCAGAGAGAAGACAATCAGCCAATGAGCTGCTACAGAGGTAAAGCTGAACGAGCGTGCTGCTTCTTCACATGCACACTATGGTTGTGTCTGTCATGCAAGGAAGCGTAATATCATATAGCTACCTAACTAGATAATTGTTTAATTAGGTATTTCATTGTAATATAGGTGATACAAAAATAACTTGTTTCAGACATCCTCATTCTTGAAGGTAGCATCGCACACGACGGGTCGCACTGGTGCTGTTTCCATTGAATAGACAGACCTAAGCTTGATGAAGTTGTCTCCCAAAGCATTTGGCAATACATTAGCATAAAATGGCATGGCTGATGGCTGTTTTCCCTAACTATAATCCAAACAGGTCGAGGCTTCACAGGCGAACGTTTTGTTGTTTTTACACTTTTAATTTAAAGGGGAAAAAGGGAAATGGTATCTGTGAAATGTGAGATTTGACGAACTCCACTTACACTTGAAGGTCTGCCCATGCTGCTATCCTCCTGGCTGTACACATGCCCCTGCTTTGGGGCATGTGGAGCGGGTTTTCTAAAGTAGCTAACGTTAACGTTAGTTAGCAACCTAGCTCGGACTGCTGTCCAGAACAGAGTCAGGTAAGATGCTTCCTACTATTGTTCAAAAGTGACTTTCCTCACACTGTACAAACATCTGACTGCACTAAAATTAAGTAAAGGTTGACGTTATTGACTATTCTACAATAAAAACAACAAGAAAGTGACAGATGTTTGTTATTTAGCCCAGTGGTCCCCAACCACCGGGCCGCGGACCGATACCGGGCCGCAACGCATTTGGTAACGGGCCGTGAGCCCGGTCCAAAAAAGAATATATATTTATATATATATATATATATTTTTTTTACTTTTTTTTTTTTTTTTTACAAACTACAAACATAAATAAACGTCAACTTGAAACTATGTTTCAACTACCACACAGCCTATAATATTATAGCCTATGTTTTTTTGTTTTTTTGTTTTATTAAAATTGACAACCGGTCCGCAACTTTTTTCCATCTATCTACCGGTCCGCGGCACAAAAAAGGTTGGGAACCTGTGATTTAGCCAACAATGTTTCACTTTTTTCTGATGCGGGAGGCTTTGTGGGCGCCACCATTAGGGGCTCGCTCGGGCTTGCTTCATTCTTCTTCGTCGATTCGAAGGGTCGCAAGGTATTATGGGATATCCAAGCCCACCAAAGGCACCATGGTTCCTCGAAAATTGGTCAAAACCTGGTAACTATAAAGGTTGCAAATTCAGTGAACTTAATGTATCAAACTGGCTTCAGGCAGCCTAATTACAACTTCTTACCTAGAAATGCGACCTACATAGCTCGTTCACTTGAGAATCAGACAGGGCCTATTGCACACATTCACAATGGGAGCTGCCCAGTAGAACCGTAGCCTTCTAGTGCTGGCCGCAGCAGCTTCAGCAGCAGCAGCAGCTTCACTAGACGAGTTGGGGGTTAAGTGCTTTGCTCAAAGGCACCTTGACTGGACTTCAAGATTCAAGATTCTTATTGTCCCTCCGTAGTACAAGTATCACGTGTGAAATTCTTGTGCTGTAGGCTCCGTTACAACATAGTGCAAAATAACAGTCCAAAGAGACAAAAAAACAAAACAAACAAACAAGAGAACAACAAGCAAACAATAATTGAACATACGTAATGCACTGCAGCTACAGTGCAGCTGCTACATGATTGTCTATTTATGAGTATTAAGGAGTCTCGTGGCCTGCGGGAATAAACTGTCCCTCAAGCGATTTGTTTGTGCTTTTGGGACCCTGTATCTCCTCCCTGAGGGTAACAGGGAGAACAGACTGTTGTGGGGGTGATTTGTGTCCTTGATGATCTTCAGGGACCTCCTGAGGCACCGCTGGTTATACAGTTCCTGCAGTTCTGGCAGCTCACATCCACTTTACAAGTAGGAGTGTCAAACAGGTGCACAGGGTAACAGCCAAGAAGTGAAAAGAGAGTAAGGGCCTGTGTACATCTAGCATCTTTTCATCAGGTCCGGCATCTATTTTCAGTTGTTTCCAATGGGGGGAGAGCGTATGCGGGCGCACACGGACGTCTAGAGAAAATGCGCAGCCCCCAGCGTCTATTTTCAGAGCGCTCCGGTGTTTTTGTGCGCCCGACTCCCAGTGCTTCCAGCTGAAAATATTTTTACTTTTCAGAAAGACGCTGGTGTCGGGTGCTGCTTTTCTGGCAACTTAATCATGGAGAAACTATCGCAACAGAGACAGAAAGGCTCAATTGTGGGAGCAGATTGGCTAGACACTTGATATTTCTGGTGAGTGTTGAGCTAAATCACTGTATGTGTGTTGTTTGCTAATGTTAGCTGTCAGCTATCAAGCTACTATACCGCACTGAACTAATGTTAGTTTCAAACTGCTTCCTTGTATATTGTGCGCTGAGATCAGCGCTACCCAGCGTACTTCCACCGTTTAACGGTCGGAAAAAGACGCTAGATGGACACACGGCCTAAGAGGTTAAAACGACAGATTAAAATACCAGAGCAGAAGTACAGTGTTGCCTCTGTAATTATTTAGTAGTAGAGCTCCACCACAGCAACAACACAACCAGGAGCTGCTGCTTAAAATACCTTCCGCTGAGCTCTGACGGCGAACACACTGGAAATGGAAGCAGTGTAAATTCAGCTGGAGCAGGAGCCTGGCCAGCCGCCAGTCACAACCCTGTACTGCATGCCTGACTGCACACAATCATCAAAAATAGACCGGAAACAGAAACTCTCTGTGCCGTGAGCTGCCTGTGCTGTGGTGTGACTGGTCTGATCTGTTAACAAGGACGCTGAAATGAAACCTGCGCTTCGCCTCACTTTCGTGTCACTTCCATTGCCAGTGTGTTTGAACCATGCCTTTTCTTGATGCCTTTACACTGCAGGTCTTGATGCCCAGTTTAGATCTTTTGCCTATACCCAATTTTTGTGAGCGCCTGTTTACATCTACTTTTAAAAGTGACTCGTATCCGATACCGCCACCGGTGTGTTTTACTTTTCCTAAACATAACTGTAACAACCAACCTTTGGGACGTAATTCAAAAAGTTTTCAAAATAACACGCTGGACAAAATGTGACTGATAGTCTGGACTGAGGCAAAATGAGTGACAGTCAGAAAAGAAAGAAAGAAATAAAATGAAAGAGAATATCCAATTTCGTGTGGTTTTTTGCTGTTTACTGTACACGTTCATAATACATATCCAATCTGTGCCACATGTGAGCAAAAATATCAGAATGACTTATACCAGGCAGTCTAAAGGCGGTCTTAGTTTACTTTCTATCACAGGAATCTTACGAGGCTTGTGTGGTTTTGACTCTTTGCGATGGGTTGGTTGTAATTGCTGATCAAAGAATTGAAGTTTAATCTACTGTGGAGTTTGATGGCTTGACTTGAAAGATCAGGAGGGAAACAAACATGAGGTTTGATGCAACCAGCAGACCACCAGGGAGCAGCAGGCTGGCAGACATCTTTCTTGATGTGAAAATGGAGATTGTTTGAAACTCTGCATCAGCATTACATTGACTTTATCCTATCACACTGCAGTTTAACTTGTTTTGAGGAAACTAGCTTTTATAAACATTTTATAAAGAAATGATTTCGTCAACCACAAATTCCTCACTGAGAAAGTTTAGACTCAAGTGAAACAGTGAAGTTGCATCCATCTCACTGTGTTCAGCTCCTTCCACTGGACTTTGCATGCATTTGCACTCCCTTTATTTTTTTAGAGACTCATTGTAAGCCACTGTGGAAAAGAACCTCAGCTAAATAGGGTATTTTCATCATTGATTATTTTTTCAACTACCGGTAATCGATTACCGTAGTCGTTTGGTCTATAAAATGTCACAAAATGGTAACAAATGTCGATCACTTCTTCCCCAAAGCCCAAGATGACGTACTCAAATGTCTTCTTTTGTCCTACACAAATAAAGGTTCATAAGATCATTTATAAAGTGTAAGTAAAGTAATAATTATCACTTTTCAAACTGAAACCCCCCCAATTCTCCTATCTTTCCAAATCCTAGAAACTCACAGTTGATCCCAAGTGAACCGCCCCATCCGCAAACCCTTAGGGGAGTAACCCCACCCATCTACTGTTTATGGATAAATAATTATTACACCTTTGATACACAAAAATGTCAATTTCACACACTTCCTGAGGTCATAGTGGACGGTTTCGTTGGAAAGCCCATGCTCACTTCATGGATAAGCGATGACAATTTCGGAAAGATCCAAGCGTCGGTTCCAGAGTTATTCAAGAAAAACCTCTTATTGGCTGTTTAGAAGGCTCTGGGAGGCTTAATTTGCATTTTTGTCCCATCATGCAATTCTGACCCTCTTAGAGAAACAAAACCCTGAGTGAAACACACATCTCTCAGAATCACCTACTTGGCCATTTGGCCATTCAGACATCTGCCTCCATTTGTCAAGGTCAGCTGAAACCTTTTATCTCATTTATTAAGTGCTTTATAATAGATAGTCCTCACTTTAGATGGGCTCACATAAAATACTTAAATAATGACTAGTAACTACATTAATTAATCATGAGTTTGAGTATCAATAAGTGTTTATAAACCATCTATTAACACTCAGTAACCATGTACAAATGTACACATAAATGTACATACATATAAATATTAGTTTAATCATTTACTTACACTTTCTAAATGAGCTTATGAACCATTAACAACTCCTAAATAAATGGTTTGTAATTGATAATACGTATTTATAAATGGTGAATCTATCATTTACAAAGTATGAGAACACAATCATTAAACACATTAGAGATTAGGATATTAATCAGGAATAAAATGTTTATAACCGTGTTACTAATGCTTAGTGATTTATGAATAATGCTTTATAAATGATGAATTCATGAAGCATTACTAATGCTTTATTAATGCTTTATAGTGTATCGTTATTACAAAGTGTTACCGGATATTCTGTAGTAAAATTCCAGGTGCATTTAATAGTAGTGTCCAGTATGTATGTGTGTGTGTGTGGTGTGTCTGTGTGTGTGTCTCTCTCTCTGCGTGCCTGTGTGTGTGTGTGTGTGTGCATGCACGTGTATGCCTGTGTGTGCGCGCGTCTGTGCGTGTATGTGCACACTGCGCATGTGTGTGTGTGAGTGCGTGTGTGTGTGTGTGTGTGAGTGACAAAAGCCTGGTAGAATCCCATGGATCAGTGTGGATTTAGGGAGCTCCTGAGGCCAATGAATTGGACGCCTTGTTGCTCTCCTCCCTCTGTCTCCTCCTCATCCCCCATTCCCAGTGTTGTGCATGACTCCCTCTGTCTCCTCCTCATCCCCCATTCCCAATGTTGTGCATGACTCCCGGCATCCAGGCGTCTCCGTCCTGTCTTTGATGCACATGCACAGTACCCATCATCCGGGGAAAACGTGACATCACCGTGACCGGAAAAACAAGAAGCTCCCAGTGCTTCTCCACAGAAAAAATGTCTAGCCGTCCTCATACTACGTCCAAAGTGTGGGAACATTTCACCCACAATAATGTGAAGTGCAAAATCTGCTAAATAAGCTGAACTCGCTTATCATGGCAGCACGAGTATGGTGCGCGAGCATCTCAAAAGGAAGCACGTTGTGGCGAATGCAGATGAAGGCTAATTAGCTTGTTAGCTCACTGGCAACCGCAACGTTAGCTGCTAACGTAAGCTATTGGCTAACGTTAGCTATTGGCTAACGATATTAACGTTAAAAGCCTGCTGTAACGTTGTCATCTCATAGCAACGTTAAGCTCATGTGTTGCTGACAGGAATACTGGAAACCTCATTTTACTCCGCAGTTTGCGCTCTACTTACGACATTTAAAAATGTGTTTGATGCCTGAGAAGACTGAAACAATTTATTTTTGTTGATATTTTGGTTGCAGTGAATAGTTTTTGGTTCCATTTCCATGCCACGTAGTAGTGCCCTAATTTTATTTTACATTATTCATTCAATGGATAGTACATCATTGCACTATATGTTTTCTTTTTTTTGAAATTCTCTTTTTATTATAGAATTATCAGGTCCATTATACATTTCACACATTTTCCTCATTGTATCCATCTTTTCATCATGCTCAACCATGTACAAACATCCTACCCAATCCTTCCGATGTCAATTCACATAATGATGTTGTCTTACATTTTTATACTGTTACTGACCATTACTCCCAAATGTTCTATCCTATGTCAATAACTTACATCAATAATCCACATTTTTATAGTGCTCGAAACCGAGCAATGGGGTGTGCCTTCATACTACTCTAACCCCTTTTCTTACGGGGGGATGAAATAAAACAATCCAGCATACAGACAGAAAAAACAAACGCTATTACAGTTTACACAAATGATGGTCTAATATTTATGATGTACATTATCCAGCTTTCCCATCTTTTCATGAAGTTGTCCTGTTGCAGTCTAATTGAAAAAGTAATTATCTCCATTTTATATATTTCGTAAATTATATCAATCCATTCATCTACTGTGGGTCTGTCCGGTCTTAGCCACCTTCTAGTAATTGCTTTCCTGCCCGCTGCACTCAGAATCCTGAATAAGTACCCATCCGGAGAAGAAGCATTTTCTGATGATAGGGCACCTAAGTACATGGTTTCCATTTTAAATGGGATGTCCCCATGAAACACCTTTTCCATCACCCCATGTATCTCCTCCCAGAATCGGGCTAATACCGGATAAAACCAAAACACATGATAATGGTTGGCTTCTGCTGACCCACACTGTCTCCAGCACATGGAAGAGTTGGTATAATGTCTCGACTGTACCGGTGTAATAAAGAATCTCATAAGGCCCTTCCAACAGAATTCTCTCCATGAGGCTGAACTTGAAGTCCTCCACTGTAACATACATAAATTCTCCCACTCTTCATCAGTTATATATATATCTCCATCCCTTTCCCATTTATGTCTTACATACCCTGTACCTTCCTTTGTTTGTTGCAAACCCCCGTAGAGTCTTGAGATGGTTTTTTGACTCGAGCAAGAAGCGTATGCCTCTGTAAAAACTTGTAAAAAAATATTGTCCTTTAATTTTTCTTTATTTTCCCTCAGTAGCTGTTCTATATGATGGCTAATTTGAAAAAACCTAAAAAAATCTTTATCAGTCACATCATGTTGCATCTTCAGATTTCTAAAACTTTTCATGGACCCTTGTTCAATAAAGGTACAGTAAGCTGTTAAGCCCTTATCCGTCCAACCCCTAAATCTCGCATCCACTCTACTGGGAGTGAATTCTGGGTCAAACGCCACCCATCTCAAGACTCTAACAGCTTCATTCAGTTGGCATTGTACAATTGCCTTGTTCCACATTTTGAGTGACAGACTAATCCAGGGATTCCCCAATTCCATTAGGTCATTCCTCCATTCCTTTACCCCCAAAACCGCTTGAATTGGGTGCACTATATGTTTTCAATTTCAATGTGTACTATTTTGCAGTTTTGCAATTTGCACACAAAGTACATTGATGCCAGAAATAAATATGCTGCTACATGCTCTAAACTTTAAAGTTCATGAAAATATTATTTTTGAGTGAATTATCATCATTAATTTCTAGTCTTTATTTTTATTTGGCACATGCTTAAAACAACTTGAAGCTAAATTTAGAAGCTGATGATGGCTAAATCAGAGCGATTGAGTAATTGTGCGATATGATCCGATTAGTCGACTAATCGTTAAAATAATGGGTGACTAGTCGACTATCAAAATAATCGTTTGTGGCAGCCCTAGTTTAGTGCAACTTGTAACTTCCATGACCCTGCCACAGAGCAATAACCCAAATAACACAGAACTAGTGAACAAACAATTTGTCTAAGTACTAATGGTGTAACAAACAATGCACATTTTCTAGTGATGGCAACTGCTCTACCCATTTTGGCAACCACCCTATTGATGTGATCGGACCAAGGCAATGTACAGTCAAGCCAAAGTCCTAGAAGCTTTACTGTTTTTACTTGTTGTATAATTTTGTAAGTTCTGTAAGTTCATTGTAAGATTGTGTGATAATCTATAATTACAACCAAAAATTATGCACATTGTTTTTGATATATTAAGTATAAGTTTATTTGTCTTTATCCAGTTATATATAATGCTTAGCTCGTTAGAACGTGGTTGAGCTCTGTACATGCGGGGTCCGCATAATAAAGAGTTGAATCATCTGCACACATACTCAAATTAGCCTTATTAATTGCAAACCCCGAAACATCCTATGACCCCAGGGTACATCACTGAGGATACGTCCCAGTTATGCATCCATGCAATGTTTTTTTTTCTTTATTAGTTAGCCTGGCCTAGCCAGTGACTCATAGGAATAGACTGAAACCAATGTGACAACCAGGAAAGACTAGTGACTACTGGAGAGTCAGTTGACAGCCGGAACAGGGACGGCACCCGGGTAGCAGTATGGGTTAGCTCCCCAGCCTGCGTCTTCCGTGAGGAAGAAGCCCAACAACCCACGAGAGGCCTTTTAGGAGGGCCATTCAAGCCGCAAGTGGAGACTGCAGTGCCACCAATTACTGGTACTGCATGGTGTCCACCAAGATACCATCACCTCGGAATGAGATGTTTGGAGCGGGGGAGTCTGGTGCAGCGCACAGGTCGTAGACCTGGTGAGACGAGGGAGGAACCCGGCCGGGTGGCAACCCACAGAGCCCGGTCCCTCTACGTACCAGAGCCCTCCCCCTCCCCCGGTCCCAGCAGAGTAGTTCCGGAGCAGCGGATTGAGTGGCCCTGACCACGTGACCACCTTCGACCCTCCCTATAGGGCTGACCGTGGGTAGCTACTGGGACGTAAGTTGGGGCTTGGCCAGCCCCGGCTGGGTCACCTGGGCGAGGGTGTATGATGTTGCCAGACCCGAAACATCCTATGACCCCAGGGTACATCACTGAGGATACGTCCCAGTTATGCATCCATGCGATGTTTTTTTTTTTTTTCTTTATTAGCATATGGCATATCATTCGTGAAAATTGAAAACAAGAGAGGACCAAGGCAGCTCCCTTGCGGGACCCCGCATTCCAGGACTCTACTGCTCAATCGAGCTCTGTTAATCCACCACAAGTATACTCTTTGTGACCTGGCAGTCAGGTAGCTCCTAGTCTCAACGCCAGACCCATGAGAGGTCTTACGCTGATACACTACATTACTGCATGCTGCAGATCTCTCTCTGGGTCTGATACACTACGTTACTGCGTGCTGCAGAGCTCTCTCTGGGTCTGCTACACTACGTTACTGCATGCTGGAGAGCTCTCTCTGGGTCATGGGACACTTTCCCTCAGCCAGCTGGTTATGGGAGGGAACCGTTCACTTGGCCAGTGATATGCCAGTGGTGGATATAGTCCTCCCCAATCAGTAACGACTTTGTGATCAGACGACACGGGAGGCACAGCCCATTTTTCGAACTGCTCTCTCATCGGTGCTGCTACCTGTCACTCATTCAATTTCAACCCGCCAATTTCAACCCACTGCAGCAACAGCCAGCAGTGGCTGTGAAGTGGCACAGACTCACTTATGTAGTATGCGGAGCGCAGTGATTCAACGTAATATTGGAGCCTGGGGAGAGACTAGGTAGCTCCTAAACCACATAATCACAGAGGGTTTAAAACCATAATTAACAAGTTTGGAAATTAAAATTTCTTGATCGATCACTTCAAAAGTGGCGCTAAAATCAAGTAGTACCAACAAGCTTAGAGCTTCAATAGAGGTGAACCAACTATCAGCCATCTGAGTCATGGCGGTACAGGTATAGGTGGAATGACCAGGTTATTTAATGACCAGACTTATACATGATCTACATTTGTGAAGATTATCTTGCTGAACACAAACTTCGCTGTTTCATAAACTTGTGTTAACCACAGAGCTTATTTCATGCATTTCGTCTCTCTCTCTTTCTCCCGCCTCTCAGTTCTCCTCTATAGCTCTCTAGCTTCCCTTTTTTCCTTCCCTCCTCTGTTGTCTCCTCCTCTGCTCCCTCCCTCTCTCCTCATTTCCACCCTCTCCCTCTTTTCCTCTCCACAAATCCCTGAGGATTGTTTCCAGTTTCATGGTACTTTCATTTAACATCTACTACACACACAGTGCCTCTGTGTGTGTGTGTGTGTGTGTGTGTGTGTGTGTGTGTGTGTGTGTGTGCATGCGCGAGACAGAGGGTGCATGTGTGTCTGCCATCATGTCTACCTTAAGGTGTCTGAGAATGTGTGTGTGTCTCCATCTCCCCCACTGCGTCTACATCTGTGTCTGCGTGCATGTGTGTGTGTGTGTGTGTGTGTGTGCGTGCGCACGTGTGTGTGTGTGTGTGTGTGTGTGTGTGTGTGTGTGTGTGTGCGCACGTGTGGGTGTGTGTGTGTGTGTGTGTGTGTGTGTGTAGATTACCCTAAGCCCTCTCTAATATTTATCCTGGCCTTTCTAAAGCCAATCTTGTTCTCTTTGGTGAGAGCACACACACACACACACACATAGTTGTTTGAAATGGGATATGCCTCGCTCTTAATTGGGCAGGTGTTTTTCTAAGGGGAGCCATTTTTTTACGCTGTCTTACACTTTCAGGGTGAGTGTGTGCGTGTGCGTGTGTGTGTATTTTAACCTCAGTCTTACATCAACATCAGGTAAGGAAATAGCCCACCTCTGGAGCACCTCACTGTGAAACAAAATCACATCACACACACACACACACACACACACACACACACACACACACACACACACACACACACACACACACACACACACACACACACACACACACACACACACACAGTATCTTGCCCACTGCCCTCCACACATTTCTCTCTCTCTCTCTGTGTAAATAGGGAGTTTAAGCAACCACGGCTTGGAGCAACGGCATCAAGACCCACTTTGCGCATGCGTGATTCTATCTAGCCACCTCCCCTCGTTGTAGCGCTGCAGCAGACTACGGGAGGAGTAGTGACGTACCCCAGTACGCCGAGCTGTTAGCAGGTAAATTACAAGTTTTCACAACAACAACAACAACAACAACAACAACAACACAAACTCCTCGTCTGATATTAAATTGTCCTCTAAAGCATAATATACTAAATGCTCTCGGGCCACTTTCAGAGACATTGTAGCCAAAATGTTCAGAGCAGCAACGGTCTCAATGAGCGCCTGTGCTGTGTGGAGCAGCCGTAGTGTTTTGGTGTCGCAGGGCTTCATGATATGTGCTCCCGGGACTACAGCAACCCGGGTGGAACCCCGTCGCCGTCCTTAAAACCTCACTGCTTAAACTCCCTACTGTCAGACTGAAGGCGGAGGTGGAGTGTAAGGACCCTTCAGTCTGATAGCAGAGTGTCATAGATATCACATCACACTCTGGATGGCTTTGGCTCAGCCCACGCTACTTTACCAGTGTGTGGGCCAAGGTGAACCAAGCACTCCCTAACTATTTGGGTGTGTGTGTGTGTGCGTAACCATACGTGCATGTGTGTGTGCACGTATGGTTGGGTCTATATTTGTAGTTGTGGTGGTTATCAGTTTTAGACAGTGCTGTGGTTCAGACTGGGCTCTCTGCAGGACATTTCACAGACACTTTAACACCCAGGTGCGTCCATGACGCATGGGAGGTTTGGGACACTTTAGGACAGCTTGGACAGGTTGGGGCATTTGGGAAGTTCTACAGACAGTTTAGGGACAGTTTGGGGCACTTAGGAAGGTTTATGAACAGTTTTAGCGACAGGTTGGGGCATTTGGGAAGGTTTATGAACTGTTTTAGGGACAGGTTGGGGCATTTGGGAAGGTTTATGAACAGTTTTAGGGACAGGTTGGGGCATTTGGGAAGGTTTATGAACAGTTTTAGGGACAGGTTGGGGCATTTGGGAAGGTTTATGAACAGTTTTAGCAACAGGTTGGGGCATTTGGGAAGGTTTATGAACAGTTTTAGGGACAGGTTGGGGCATTTGGGAAGGTTTATGAACAGTTTTAGGGACAGGTTGGGGCATTTGGGAAGGTTTATGAACAGTTTTAGGGACAGGTTGGGGCATTTGGGAAGGCTAATGAACAGTTTTAGGGACAGGTTGGGGCATTTGGGAAGGTTTATGAACAGTTTTAGCAACAGGTTGGGGCATTTGGGAAGGTTTATGAACAGTTTTAGCGACAGGTTGGTGCATTTGGGAAGGTTTATGAACTGTTTTAGGGACAGGTTGGGTCATTTGGGAAGGCTAATGAACAGTTTTAGGGACAGGTTGGGGCATTTGGGAAGGTTTATGAACAGTTTTAGGGACAGGTTGGGGCATTTGGGAAGGCTAATGAACAGTTTTAGGGACAGGTTGGGGCATTTGGGAAGGTTTATGAACAGTTTTAGCAACAGGTTGGGGCATTTGGGAAGGTTTATGAACAGTTTTAGCGACAGGTTGGTGCATTTGGGAAGGTTTATGAACAGTTTTAGCGACAGGTTGGGGCATTTGGGAAGGTTTATTAACAGTTTTAGCGACAGGTTGGGGCATTTGGGAAGGTTTATGAACAGTTTTAGGGACAGGTTGGTGCATTTGGGAAGGTTTATGAACAGTTTTAGGGACAGGTTGGTGCATTTGGGAAGGTTTATGAACAGTTTTAGCGACAGGTTGGGGCATTTGGGAAGGTTTATGAACAGTTTTAGGGACAGGTTGGGGCATTTGGGAAGGTTTATGAACAGTTTTAGCGACAGGTTGGGGAATTTGGGAAGGTTTATGAACAGTTTTAGGGACAGGTTGGGACATTTGGGAAGGTTTATGAACAGTTTTAGCCACAGGTTGGGGCATTTGGGAAGGTTTATGAACAGTTTTAGCAACAGGTTGGGACATTTGGGAAGGTTTATGAACAGTTTTAGCCACAGGTTGGGGCATTTGGGAAGGTTTATGAACAGTTTTAGCCACAGGTTGGGACATTTGGGAAGGTTTATGAACAGTTTTAGCAACAGGTTGGGACATTTGGGAAGGTTTATGAACAGTTTTAGCCACAGGTTGGGACATTTGGGAAGGTTTATGAACAGTTTTAGCAACAGGTTGGGACATTTGGGAAGGTTTATGAACAGTTTTAGCGACAGGTTGGGTCAATCCCTAATCATCCCCATCCCCAAGAAGGGTAATTCAAGACAATGTCAAAACTACAGAACAATCAGCCTTATCTGTCATGAAAGCAAAGTCATGCTACGGATCATTCAGAACAGACTGAGAAATAAGGCAGAGGAAGTTCTCTCAGAGGAACAAGCGGGATTCAGGCCAAAAAGGAGCACAACTGAACAGATCTTCAACATCAGAATACTGATCGAGAAACACCTTCACCACCAGCACGACCTGTATCACAACTTCATCGACTTCAAGAAAGCCTTTGACAGTGTTTGGCATGAAGGTCTTTGGCAGGTTCTCAGAAACTACAACTTTGACAATAACATCATACAAGTCATCGAAGCACTATACACAGACTCAAGCAGCGCAGTTCTACTAAACAACCACGTGGGCGAACCCTTTAACACAACCATCGGGGTCCGTCAAGGCTGTCTCCTCTCATCTGTTTTGTTCAACATCTTCCTGGAAAACATCATGCAAGAAACATTACAAGACTTCCACCCCTCCATATCCATTGGATGCAGACCCATTTCCAACCTCCGATTTGCCAATGACATCGACCTTATGGGAAACACCGAAACCGAACTCCAGGAACTGACCACCAAACTGGAGAAGGCAGCACAATCTTACGGAATGGAGATTAGTGCTGAGAAAAGCAAGATTCTGGTCAACAGCTACAACCACCAAACACCAACCAACATCAGATTGAATGGGCAAAAACTGGAGGAAGTAAAGGACTTTAACACGTTCACTGCCAATGACGTGTTGATACGTCAAAAAAAATCCAACGGTTGACTGCCAATGACGTGTTAATACGTAAAAAAAAAAAAAAAAAAATTGACGGTGGGACGTTGATCTAACCCTTTTACATCTCTTATATAAATATTGAAGCCACCGAACGTGTACAACCCATTCCACCGACCCACTAAGTGGCGACAGTGCTCTCCATTCTAGAAAAAGCCGAGCCAAAACTGCAGGGGAACGCGCGATGAAACCATTCTCATACTGTAAAATGGATTGGCGAAAACGCTTTCGCTTTCGCGCTGATTGCTGGCGGTGGGGGATTGCAAATTTGCATAATAGATTATGGGTGCAACACACTTTGAAACACGCAGCATAAATAAGACCAGAATCGCACAAGAAACGAGCGAGCCCATCCAGACTTGCCCAGCGGCCGCCAGCAGACAGGAGCAGCAGCAAAGCAGCAGCAGAAACGAGCTTGTGACACGCCCGCTGCAGCCAAGAAGAACACACACGGAGGGAGGAGTTTGAAGTAGAGGGGGGTTTCCTGCTGTTATGGAGGAAATTACTGTTCAAAACTATTGTTTAGATGTCTGACGTCTTACTGATGCCAAAAATGAATGGTTAAAGTGACTGTTCTATCGAATTTCACAAAAAGCCGTTTATCTCAGCTTAAATTTTCAGACGCTGAAACCATGCTGTATTCAAGTGATAATGCCTACATAACTACTAACTCTACAAACTAACTCTTTTAGACAGAGAAAGCACAGATTCTATTAGTTCTTTTGAGATATTTTGTGTTCACAAAATCTTAGCAGAAAAGAATCCTCGGGTCTTGAAAGATGAGCCAGAATCCTCAAAAAAACCCTCTGGCAGAAGCTACCTACAGTAAAAAAAAAAAATGGCTGGCAGTCAATGTGTTAAATATCTCGGGTCCTTTGTGAGTGCGGACGGCAGCTCCACAAAATAAATAAAAACCAGAATCAGCATTGCAACATCAGCTATGACAAAACTCACCAGTATCTGGAAAAGCAACGCCATCAGCTTCCCTGTGAAGGTCAAACTCTACAAGGCACTGGTAGTCTCCACCCTTGTCTATGGTTGTGAGAGCTGGACACTCACAGCAGACACCGAACGCAGAATTCAGGCATTCAAAAACAAGTGCTACAGGAGGATGCTACACATTTCATATCAAGAACATCGGACAACAGAATTCGTTAGACAGCTAGTTACCACCCGTGTTGGAGAACAAGAACCATTACTCTCAACAGTCAAACGCCACAAACTGACATGGTTTGGCCACACCACGCGACATGCATCCCTGTCAAATACCATCCTTCAGGGGACAATAGAAGGCAAATGTAGAAGAGGCAGACAGAGAAAGTCTCGGTTGGATAATATCAAGGAGTGGACTGGCTGCAGCTTCCCAACCCTTCTTCGTACAGCAGAAGATCGAGAGCAGTGGAGATTCCTGACCGCACAAGCATCCACCATGACACCCCTACGGCCCCCTAGGCCACGGGCTGAGATGAGATGATGGGTCATTTGGGAAGGTTTATGAACAGTTTTAGGGACAGGTTGGGGCATTTGGGAAGGTTTATGAACAGTTTTAGGGACAGGTTGGGGCATTTGGGAAGGTTCATGAACAGTTTTAGGGACAGGTTGGGGCATTTGGGAAGGTTTATGAACAGTTTTAGGGACAGGTTGGGGCATTTGGGAAGGTTCATGAACAGTTTTAGGGACAGGTTGGGGCATTTGGGAAGGTTTATGAACAGTTTTAGCAACAGGTTGGGGCATTTGGGAAGGTTTATGAACGGTTTTAGGGACAGGTTGGGGCATTTGGGAAGGTTTATGAACAGTTTTATCGACAGGTTGGGGCATTTGGGAAGGTTCATGAACAGTTTTAGGGACAGGTTGGGGCATTTGGGAAGGTTTATGAACAGTTTTAGGGACAGGTTGGGGCATTTGGGAAGGTTCATGAACAGTTTTAGGGACAGGTTGGGGCATTTGGGAAGGTTTATGAACAGTTTTAGGGACAGGTTGGGGCATTTGGGAAGGTTTATGAACAGTTTTAGGGACAGGTTGGGGCATTTGGGAAGGTTCATGAACAGTTTTAGGGACAGGTTGGGGCATTTGGGAAGGTTTATGAACAGTTTTATCGACAGGTTGGGGCATTTGGGAAGGTTCATGAACAGTTTTAGGGACAGGTTGGGGCATTTGGGAAGGTTCATGAACAGTTTTAGGGACAGGTTGGGGCATTTGGGAAGGTTCATGAACAGTTTTAGGGACAGGTTGGGGCATTTGGGAAGGTTTATGAACAGTTTTAGGGACAGGTTGGGGCATTTGGGAAGGTCTATGAACAGTTTTAGGGACAGGTTGGGGCATTTGGGAAGGTCTATGAACAGTTTTAGGGACAGGTTGGGGCATTTGGGAAGGTTTATGAACAGTTTTAGGGACAGGTTGGGGCATTTGGGAAGGTTTATGAACAGTTTTATCGACAGGTTGGGGCATTTGGGAAGGTTTATGAACATAAATGAACAGGGGCACGGTGGCTCAGTGGTAGAGCTGTCGCCTCACAGTCAGAAGGTCCTGAGTTCGATTCTCGCCTGGGACACTGTGGGCGTTGTGGTTGTGTTCCCCCCCATATCTTCAGTGCCTACTGCCCAGGTGGGGTATCTCGTCGTAAGGGCCTTTCTCTCTGTGTGGAGTTTGCATGTTCTCCCCGTGCTCCCCCAGGGGGTTCCTCCGTATATAACCCCCCCCACTAAAAACATGCAGAAGATCAGATCGTCATCGTCATCCGACCAGTGACGACAACATCCGAAGTTGGTCCCCGGGCGCTGTACGAGAAAGCGACCACTGCTCCTGGCCTGCCCCCCGGAGGAAAGGACATGCCTGGATGGGTTAAATGCAGAGGACACTTTTCACCGGCCACCGTCAGCATGAGTGTGTTGTGGCCGCATGCATGTATTGTGGTGTTCGTGTGACAATAAAAGACGGGGCTTGTCCCGTTACGAGTTTTTAGTCAGGCGGCTTAACGCTAGATTTGAACTGGATGTGGACATTTCTGACAAAAGCACAATTGCTTTTGTACTTACTCAGAATTCCGTCGCCGTGAAATTTTTGATAGGATCCACCTCCAAAAACGTTGTTATGGCGGCCATCTTGGAATTTCAAAATCACGTCCTAACGAAACCTATTTCTTACAATATTTCAGCTTCTAAACCACTTAGGATCACAATTTCCGTCTCTACAAATACATTTTCAGGGCCAAAGAATACAATTTTAGCAGTAGAAATAGTGTCAGATTAAAAAAAATCAAGTCAGATGGTTTTTAATGGGTTTAGTGGACACAGTAGGCAGTTTAGCACTTGATTCGAGAAGGATGTGGACATTTCTGACAAGCACGAAATTGTGCACAAATGCGGTTTATGAACAGTTTGGGGCAGTTTATGAACAGTTTTGGGGACATTTTGGAAGGGTTATCAACAGTATAGGGACAGGTTGGGGCATTTGGGAAGGTTTATGAACAGTTTGGGGACAGGTTGGGGCACTTGGGAAGGTTTAGGGACAGTTTAGGGAGAGGTTGAGGCATTTGGGAAGGTTAGTCTCTCCACAGACTCAAATATTAGGTATTAGGTGCGCTCCGCATACTACATAAATTAGTCTGTACCAGTTCACAGCCACTTCTGGGGTTTGAGGGTGTGTCTAGGGGGGTTGAAACTGAATGAGTGACAGGTCGTAGCACCAATGAGAGAGCGGTTCGAAAAATGGGCTGGGCCTCCGCTGTCGTCTGATCGCAAAGTCGTTACTGATTGGGGAAGACTGAATCCACCACTGGCCAAGTGAACGGTTCACTTCCGACCCCAGCTTGCTGAGGGAAAGTGACCCAGAGAGAAATCTGCAGCATGCAGTGTAAGAACTCATGAGTCTGGCATTGAGACTAATGGACAATTAGGGAGGTTCAGGGACAGTTTATGAACAATTTGGCATAGTTTGAAGATAGTTTGGGACGATTTTGGACAGCATGTAGGGGCATGTCAGGTGCAGTTGTAGGAAAGTTTGAAATAGTTTGGACATAGTTTAGGGCAGGTTTTGGGTCAGTGCTGAATGTTTTGGTTTAGAGGCTGTTAGGGAAAGTTTGGGGCATTTAGAAAGGTTTCGGAACAGTTTGGGCAGAGTTTATCGACGATTTGGACCCTATAATAAGAATGCAAACGGTGTGTGTGTGTGTGTGTGTGTGTGTGTGTGTGTGTGTGTGTGTGTGAGTGAGTGAGCAGAATTGTGTTCGGCCACAGCTATGGTATTTTACGTGCGATCAGGCTGAATAAATCAGAAGAAGGTTTGGGATAGTTTGGAACATGTAATATTTTGGAAAACATTTGGGAAAGTTTGAAACAGTTTGGAGATACTTTAGGACCGTTTTGTGACAGTGTACAACATTTTGGGGTATTTGGAGGCGGTTTGGAGAGGTGTGGGGACAGTTTACGGACTGTTTGAGACATTTTGGGACCATGTGGAAGACATAATGGGGCAGTTTGTGACAGTCCGCGACAGTTTTGGACAGTTTGGTGGTGGGGTGAAGCTGCTTCCAATAGACTGCTCTGTCTCGGTCTCCAGTGCGGAGACACCAGCGCATTCCTGCTTTATTCCGGGCCGCGGTTTGAAGATGGGGGTGACACAGTGCTGCTGCGGCTAGCAGCAATTTGGCTGTGGGCTTTACGCTATTTCAATCCCCCTCAAAACACACACACACACAGAAGCAAAATAATATGGCCGCAAACACGCACACATACTGACACACGTATGAAAACACACTTCAAAAACCAGGAAGCGTGATTCCTTTAAAAAGGAGGTGTGTGTGTTTGTGTGTGTGTGTGTGTGAAGCAGACACCTGATCTCCTGTGTGTAGTTTCCATAGTCTAAACCTGCCCCCTCTGCTACTACACACCACACACACACACACACACACACACACACACACACACACACACACACACACACACACACACACACACACACACACTTTCTATAACTATTGTTGTAAACTGGGGTATTCAATCTTTTTTTATTGAAGTTCAAAGGTCCTGAACAATGCCAACACAAGGACATAAATCAATGTATATAACTTGTCCATAACATAACTTTAAGTAGTCTATACATTCAATAGTACAGTGTGGTGGCTTGAACCAGTGGGGAAATGGTTGTTTGCCTGTAATGCCTTGCATTTGGGCACTGACCCAATTGGCCACTGGTCAAACTGCTGCTGTAGGAGTGTTTTAACAATGTTGATGATGGTAAATCCAGATTCACATGTTATGTGGAAGCAGACATGGTGAGCACCTGAATGGCTGCCTTAAGGTGGGGAATATTTGCTGCGGTAATGCGATCGCTCACCGGCCTCTCTTTGGAAAAGTAGCAGAAACTAAGCGGAGCCGTGATGTGTTGTTTGTTGCCGAGCAACCAAAGTAATGCTGAGATGCATGGACTCTATCCGCTCAAGTTGAACTCAATTATTTTAAAGTCTTTGCGTGAACAACCACTGTGGAAAATTCTGCAATCTGCCACGCGGCCCTTCCATAGGAAATGGTGCCGTTTTGAGCAGAGACCACTCTACAATGTGAATGCAGTCATAGCCATAATTTGCTGACGTGCGCGCGGCACACACAAACACATAAACATTGTCACTAAGTGAAAGTAAAAATCAATGATGGTAACGTGTGTCCTATAATGTGTGTTACACATTATAGAAACGTTGGAAACTAATGTGGACCAAGGTCTGGTCCGGATTGATGTAGTTTGTTCCGGATGCGGAATGTTACAGACGCATCTTTAAGGGCGGGACATACTCCAGGCGTGCTTCCAAACGCGAGGGTCGCAGGGCCAATATGACGTCATCATCGCAAGTGGGGGCGAGGCCTCCACAGCCGTAAGCGCGTGTCGCCAGATTTTTCTAGCACCGCGCTGCTCCGCAGCTCCCCTGGGAGCGCTGCTGGTTGCTCTCCTTTCAGCGTAGATAGCCTGCTAACTGTGGTTAGCCTGTCTAGCCTGAAATGTCACTTCTGCTCCTGTGTGCGCTTCCAGAAAAGGTCTGTGTTGCTTCCGCGGCACGTTACTTCATTCCGGGGTGCTTTTCTTTTTATGAAATTGAATTCCTGCTATGAAATTATTAACACCAGCGATTGTCCGACCAACGTGAATCTGGTCGGACAAGAGCACATCAATCGACCAATCGACCAGGAGGGGGCAGCCCTAGTCCAGAGTTTGACAAGCCCTGTTGGACACTGTCAACATTGAGCCCTTTTAAATTGGCCAAAAATCCCACTAATATCCACAAACTACTGGCATTTTCTTCAGTCTAAAAGTTGCCAAGCCAGGCCGTTTAGCCGATAGAGCGACCCTGCAAGTGAGGCGGGTTTTTACGCGACGGCTCTGTACGCCATGGCGATATAGATCTTTGGCGGGGGTCCAACATAGAGTTCTCAATGTCAGCCCGACGGGTTTCGGTCGGCACGGGCTGAGATTTTATCTTAATTGGCCAGGTCGGGGCGGAGCTCGGGCTGGGGGAAAAATATATATATATTTGGTGGGCGATATGGCAAAAATATCTTATATTGATTTTTTGAGGCAGCATCACGATCCACGATCTTATCACGATTCTTTTTAATCTTGGTTTTTAAGACTATTTTGCAAGTTACTGAACAGTACAAGTACATCCAAACTAATTTCAGGGTTCGTACGGTCATGAAAAACCTGGAAAAGTCCTATTTAAAATACAATTCCCAGGTCCTGGAAAAGTTATAGAAAACGTTTGGGAAAAGTCATGGAAATTGGTTTCATAAATATTTTCATGTCGTAATTTTTTTTACGCTGAGTTTACAATAATTCATGTTTGGGGTTCCCAAACGTTTTTATCTTGGGACCCAAAATATACATTTTGTGTCTCCCTGGGACCCAAAAACACATACTGTAATGAGTTGCCATGATGACCAGTTGGCAAACCACCCCCCACGGGGCCACGACCCAAATTGGGTCCCGACCCATAGTTTGGGAAACACAAGAAATAATAACTTTAACAAGCAGGCACGCGCTCAATAATGTTAGCTGAAAACTAGTTTGGTGGTGGCCTGACACAGTTCCATAAACTCGGTGATGGAGGCAGGCAGACTAGCCACTTGGTTAATGGAGAAATACTGCCTGCCTACATCATGTCATGGGCAACTGCAACAGACCAAGCCCTGGCCAAGCAAAATGCAGGTTGTGTTGCCGCAAAACATTCAATATTTTGAACATGAGAGAGGCGGCGGCATTAACACGCAACGCGCAAATGAGGCAAACATCAAAACGCTGCTGCTCGTCAATGTAACGTTAGTGCAACTCCCATCACTGGACTGGACTTCTTACCACAGCGAGGGAACTGCTATCACCAAGCAGCGCATCTCTCTCTCGTCAGCTACAGTACCAAGCAGGCAGCGTGACCGAAAAATTAAGTCTGAACTGTGGAGGCAACGCAACGTTGGCCGTTGACGGCGGCTAATTATTATTATTATTTAATATTATTATTTAACTCGTTTAAAGATGCCAGCCTGCTACGTTAAGTGTGTGTGTCTGTGTTCACATCACAAGTTAAACCAACTCCTCCTCTGTGTTGTGAGGGGGGGGGGGGGGGGGCTTTGGAGTCATCTTTCAGACATAGAAATACAACTGATAGAATGTGCACTGCATGTAGCGCGATTCTAACGATCTGTCTGGAAAGGCAGATCGTGGAGCCATTCTAATCGTTAACGATCTAAGATCATCATATCGCCCACCCCTATATTTAGGTCTTTAATACACTATTTACACAGACTGCACAGTGCTCATGTTTGAGTCAAATAAGAATGAATTATCTTCTTAGTATGTTAAATGTAGTTATTCATGTTTATTAACACATTCACTGCCAGCCGTTTTTTTTTACTGTAGGTAGCTTCTGCCAGAGGTTTTTTTTGAGGATTCTGGCTCATCTTTCAAGACCCGAGGATTCTTTTCTGCTAAGATTTTGTGAACACAAAATATCTCAAAAGAACTAATAGAATGTGTGCTTTCTCTGTCTAAAAGAGTTAGTTTGTAGAGTTAGTAGTTATGTAGGCATTAGCACTTGAATACAGCATGGTTTCAGCGTCTGAAAATTTAAGCTGAGATAAATAGCTTTTTGTGAAATTCGATAGAACAGTCACTTTAACCATTCATTTTTGGCATCAGTAAGACGTCAGACATCTAAACAATAGTTTTGAACAGTAATTTCCTCCATAACAGCAGGAAACCCCCCTCTACTTCAAACTCCTCCCTCCGTGTGTGTTCTTCTTGGCTGCAGCGGGCGTGTCACAAGCTCGTTTCTGCTGCTGCTCCTGCTGCTGCTCCTGTCTGCTGGCGGCCGCTGGGCGAGGATGGGCTCGCTCGTTTCTTTTGCGATTCTGGTCTTATTTATGCTGCGTGTTTCAAAGTGTGTTGCACCCATAATCTATTATGCAAATTTGCAATCCCCCACCGCCAGCAATCAGCGCAAAAGCGAAAGCGTTTTCGCCAATCCATTTTACAGTATGAGAATGGTTTCATTGCGCGTTCCCCTGCAGTTTTGGCTCGGCTTTTTCTAGTCTGGAGTCTCTAATGCTCAGCACTGTCGCCACTTAGTGGGTCGGTGGAATGGGTTGTACACGTTCGGCGGCTCCAATATTTATATAAGAGATGTAAAAGGGTTAGATCAACGTCCCACCGTCAAATTTTTTCTTTTTTTTTTTCTTTTTTACATATCAACTCGTCATTGGCAGTCAACCGTTGGATTTTTTTTGACGTATCAACTCTTCAATGGCAGTGAACGTGTTAATCATTATCTTTTGTTTGCTGAGCTGTTATGCTGCGTATAGCAGG
>NC_139623.1:115288728-115303728 GCF_964638095.1 Poromitra crassiceps
CCGTGAGACGTGTTATTTAACGTTGCACTCTTGCTTTCATTGCTAGGTCACGATGTGACAGTGACAGCCGCACAGGAGGAGACACGATTCACCCTGGCAAAGAAAGCTTCTTTACCCAACCAGAAAGTCAATGAGTGCCACAGGGCAGTGACTGCATTCATTGTAAACTGGATGTTGCCCTTCTCAGCGGTGGAGATGGTTCAGGTAAATTATTATTTATGCATAATGAGTGATATTCATAGAAGCTAAATTACTTCGGTAACCCTTTATTTTACAGGTACCCTAGTTAAATAATGAACTATTTGTAATTACACATGAACACCAAATGTAATTACACAGTAATTACCAATAGTTATAAATTATGTTATGTAGTTACATTGTAACAGACCTGTAAAATGGAGTGAGTCTGTTCAACTGTAGTTCATGAGCGTGCGAGCCTTCCCTTTGTTCAGAAAAAGCGGTGCTTTCGCGGGGAAAGTACAAGCAAGTTTTACTTGTTTCTGATGGCAATTTCCCTCAGGAAAGGGTTTTCAAAGAAAAATAGGAACTCCTATTCAACCGCCCCCACCCCCCACCCCTCGAGCCATCCAGTTTGTACACTTATAAGCCGAACAATAAATTGTACTTCAGTCCCCAGTATCCTGATTTAGGAGGGAATACATATGTTGCTTTTCATCTCAAGCATAAACGGATGAAAATGCCCTTCTTATATTTTCACTCCGTTACATCAATCAAAACGCTGTGGTTCTGTCTATAGAGTATAGAAGCAGGCAGTTTTTTATGACGGCAATACCCCAGAAATATTAATTTCTGTCAGTATATTTCAAGCCTGTACACTAAAGCTATTATTGTCCGCCCGCTTTATGATTTTATAAAGAGGGCGCGGGCCTCTCTCATAGCTTTCTCTCCCTTTTTAAAAGCTATGGTCTCATGGCAAACGTGAAAACTGAACGTTTCCACGTTTCCACGTTTTCTGTTTTAATAGTACAGTATAGTGCAGTGCCCGTTCCCCCATGCACCACCCCGTGGGCGCTTTCCCCACGCACACACACTGCACTCTGTCAGGTCCCCCTAAGCGCAAGTTTGAAGTCAATCCGACAAACGGTTCTCGAGATACGCGAAGGACAGACATACAGACAGTCCTGGAATAAGTCCAAATTGCATGAAATGCAACACCGCACTCCATCGGGGTCCGAGCAGCGCACTCCCCAAGTCTGAAGTCACAATCGGACAAATGTTTCTCGAGATAAACTGCTTTTTGTGTTGCCAGTTAGGTGGCACTATGTCAAATTGCAAGAAATCAGCGCCACACTACTTCGAGTTCCCAGGAGCACACTCCCCAAGTTTGAAGTCAATCGGATGAACGGTTCTCAAGATAAACCACTTTTTGTGTTGCCAGTAAGCAGTGGTGGAAATAGCCAGGTTTTACTCTGGGAACCCTACTTACACAGGATGGGGGTTCCTAAGTGGTGTTGCCCTATAGAGGATATTATTTCTGAATGCGTGACTCATTATAGCCGATCATTATAGCCACGTAAAAATCTCTTAGAAATCTCACTTAAGTAAGATCATTGAGCTCTACTCTCTCTCGACTGAGAGAGAGGGCGCCGGGAGAGAGAGGGCGACCAGCTACAGAGCTCCGTAAACTTCGTAGGATATAGGCTTTTTTCTTAGAGTAATTTAGTTTTGTTTATAATTTCGTTGCATCTATTCGCTTTGTAAATATCCAGTGTATATATCAATGTCTTTTATATAGTGCACATAGTAGCGTATTTGCACTTTTTGTGGAAAAAGAGCACAACAGCGGGGACTATTGTTTGCTCTCGCTGCGCGCCAAAAATGGAGGACATCAACAACAGGATTCTTACCAGCGCCACCACATACAGATACAACAGCTAATAAACATCATAAATGCATGAAAACACCCCAACCAGGACTGGTTGGCCCCGGACCTCACCAAATTCCCTGAACTCAAACAACAGCAACGGAGAAGAGGGAGGCGAGGAGGATTAAACGCCCGCCTAAGGAGACGTGCAAACAGACCACCTTTGCCGAGCGTTCTTCTGGCTAACGTGCAATCGCTAGAAAACAAAATGTGCGAACTAAGAGCACGAGCACAGGACATAGCGAGCTGCAACGTTATGTGTCTGACTGAAACCTGGCTCTCACCTGAGACAGCAGACCACGCCATCACAATACTTGGATTCAGCGTGCACAGGGGAGACAGAGACGCAAAACGTTCCGGTAAGAAGAGAGGGGGCGGTGTTTGTTTGATGATTAATAAGAACTGGAGTACCAACAACACTAATATTGGGACGTATTGCTCAGCAGACCTGGAGTATGTCATGCTTCAGTGCGTACAAAACCCCAATGCTTCACCCACCCTGCCAGACGAACTCAACGCGTTCTACGCCAGGTTTGACCCCTCTGCCAGATCGCCCACCCCCCAACCCACCACATCTCCCACCCAACTCGCCTGGACTCTCTGACAGACCCCTGCCAGGTGGTGAGAGTGGGCAACCTCACCTCCTCCCCACTGACCATCAGCATAGGAGCGCCCCAGGGATGCGTCTCCAGCCCCTTCTGGTACGACCTCTACACCCACGACTGCATGGCGACTCAAATCTCTAACACCATCGTGAAGTTTGCAGACGACACAGCAGTCGTGGGGCTGATCTCGGGGTGGGGGGGGCGACGAGACGGCCTACAGAGAGGAGGTGGGGGCCCTAGAACAGTAGTGCCAGGACAACCACCTCTCTCTGAACGTCTCCAAGACCATGGAGATCATTGTAGACTACAGGAGGGGGGGGGGGGGGGCGCACACCCCCCAATCACCATCAACGGCACAGTGGTGTAAAGGGTGGACAGCTTCAAGTACCTGGGAGTCAACATCCACCAGGACCTGACATGGGCCGGTCACACCGCCACTGTTGTCAAAAAGGCCCAACAGCGACTACACGGACTCAGGCGCCTAAAGAAATTTGGGCTAAGGCCAGAAATCCTTAGGGACTTCTACAGAGGCACCATTGAAAGCCTGCTGACTGGCTGCTTCACCAGCCAGGCTTTCCTTCTACGGGAACTGTACCACCATGGACCGCAGGGCGCTACGAAGAGTGAGACGTGCGGCCCAGCACGTAACAGGATGTGAGTTGCCAGAACTGCAGGAACTATATAACCAGCGGTGCCTCAGGAGGTCCCTGAAGATCATCAAAGACACAAACCATCCCCACAACAGCCTGTTCTCCCTGTTACCCTCAGGGAGGAGATACAGGGTCCCAAAAGCACGCACAAATCGCTTGAGGGACAGTTTCTTCCCGCAGGCCACGAGACTCCTTAACTCATTGAGTGCCAGCCACTTTTGGAAAACGGATGCTCCCAGTGCCAGCCCTTTCAGAGCGTTTTCAGTGATTTCTCGAGGCCCACAGAATATTGTGTGATATTACTATGTATGTAAATCATTTTCCGTTCTTTAGTTCTCAGCAGTAGAAGATAGGTTGTTTTCACCAAAAACAGACGTTTCAAACTAGAAGCTGAGATAATGAGCCTTTTGTGAAATGAAGCATTTCAAGCACATCACTGACTCTGAAGCTAATATTTTCTGATGTAGTGACGTGGTGTAGTTGTGTGGTGCCCTGCGTGCCCCACCCCCCTCAACTGCAAACTCCTCCTCCGTGGGAGTGTCTCTGGTGGCTCTGCTCGAATCTCTGCTACTTGCGTCAGGCGACGAATCTCTGCATGGAGCTGGGATAAACTCATCCCCACACTAACACACAGCTTGCATGCTGGAGCTGGGAGAAACTCACCCCCACACTAACACACAGCCTGCATGCCGGCGGAGCTGGGAGAAACTCATCCCCACACCACACTAACACACAGCCTAACACGCACCCAGCGTCTATTTTCGGAGCGCTCCGCCGTTTTTGTGCGCCGGCTCCCAGCGCGACACCGAAGCCAAACCGGACTGCTGAGAATGGTTTGGCTTTTCAGTGTCGGGTGCTGCTTTTCTGGCGGCTAATCGTGTGGAGAAACAATGCAGCAGAGACAGAGGGGCTCAGTTGTGGGAGCGGATTGGCTGCTGTTCGCAGCTAACGTTAGCTCCAGCCAGAGCAATCTATACGGCTCTGGTTCCAGCATGCATCGGTTTCCGTTTCATCACGGGGCTTCTTCTGCTGTTTTTCCTCACCTTTCTCTAATCTGGAGAGCACAGTCGCCACCTAATGGGTCCGTAAAATAGCTTATACACCTTCAACACCCACCATATTTTTACAGGAGATGCATCAGGCTTTGATCCACGTCCCACCGTCAAAAAACGCAATTGACGTCTTTAGACGTCATTGGCACTCTACGTTACTATTTGAATTGACGTCTTTAGACGTCATTGGCACTCAATGAGTTAACATACACAAATAGTGTAGTAGCTGTACTGTATCGCACTGTAGATGCTACCATTATGTATGTCTAATGTTTAATTGTATGCTTAATTAGGTATATGCTATTTGCACCTGTACGTCAAATACGTCGAATTTAAATGTTTAAGTACGTCCAAAGTATGCACATGACATGTGCACCTATGTGCAGTGAATATGCCACTGTCTCTGACTTGTCTTATCACTCTACTGCCTTACTGCTTGTTGTGTCTCTTGTTGTTTTTGCACTCATATGCCCTGTTATATTTGTACTATGTTGTAAACGGAGTTCACAGCACAAGAATTTCACACGTGATACTTGTACTACGGAGTGACAATAAAAAATCTTGAATCTTGAATCTCTACTGATTATTTCCCCTTGATTTTATTCATGCCAGACTTGAATATTAATGCTGCTTATTAATCAGCTTACAAATACATGTTCTCCCTCCATTCTCTCCTCATTTCAGGCTGCCCTCTCTCTCCTGTTTACAATTAACCCCCCCCCCCCATTCACTCTCAAGGAGTCCATTGTTGACTTACTTAACGACCCTGCATTGACTGTTCTCACCTCCTCAACGACCCTACGGCCAGGTCAGTTGGAGCTTGAAGGAGCGCAGAACTGAAGACAAATGTTCAAATATCGAATCGGACGGAAACAGGCCACTGCACTCCGTCGGGTCGCCATCAGCGCACTCCCCGAGTTTCAAGTCGATCCGACCAACGGTTCTCGAGATACGCGAAGGACAGAGAGACAGACAGACAGACAGACAGACAGACGCTATCGTCATTATAGTATAGTTTTAACTCCAGTGAGGAGCAGACTCCCACCCGGTCTTTAAACTGGTGTTCCACAGTTATGACCGGTGTGTCTTTTTTAATGCTTTAATAGAAACAGACTTTATTTGTAACGTCTTGTGCTCTGTAGAGACAGGGGCATACATTCGGCTGAGACGAACAATGATCCCTTATTGAAAAGATGGCCGGCCCTTAAAAGGGCCTTTTTTTTTCTTAGGTCTTAACCGGGAAGTCGGGTGTTTCTGTCAGCTTGTCAAGTCCAGCCGCCTCGTCTTGGAGGGAGGGTGGCGGAGTTGTGCCACTCTCTGGCTGCGCGGCCGTTCTTCTGTTGGTGAGGCTTTTTGGTGCTGATGGTCACTTGGGCACGCTTGGTGGCGGCTGGAGGGCGAGGAGCGGCTTGGTGCCGGGGCTGGAGCTGCACTCTGTTGGTGGCTCCTCCTGCTCTTCTCAGGCTGAGGTTTAGCCGGTTGTTTTGCCCATGATCCCAGTTTGTGCAGCCTCTCATCTTCTTCTGCAGCCTGTTGGATGGTAGTCACCACATCCTGAAGTTTTGGGCCAAATAACCCGACTGGGGAAATAGGGCCATCAAACAGAGTTTTAGACACGTTGGGCGGGATGGGCGAGTTGTGCAGCCAGATATTACGCTGTATCTGTGTCTGCCAGGCCAGGATACGGGAAGAGTTGACAGTAGACGCTTGAGCCAGCTGTAGGATCAACACAGTCTCACAGACAATTGTAAAATAGCAACATTTTGGACCAACGTTGCTATGTTACAATTTCGGCTCCAAAATTGTAAAATGGTAACGTTCTGAGATTTTCGGGTTAGGGTTATGGTAGGGGGAGGGGTTAGAAACGGAAAATCTCCGTAAACCTGTAGAAACGTACGTTACCATTTTACAATTTCGGAGCCGAAATTGTAACATAGCAACGTTGGTCCAAAAACGTTGCTATTTTACAATTCTTTTGGAGATCGGGTTGGTAGGATAGCCGTTATATGTTTCCCCACCTCCGTAGCCATCTCGCTGTCGTTGCTCAAAATGTTGGCAGAGACAGCAGAAGCCAAAATAACCATGTTGTTCTGGGCTGCCATGGTCTGGGCAGCACATCGATGAGATTTATCTAACAGCAGAGGGTAGGTCACATCTCTGTCGGTCGTAGGCGTCGGCTTACTGTCCCCAAAGAGCGTTGATCTTGGAAGGAGATATAGGGGCCAGGCTGGACTCCAGCGGTGGGACAGAGGGAAAGCCGGAGTCGGTTTCACCGGCTACCCTCATGATGTCAAGATTCAAGATTCAAGATTCAATAGTTTTATTGCCATATCAACCAAAATTGATTGGAATTTGTCTTGGCATGCTCAAACAGACAAAACAATCACAGTAACAGACCATAAGAGACAGACAATACAACTACACATCTGCTGCAATGTATAAAAAGTAGAGGAACATGCAATCAAAAACAACTGCAAAATGCAAAACAGCCTGCTGCTTCTGGGGCAACGGAGAGGGAAGGCATCGGCCTAAAAGCCTCTCTAACAGGAGAGATTTCACCGGAGCCCGGGCTTCTCGAGGGAGAAGCGGAAATAAGATGAGCACAAGCAGGCATCATCTTTCTCATCCTCTGCCGCTGCTGTGGCCAGAGAAAACACCAGTTTTCGATTTGCGGGTTCACCGCCATAGCGACCGCTATTTCAGTCTTGTGCGTGTCATCAGAGGCGAAATATCCCACACGCCGGTGTAACTCTTCATACGGCAGTAGACGGCAGTAGGGACAGGCGGCTTGCTGGGGAATGAGGTTGAGCCCCGCATGCTGCGGTACCAGACACACAAAACACTTGTGATGCATGTCATCCGCGTAGATGCACACCGGCCTTCAGAGCAGGATCTGACACCGGGAGGAAGGCGGCCTTGGATTAGCTTGGGGCGAGCGCCTTGACGAAGGAGAGCACCCTCAGCTTCTCCACGCCGCTCGTCTCGCTGGTTTTCGCCGGTCATCTTGCTTGTAGATGCTTCGAGTCGTTCTGCAAGTCGTGTGAATGAAAAGGAGCGGGTGGTTCACGCCCAGGGTTATATTTAAATATTTTTATTGATTTTTTTCAAACAAACAAAAAACTCACAAAATGTAAACCCCCCTTTACCACATGGAGACACAAAAATTAAGAAAAATAAAAGACAAAACAAAAAAGCAACATATAACTGATGACCACTACCTCACACAGTTCCCATCACCACCTTATTATAGAAACATCCAAAGTAGAAAATATATCATTTTACTCTATTGCAGCATACTGAGATTTAAAATTTAAAAATGGTTGCCAGACTTTAAAAAACGTTTGCACAGACCCTCGGATTGAATATTTCGACTTTTCAAGTTTTAGATGAGCCATCACTTCTCCAACCCATTGTTTATGTGTAGGAGGTATTACCGAGTTCCACTTGAGCAGGATGAGGCGTCTAGCCAAGAGTGATGTGAAGGCCACCATATCTGACTGGGCCACAGAGAGCCAGAGCACTCGGACCCATTCCGGAAATAGCAATCCTGGGGTCAAGTTGTATTACTTTGCCCTCACATACATAAGACAAAGTTTTAAGAATGCTCACGCCCAGGGTTATACGTGGCCTGCGGACCTAAAGGGGCAAGCAGGCAAGGGGGGCGTGGCCACTGGGTTGGTGGTACCCAAGTATGAAAAGTCTTCAGTATGTTCGCTGTCGCGAGGGGATATATCCAATAAGTGAGGCCTAAAGGGCGGAACTAATAGAAGATAAACTCAAAGGGGAAATCAGAGACATCATCCGTCCCTCTGTCCGTCCATTAGGGCTGCACGATATGAGGAAAATCTGTGATGTGCGATAACACAATATTGCGATGACGATATGACCTGCGATTTAAAAAAAACTTGCTATAAATAAACAAATATTAAAGGGTACATATTAGCTAGCATGTATTTCTGCTTTAATACACAGCTAGCATAGACCACAAACATTGAATAGCCTATGTAAAGAAATTGAACATAAATATTGTATTGTTTATTATCTCATTGAGTGCCAATGACGACAATCGTCGTCAATTCGAATACTAACGTAGAGTGCCAATGATGACGATTGTCGTCAATTGCGTTTTTTGACGGTGGGACGTGGATCAAAGCCTATAACATCTCCTGTAAAATTTTGGGGCATGTTGAATGTGTATAACCTATTTTACCGACCCATTAGGTGGCGACAGTGCTCTCCAGATTAGAGAAAGTTGAGTAAAAAACAGAGAAGAAGTCGTTATGGAAACGGAAACGGCATCGGTATGCATCGATATGCATGAAGCATAACGTTAGCTGTGCCTGTGAACAGCAGTCAATCTGCTGCCACAATTGAGCCCCTCCGTCTCCGCTGCGATAGCCCCTCCATATGATTTAGTTGCCGACACCAGCGTCTTTCTGAAAAGTTACATTATTCTCAGCTGGGAGCCGGCGACACGCTGTGAAAAAGCGGGGTGCAGCGCACTTTTCAGTGCAGAGCAAACGCAGAGCAAACACAGCAGAGCCACCAGAGACACTCCCACGGAGGAGGAGGAGGGGGGTGGGGCACGCAGGGCAGCATACAACCATTGACAGTAAACACAGACCCAGACAGCAGGCTCGATGGACAGAGACAGGCAAACAAGCTAGAATATCTGATGCCCACCAGCAGTAAATCAAGACCAGCAAGAAGGTGTAGGGTCTGCGCACGCAGGGGCCAGCGCTGCTGGTTGCAGCTAAAAAATATTATTTGGCCAAACAAAATTCCTTTGTTTTCACTGTTTTATTGAAGGAAATTATTTTTGAGGTGTCATTACATCAGAAAATATTAGCTTCAGAGTCAATGATGTGCTTGAAATGCTTCATTTCACAAAAGGCTCATTATCTCAGCTTCTAAATTGAAACGTGTGTTTTTGCTGAAATCCACCTATCTTCTCTGGCTGATAACTAAAGAACGGAAAATGATATCAATAAACTTTTTTTTGCAGATGATAGAAGAGAGTCTCATCGTTCTTTGGGCGTGTTCGGTGTTTACATAGTAATATCACACAATATTCTGTGGGCCTCGAGAAATCACTGAAAACGCTCTGAAACTCTGGCACGTTCTCCAAAAGTGGCTGGCACTCAATGAGTTAATGTCAATGCATTTTTGGGCCTTGTTATTGTTTGTGTTTTCCTGTTATTGCATCTTTTTTGTGCACCACCACCAAATGTGAATAGTATTATTTCCTCTCTGAGAATATCTATCTATCTATCTCTGTCTGTCTGTCTCTGTCTGTTATCTGTGTTTATCTATCGGTCTATCTATCCATCCATCATTAATAGCAGTCTAACTGTAGGTTAGCAAACAAACACTGTTAGACAGACTACAGAGAGATAGCATTAAGCTGCGTTAGCGCGTCAAATTAATGTTATGCTGCAGAAATCACAACAAACCATTGAGAGTGCAACAAAGGTGATTGAGTGAACACGTTTAAAATAAAAGCACGCAGTGCAAAATAAACTTAAATCACTCATAGCCTTAACTACGAGGAAGCTCCATAAAATAGCTTACACGCCAAAAAGACTCATTGTGATGTTACGATTACATTATGGAGTGAAACTAGTCTAAAGCAGTGGTCCTCAAATGGGGGTCCGGGGACCCCCAGGGGTCCGTGGCACTTTGCAAGGGGGTCCGCGAAAAGTTTCAGGAAAATAAAAAAATATATATATATTTTTTGTTGCAAAAGCTTCATAGTTCAACTAAAATATTGTATGCTTTAAATCTAAAATGGTTCATGGATTACATTGTAATCTAACAAACCTATCAATTTAAAAGTCAAGCACGTTACCGTGGCAACAATTAAGTCCAAAATGACAAATCAGAATGAGGGGGTCCCCGGTATATTTTCTATCTTGTAAGCTAGAAAAAAAAAAAAAAAAAAAAGTCTAAGGGGTCCTTGGCTGAAAAACATTTGAGGACCTCTGGTCTAAAGCATTCCTCAATATTTATATTAGGCTAACGTTACATTTAATTTTGAAAGCCGCTGCGGAAGACATACTTTTACATTCCAGCTGACTTGACAGTGGTCATGAGGAAATGAGAGAACAAGACGAGAGAGCAGAGGAGTGCTGTAACGTACAACCACAGCCCCCCCCCCCCCCCCCTCGTGCTAATTGAATCACTAACTGTACAGTAATGTCTTATGATAATAAATTAGTTATCAAATCGTTGCAGCCCTATACTGCATACAACTCAAAATGTGTTTCTGGGTCAATGTGACAGATTTTGTCAGATCAGGTCAGATTTGTTATGTACACTATGACAAGTGTGACAAGACCCCAGGAAGACTAACTGATTGCCACATCATAATGGGGATCCTTTAATAACAAATAGACACACATGAAAACAGAACAAGGTGCTTGTTCAAATATATAAATAAACTCACAGGCTAAAAGTCACTTGCTAAGCTCACTTCACACTGCTCTGAGTTTTTTGTGGCGGATCATTATCAAAATCAAAGGCAAAACGCAATGACAGTTTGCTATTTTATGCAGAGAACGTTCTCGTCTAAACATGACCTCATAACGTTAAGGCATAACATTCAAGATACAAGATGATTATTGTCACTCAATGTACAAGTATACGTGTGAGATTCTTGGGCTGTGTTGTGTTCCGTATATAGTTATCATCATCATTCCTCATCATCATCATCATCACCATCATCAACATCTATGTCATCAGTAAACGTCACTCATACTTGTTATGCCTCTTATCGGTAGCCTACATCAACATCAGGACATCCTCATCAATATTACAAATCTGTTGTCTGTACAAACCTGTACATGTATGCTCCGAGTGTTTTGGCGACGTTTAACATTATAAAATAATAACAAGCCCATACATAATCTTCAACGTTTCTGTTAGCAACTGAAGCAGTTTGTTTACAAACAACCTGATCTTTATGGAACCGAAAGCCTGGCTACTTACGTTAAGTCCCACTATACTGTAAACCATTATCCCACTATAAACGTTTTACTGAAAAATGCTGCCACCAGATTAAAGAAAATACCCTGCGTGATCGTGACTGATGTGTTTTTTAATGTAATGTGTGCATTTGTTTTCCTATTTTCCTTATTGGAAAACAGATCATGGCTCAGTCGACAAGCTCCATACTAGGGATGTTCATCAATTGTCGAAAATCGATAATTGATCGTTAAGGAATGGAATCGATCCTGTGGAATTTGGATCGATTTATTTATTTATTTTTTGTATCAAATCAAATGGCTGAAACTATCAAATTTGATTTTCACTACGTGGTTGCAACCAGGAGAGGGCGCAATTGGACAGACAGAGAACAATGAACAGAACACCTCTGTGGGTGGGGCTATGGGTGTGGTCTAATTGAGCGAGCAAAGCAAAGTTTTGTGTGGGACCATTTCGAGTTAAAAGACGTCGTCGTATATTGCAATAACAGTGATGTAGTTTATAAGTACAACACGACTACGACGCCAATGATTCACCACTTGAACAGCGTACATCCGAGGCTGGTTAACCAGGAAGATGACGCCGCCGCCTCGTCGCCGCCTCAGCCCACCATCACTGCGGCGTTAGCGGGGAGGAGATGTGATGGCCGGTGTACAGAAAAAATCACCCAGGCCGTATGCAACCTCATCGAGACAGATATGCTGCCCATAAATATCGTTGAGGGCAACGGTTTTCAACACCTGATGAACGTGATTGAGCCAGTGTATGAGCAACTTGGAGATGCACTGGATGCGGGCGAGGCGGCTCTCCCACAGGCTGGGGGAGATGATGCGGTGGCGTTGTCTGATGACTCCGAGTCCGACACAGAGGAGGGGGGCGGCCCAGCCACGTCAGCCTCTGCTATGGCCATGCTGCTTGGGAAGGAATACTCCACTTGTCGCGACGATGCTGGGATGCAAGACGAAGTTACCAACTTCATGAGGGAGACTCCCCTGTCCCTGGAGTGCAGCGCCGCAGAGTGGTGGAAAGTGAATGAAGGCAGGTTCCCCAGGCTGGCGAAGTTAGCGATACCTGTGCATTCCTGCAACTTCGGTCCCTTCAGAGCGCGTCTTTTCTGCTGCTGGACTGACTGTCAATAAGCTGTGTTCGCGTCTCACCCCAGAGCATGTTAACATGCAAGTTAAGTTAATGTAGGCTACTGTATGTATGTGTGTCAAGTGTCTAAAAGAGATGCGGTTATATAATTTGAATTAAGACTACAGTACAGTAAGAAGTGAATGTAGGCTACTGTATGTATGTGTGTAAGTCAAGTGTCTAAAAGATGCGGTTATATAATTTGAATTAAGATTACAGTACAGTAAAGCCGTTTTCCCACATGCGCTTTGTACCGCTAAATGACCGGAACGTGGTCTATTGCCTGCATGTGGGAAAGTCGTTGTGCCGGTATAAGCGCGACCCCGTCGTCGCGGAGATTTCACCAGTTTCGAGCCAGTCAGAAGGGCGGTATGCTCTTAAGGGAGACCAAGTGGGAAACGGGTCCAGTCATTTTCCGCGACAGCGGTCCTTCTCTCATGGGCGAGGTGTAGCCTACACACGTTGCTTAATGTTCCAGCGGGCATAATCTAATCATTCGCGCACATTAAAGCAAACTGGCGAAATGATCTTGTGATAATAAGAGCGGTAGCCTATGTCAGCTTCATGTGTGGGCGTGCTGATTTCCGAAGGCAAGGCAAGCCCGGACACATCAAACGAAGCCAGTCTGTAAAAAAGTGCTTCAACGCGACGCAGGTGAACGGATAAACATCGAACCAGCAACTATTTCGAAAGCCGAAGTGTGAAGGGAAATGTCCGATATTGACTTACAGGTAATTTTCCGGTACGCATGTGGGAAAACGGCTTAAGAAGTTAATGTAGGCTACTGTATGTATGTGTGTAAGTCAAGTGTCTAAAAGATGCGGTTATATAATTTGAATTAAGACTACAGTAAGAGAGGTGTGGCTCAGCTGCGTTAAGCACGCACATATTTTTTGTTTAACAGTTAAACATGCAAACATGCAGCATGCAAAGTAAACACCAAATGTAATGAACAGCCTTGTTTAAGAGGAGTGTTGGAGAGGAGACACATTGAAATAAAGAGTTCATTGAGGAGAACACGTTGTCTTTCGTATTTTCTGCGGGGTCATCCCTATGTTCCCCGGGTCCTATGTTCCCCGGGTCCTATGTTCCCCGCTTTTCCCAAATAGGGTCCTATGTTCCCCGCTATGTTCCCTGGGAGAGGTTAGGTTTTGGGTTAGGGTCTGGGGGAGGTTAGGTTTAGGCGTGGGGGGTGGGAGAGGTTAGGTTTTGGGTTAGGGTCTGGGGGAGGTTAGGTTTAGGGTTAGTGAAAAACAGGGAATATAGAACCCGGGGAACATAGAACCCGGGGAACATAGACATGATCCCTTTTCTGCCATAGGCATTCATTTTGTAAATAAAAATAAAAAATAAAAAATATTAAAAGAAATATAAGTATTAACACATTCACTGCCAGCCGTTTTTTCAATACTGTAGGTAGCTTCTGCCAAAGGTTTTTTTTGAGGATTCTGGCTCATCTTTCAAGACCCGAGGATTCTTTTCTGCTAAGATTTTGTGAACACAAATTATCTCAAAAGAACTAATAGAATGTGTGCTTTCTCTGTCTAAAAGAGTTAGTTTGTAGAGTTAGTAGTTATGTAGGCATTAGCAGTAGAATACAGCATGGTTTCAGCGTCTGAAAATTTAAGCTGAGATAAACGGCTTTTTGTGAAATTCGATAGAACAGTCACTTTAACCATTTATTTTTGGCGTAAGACGTCAGACATCTAAACAATAGTTTTGAACAGTAATTTCCTCCATAGCAGCAGGAAACCCCCCTCTCCTTCAAACTCCTCCCTCCGTGGGTGTGTCTCTGGTGGCTTTGCAGCGTTTGTCACAAGCGAGGCTCTGCCTGTCTGTGCTGCCTGGCTGCTGGCGGCTGCTCTTTGGGCGAGTCTGCATGGGGCTCGTTCGTTTCGGTTGTGAGCTCAGCTGGAATGAAGCTGCATGCGATTGTGGGCTTTCTGCCGGTGTTTCAAAGTGTGTTGCACGCATAATCTATTATGCAAATTTGCAATCCCCCACCGCCAGCTCCCAGCGCGATAATGCGCGAAAGCGAAAGCGTTTTCGCCAATCCATTTTACAGTATGAGAATGGTTTCCTCGCACGTTCCCCTGCAGTTTTGGCTCGGCTTTTTCTAGTCTGGAGAGCACTGTCGCCACTTAGTGGGTCGGTGGAATGGGTTGTACACGTTCGGTGGCTCCCATATTTATATAGGAGATGTAAAAGGGTTAGATCAACGTCCCACCGTCAATTTTTTTTTTTTTTGACGAGTTGAGTCGTCATTGGCAGTCAACCGTTGGTTTCTGCTTGACGAGTTGACTCGCCAATGGCAGTGAACGTGTTAATATGATCGATAATCGATAATTGATCGTTAATTTTCACCGATTATCGATTATGGAAAATTTTCAAAATGAACATCCCTACTCCATACAGCAGCTCCAGTCCAAAATAGAGCTAGCAAGATTGATTAGCGTTAGCTAGCTACACCATGATGCATGACCAAACAGAGCATCAGTCAATATCACATAAATGTTTTCTTTTATCTGGTGGAAACATTTTTCAATCAAAGGTGAAACGACACAGATATTGCGGTTTACACGGGACTTAGAGTTAGCTCCCATTAGCCACACGTTCGCTAGCCACTTCACGTTATAGCTACAACCATAAGCGGAAATTATGTCTTACCTTCACTGTTGTGTACAAAGTTG
>NC_139623.1:115306228-115331228 GCF_964638095.1 Poromitra crassiceps
AATACTCAAAACGATAAGTCGATTATATCAAAAATATTTGTTGATTAATTTTACATCAATCGACTAATGGATGAATCATTGCGGCTCTAAAATGCATGTGTGGCCAGCCCCTCTTCACCTGGGGTGACCAGACAACTGTGTGGCCTGCCTCTCCTCACCTGGGGTGACCAGACAACTGTGTGGCCTGCCTCTCCTCACCTGGGGTGACCAGACAACTGTGTGGCCTGCCCCTTCTCACCTGGGGTGACCAGACAACTGTGTGGCCTGCCCCTTCTCACCTGGGGTGACCAGACAACTGTGTGGCCTGCCCCTTCTCACCTGGGGTGACCAGACAACTGTGTGTGCCCCTTCTCACCTGGGGTGACCAGACAACTGTGTGGCCTGCCTCTCCTCACCTGGGGTGACCAGACAACTGTGTGGCCTGCCCCTTCTCACCTGGGGTGACCAGACAACTGTGTGTGCCCCTTCTCACCTGGGGTGACCAGACAACTGTGTGGCCTGCCTCTCCTCACCTGGGGTGACCAGACAACTGTGTGGCCTGCCCCTTCTCACCTGGGGTGACCAGACAACTGTGTGTGCCCCTTCTCACCTGGGGTGACCAGACAACTGTGTGGCCTGCCTCTCCTCACCTGGGGTGACCAGACAACTGTGTGTGCCTCTCCTCACCTGGGGTGACCAGACAACTGTGTGGCCTGCCCCTTCTCACCTGGGGTGACCAGACAGCTGTGTGGCCTGCCTCTCCTCACCTGGGGTGACCAGACAACTGTGTGGCCTGCCTCTCCTCACCTGGGGTGACCAGACAGCTGTGTGGCCTGCCCCTTCTCACCTGGGGTGACCAGACAACTGTGTGGCCTGCCCCTTCTCACCTGGGGTGACCAGACAACTGTGTGGCCTGCCCCTTCTCACCTGGGGTGACCAGACAACTGTGTGGCCTGCCCCTTCTCACCTGGGGTGACCAGACAACTGTGTGGCCTGCCTCTCCTCACCTGGGGTGACCAGACAGCTGTGTGGCCTGCCCCTTCTCACCTGGGGTGACCAGACAACTGTGTGTGCCCCTTCTCACCTGGGGTGACCAGACAGCTGTGTGGCCTGCCCCTTCTCACCTGGGGTGACCAGACAGCTGTGTGTGCCCCTTCTCACCTGGGGTGACCAGACAACTGTGTGGCCTGCCTCTCCTCACCTGGGGTGACCAGACAACTGTGTGGCCTGCCTCTCCTCACCTGGGGTGACCAGACAGCTGTGTGTGCCCCTTCTCACCTGGGGTGACCAGACAGCTGTGTGGCCTGCCTCTCCTCACCTGGGACAACCAGACAGCTGTGTGGCCTGCGCCTCCTCACCTGGGGTGACCAGACAGCTGTGTGCCCTCCCTGCCCCTCCTCACCTGGGGTGACCAGACAGCTGTGTGCCCTCCCTGCCCCTCCTCACCTGGGGTGACCAGACTGTGTAGCTGTGCGGGCAGCTGTAGCTGGGCGTTGGTCTCAGAGGCCAGGCAGAGGCGGCCTCCCTTGGCCAGGCGCTCACACAGCAGGGAGATGTGCTTCTTGAGGCGGGCAGTGTCGCGGGGCAGGCCCAGCTCCGGGCCCCCCGTCTGGGCCAGCGATGTGGCCTGGTCCTTGGGGCTCCGCGACAGGCAGGTCCGCAGGAGGTGGGAGACCGAGGCATCGCAGCTCTCCTCCCAACCCTGAGGAGAGAGGACAGGGAGTCATGATAATGCACATATGTTTTTTTAATCAAAAACAAATTTTCTCCCCGCTTTCTTTTCACCTGACAGCGAGGAGGCGCCCCGACCGACCAGAGGATGCACTAGTGCATAGAGCAGGACTCATACCCCATTGGCTTCCCACCCGCAGACAATTGTGTCTGTAGGAAGGTCTGCCGGTGGTAGATTAGTGTTTTTACCTCTACACTACGGAGACACGATAATGTGGACATGTTGACTTTTGGATTTGATGGTTTCATCTGGTTGACATTTATTTGGATAAAATACGGTGAGAAGGGAGGGAGGAGGAGAAAAGGAGCGGAGAGATGTAATGCACAATGCTGACATTTAATTGCATGCTTGAATGATGTCCCTGACATTTATTCCAAGAAAACAATGAAATAAATATCAATAGAAATCAATGAAACATGGTCAAAACGTTTAATTAAAGGAGAGGCACACACACACACACACACACACACACAGGCTCTCTCCCTCTCTCTCACACACACACGCTCTCTCTCTCCCTCTCTCACACACACACATGCACACTCTCTCTCTGACTCTCTCACACAGAGACGCACACACAATAAAGAGCAATGAAGAGATGAGAAGCATGCCTGTTGTCTTTCTCTCTCTTCTCTCTGAGAATAGAGATATCTGGACACACACACACACACACACACACACACACACACACACACACACACACACACTCAAACCCCCTGAACCCATAACCCATCCCTCTGCCACAGGATGGTTGGGACTAGGGGGAGGGGTGGGGGTGGAAGAGAGAGAAGGGGGCTGATGACAGGTAGCAACCCTACCAGCACCCCCCCATGCCTGCCGCCATGCTGATAGGCCCCTAATGAGCCTTAATGACAGGTAATCAGCCCTGTAACGATGATGACAGAGAGACAGAGACAGAATAAGAGTGGGCAAGAAAGGAAGAGAGAGGAAGAGAGAGAGAGAGAGAGAGAGAGATCCAAGGTCAAGGAGATGAGATGATGACAGAGAGGGAGGCAGACATTAGAGAAGAGGCAGCCACAAAAAAAACAGACGGGGTGAAGGACAAGCAGAGAGATAAGACGGGAGGGAAGAGAAGATAGTGGAGGGGAAAATGAGAGAAAGTGAGACAGGAGGAGGAGAAGGGGAGGATAAGAGGGAGAGGAGGAGAAGGGGAGAGGGGGATGAGGAGAGGGAGAGGAGGAGAGAGGAAGGAGGAGGAGAGGGAAACGAGGAAGAGCAGAGGGAGAAGAGGAGAGGGAGAGGAGGAGAGAAGGAGAGGACAAGAGGGAGAGGAGGAGAATATGAGAGGGGAAGAGGGGGAGGACGATACGATACGATACGATACAACTTTATTGTCAGCAGGCTGAAATTTGTTTTGCATCCAATGGCATTCTCCGTTCAAGAGTTACACATGAAAAACATGAAGACATGAAAGTTACAAATGAAAGACACAACAGACAAAGACAAGACATCCAGAACTAATCCACAGAATTACAGAAGGCAAGCAGTTCAAGAAGTTAACCTGTTCTGATTGAGCAGACCAATAGACTGGTGTACAAAAGAAGGAGAGGGAGAGGACAGCGGGAGAGGAGGAAAGGGAGAGGAGGAGAGGAGAGGGGAGGAGAGGGAGAGGAGAGGGAAAGGAGAGGAGAGGGGGAGAGGGAGGAGGAGAGGGAAAGGAGGAGGAGCAGAGGGAGAGGATGAGAGGGAGAGGAGGGGAGAAGGAGAGGAGGAGCAGAGGGAGAGGAGGAGAGGGAGAGGAGGAGAGGACAAGAGGAGCAGATGAGGAGGAGCAGAGGGAGAGGATGAGAGGGAGAGGAGGAGAGGGCGAGGAGGAAAGGGGAGCTGGGTGCTATATCCTCACCACAATGCCTCCGCAGGTTATCAGATGCTTGTGAGAAACATAGCAGCAGGTTTCTCAGGAAACCTGCATGCACATACACAGTCACAGAAAACATTCCACATGCACATACACAGTCACAGACACATTCCACATGCACATACACAGTCACAGACACATTCCACATGCACATACACACAGTCACAGACACATTCCACATGCACATACACACAGTCACATAGACACATTCCACATGCACATACACAGTCACAGACACATTCCACATGCACATACACAGAGGCACAGACACATTCCACATGCACATACACACAGTCACAGACACATTCCACATGCACATACACACAGTCACAGACACATTCCACATGCACATACACACAGTCACATAGACACATTCCACATGCACATACACAGTCACAGACACATTCCACATGCACATACACACAGTCACAGACACATTCCACATGCACATACACACAGTCACATAGACACATTCCACATGCACATACACAGTCACAGACACATTCCACATGCACATACACACAGTCACATAGACACATTCCACATGCTCATACACAGTCACAGACACATTCCACATGCACATACACACAGTCACATAGACACATTCCACATGCACACAGTCACAGACACATTCCACATGCACATACACACAGTCACAGACACATTCCACATGCACATACACATACACACAGTCACATACACATTCCACATGCACATACACACAGTCAACCACATTCCACATGCACATACACACAGTCACAGACACATTCCACATGCACATACACACAGTCACAGACACATTCCACATGAAATGTTCCTAAACTTAAAGTCCAGACATTCACCACTAAACTAGAAGAAAGGCAGCAAAGAAAAGGTGGAGGGAAACAGGTTTGGAACGAGGCCAGATGGAAGAAAGGCAGCAAAGAAAAGGTGGAGGGAAACAGGTTTGGAACGAGGCCAGATGGAGCAATTGTAAAATGAAGTTCCCAATAATGCAGAAACAAGAGAGACAAGTGGGTTTTAACAAATATTAGGGTCACGTCCCGCTTCAGGAGACATTTGGTGTTCATGAAGGTTCACTACTAAAGTTAATTTAATGTTTCTTGCAGTCAAATACTGACATTTGGTCAGGACCTAGAATGTTGCTGGCAGATGGTTTGCTTTCACACGAGTCGCTCAGGAGCCATTTCAAAGGGCAGGCACTTTCAAAAAATACCTGGCAGGTGATTGGATGAACCATCTGTCTATCACCTCTATCATGGGCTTGCTTCTCACTGGTGTCACACCAAAGCCTGCCCGTACCTGTAGCTGCCTCTGGACGCTGGTGTGAACCACTGGTGGTTCAGATAAAAAAAAATAAAGATTGATGGAGTATTCTAAGCAGACCGGATGGCATGCAGCAGATGATAGAACACTTGACTTGAGACTTGGACTTGTGACCAAAGACTTGAGACTTGACTTGGACTTGCCCCTCACAGACTTGAGACTTGACTTGGACATGCAAAAAATGACATGTGCATTTCTGGTTCATAAGCCTTGTGATAAATGCCCGTTTCAGCGTCTAAGCTTCTTCTGATAGAACCAAGCTTCACCTGAAAAAGGGAAAATAAAACCACTGCTGTTGTCAAAGGTCCCGCATGTTCTGCATGTTTATGCCGGCAACACGGGGTCATGAGTAGGGTCGCTTTGTTTTGGGAGGTCAAGTGCTGAAAAGGTTGAGAACCACAACAATCATGGACGTCGTCCTGGTATGTCTGTTCTGACACAAGACTGATGACAGGCGAAGGTTCCAGAAAGGTCAGCTTTGCTCAAGGTTGTTTTGAGTTGACAACATTTTAGATGAAGTGTTAGAGTGGGTGAGAGGGTGAGAGGGTGGCCCTGGTGGTTAGAGACCGTCCTGTAACCCAAGGGTCATGGGGTTGATCCCTGCAACAGTGAGTGTCCATTAACTGCTGCCCTGTCCACATGTCTTAGAGAATAGGTGTGATCACACCCACAGCTCATTTTCTTTGCTGTGAACCATAGTTGAAAAGCTGACTGCTGCATTTTTGGTGTGACCGCACCCCAAGACACTGAACCCGTACAAGAGAGTACTGTGGGGAATCAGGGATTACATTTTTTGTAGGCTTACCCAGAAATCATCGCCATGCTGGTTCATAGGAGAAAAGGCAATGGGATTTTTGTATAAGGATTTCGGTTACATGCATGAAATAAGGTCTGTAGTTAACAGTGAAGTTTGCGTTTAGCAAGATAATCTTCACAAACGAGGACCGCTTTTATGACTTTTGAAGAGTTTTTTGAAAATCGCATTTAAAAAATGCATTTACGTTTCAAAAGTCATAAAATCCTCATTTGTGAAGATTATCTTGCTGAACACAAACTTCACTGTTTCCTAAACTTTTGTTAACCACAGACCTTATTTCATGCATTTAACAGAAATCCCCATACTAAAATCCTGTTGCCTTCCCTCCTACGAACGAGAAGTGCTACTTCCGGACTCATTCCTGCGCTACTCTATTGGTGATGTAGGAATTGAAGCTTCAATTCTACTGTTGTACTCATTGCATGTTGCTCTGGATAAGATTTTTTGACTAAGATATAAAATTGTACCGCTGGTTATTAGTCTGTCTGTATGACTGCTGCACTCATTCTAAGTAGCTGAACAACAGCGTCCGTTAAATGCCTGTAAATATATTATATGGTTAAACGCATAATATTGCCATTAAGTGCTGTAAGTCTCATTGGCTTCAAACAGCAGAGTCTGTGGAGACATCTATAGACTGTCAGGAAAATTAAGTTAGACAAGGGGGAAATCCCAGTTGTGATTGCTACATTACTTGATGATGGTGGAGAAAATGGCCCCGGGCCTAGTACAGATCCATGGGGGACTCCCAAAGAGACTGTCAAAGGTTCAGACAGCAATCCCTCAGTCTTGACATCTTCAGCATGACTGAGGAAGTAATTTGAGAAGCCGGAATTACGACTCTGCGAGTACAATGTCATACAGTCAGTCTCCAGCGGTAAAATCATCCACACAATCACATCCCTTGACTAAATCCAGAAATGTCTTTAGGAGAAAAAAAATATGAAAGGCTGGATTCAGTTTGGATTAGCACTGTAACAGTTACAATTATGACCATATTTCTTTAACTGTGCAACGTATGAGTGTAATCAACTTTAAATATGACCAATTACTATAAATGCTTGCCCGTTGACTATCACAAGCCCTGATATGGTACAAAGAAGCCTGTGATTTGATTTGAAAGGAACCGAGAGTAAAGAGAAATGCTCAGTTTCATTCCAAAAATGCTGTATATCCATTCAGCAAAGAATAAAGACAAAGTTATATACATACTGAAGTTCATCCTTCCAGTATGCAAAAGTGTCATTTTGTCAACTAAAGATTTCAGTTACCTAATAATAAAATATATTTATGTTTGATAGGTATTTTCTAATGTATTTAAGCATGTTAATTTGTAAGTGAGTTAATTGAGGAAGTGTTACACTTTTGGATTATGGTAAATGGTACATTCACCCATTCACCCATTCACACAGACGTTCATACCCCGATGGTGGCAAGCTACCAAGCAGCGTGCTGGCACATCCATCGGGAGCAATTTGGGGTTTAGTATCTTGCCCAAGGACACTTCAACATTGATTGAAACATCAACCACTTTTATCCAAAGCGATGATGACCCGCTCTACCTCCTGAGCTACCGCTGCCCCATATGTGGCTATTGAACCACATGGAGATAGATGGATGGCTGGAGGGGGGTACACCCAGAAAAAGAAGGGTTATTTGGTTCCTTATATTTGGTTTATATGTAACCAGTACAACTCAAAGATCCCTCTGATTTGAACAAAAAACTCAGTAAGTCTCATTGGGGGGGGGAAATCAATACTAAAAATTTGGAGCATTTCATGCATTCTAAAAATATTCATTACAGCACGATAAATATTCTATGCAGAACCATGCTGTAGAGCACCCATTTAAACAGGTTCTTTACAGCATCATCAGCAGTTCTGCTGTGGAACCAACTTAAATACACATGTTCGGGTGTCATATAGAAGCCTTTGTGTTAAGAGGGCCGGAAGTCAGTGTGAGGCAGTATGGCTGTACAGTGGAGTCTGGTAATGTAAACGCCAGAGTGTGTGTGTGTGTGTGTGTGTGTGTGTGAGAGAGAGAGAGTGAGAGAGAGAGAATGTGGGGGTCATGCAAGAATAGCAGGCAGACAGACAGCGTCAGCAACTCTATTCAAGACCTGACTGACAGATGGAAAGAGAGAGAGACAGAGAGAGACAAGAGTCAGGAAATAGACAGGGAGGAGAAAGGCAAAACAAGAGGGAGAGAGAGAGAGAGAAAGTGTGACTGAGTGGGAGAGCTCAATGTAAATTTGAAACAAAACAGCGGTTAATTAGAAAACCACCTTTCCAACATTAAAAACAGATCAAACAACTTTGAAAACGTTGGTTATGTTTAGGCAAGTAAACAACTTGGTTAAGGTTAGGATTATGGCAGACGTCTGGGTAGTGTGGTGAAAGCACTCGCCTACCATGGATAGCCGGGTACAATTCCCGGTAGCGACAGAGACCTGATATAGACACCCCAACTTCCAGTAACTTCCTGTATCTGTGCCACCTAGGTTTCCACCCACTTAGGAGACTTGCGGCAGGTCCTGACTCTACTGGAGTCAATAGGGCGTTTTTATGGAACCCACTGGAGTTTTGGGCAGAACACGCCCTGCGCCCACCTACTATACGCAGCATGTCAAGCGACATAATTGGCCTGGATTTGCAGTGGAAGTGGTCCCCTGGGAAATTTGGTTTGGTACATTGTCTGAAAAGTTTGGGAACCCCTGATGTAGTTGCCAAATCTGTGGTTGGATTTTTTTTATCAAATATCTTAGGTACAACTATACTGAGCTAACAAGGGGCAGCTTTGTGTTTATATGTGTGGTGTGTGTGGAGTTTGGGAACTCACAATCTCTAGCTTAGGGTAGCTTGCTAGGTCAGCACCATTGCCTGTATATATATGGACATAATGAGTGTGACGTCACCCATTGGGTTTTGATACCAGAAAATGAGGCTTGAAATCTCCCGCTTCCCGGTAATATTTGATTGGATTTACTGGATTTTGCTACACGGAAGTACGGGGAGAGGGGGCGGCTGCTGTTGGGAGTGTCCGAATTTGTCTCACTTGAACTGACTGCCATCTTGTTGTTCGCTTCTGGTTGCTAGCTCGCTAGCAGGCTGGTTGCAATGGTGAAATGGTCCAGAAAAACAAAATATATATAACTTTTAGCCCGAAGGTATGGCCGAGTAGCAGTCCAGCCAGCTGACCACCGTCTTGCCCGGGGCCTGGCCAAGAGACCATGGTGTGGTGTGAGCCTCCACCCTGCTAGCTGCTGCTAAACCTGCACAAGGTAAACTGCTATTATACATATTATCTGGGTAAACTCTAAACTTTATAAGTGAGGTGGATTTGATCGCGCACTTGGTGCTCTGCTATGTTGGACTGTTTGAGTGATGCTCATGTTTGTAAGCTAATGCTAGCTTGATTAGCATTGTGTGCTAACGTAAACATGCGAGCAAGGTGGCACCGTTGCTATGACTGTAACCAAAATTTGGTGGCGTTCATGTTATACAGTGATTAATATAACACGGTGTCGTTTGTTTTGAAGCGTTTTCTAAAAATCGCGTAAAAAAAATACATTTACGTTTCAAAAGTCATAAAAGTGATTCACGTTTGTGAAGATTATCCTGCTGAACCCAAATTAACGCTCCCATAAATTTTGTTAACCACAGACAGAAAACTAAGGGGTTGTTCTACAACCCAGGTTTTATGAGTGAGGATTCTCACACTATGCCAAGCTGCACTCCGCAGCGATCCAACTGGAAAAACTTCCATTTCTCAGGAAATTGACCATTATAAAACCACCCATTACGCCTGAAGGCGTCTTGGCATTGGCTGACGCGGCCACCCGCTCCGAGCCCGTGGCTCAATAACCAACCCGCGCCACTCTTAAGCGTCCAGCGATCCTGCTGTTCCGAACGGAGTCAGCGAGGCTGGGTGTGTGAGAATCCTCGTTCTCACTCGTAAAACCTTTACCGTAAAACCCTTAGTTTTACTTTGTTTCAAACTTCGGCTTCTCACACTATGCCAATATACACCAACCTTGCTGCAAGGAAGCATGATGTGCGACCCTGAGACTTAAGGCTGGCAACGGGGCACATGGCTCTTGCACATGGCAACCCGACGGCATGACGAGTGACTAAGGCACTACCGCCTATCGGCTGACAACACAGTGTGCACAAAGGGTGCGCTGGCCACATCAAGGCTATAGAACCTGACAAAGGTGTGGTGAGTAGACGCATGATACAGCTGCACATATGTCCTCCACTGACACACACCGCAATAATGCCCATGAAGTCGCGACACCTCACGTAGAGTGGGCCTTAATACCCTCCGGGGGAACCTTCCCCACGGCAAAGTATGCCAAAGCAATGGCCTCCACTATCCAGCGCGAAAAGCGCTCCTTGGACAGTGGCCCACCCAGGGCCTGCGGCCCAAAGCACACCAATAATTGGTTACAAGTGCGCAAAGTGCGCGTCCTTCCTACGTAGGCCAGGATCGCCCACACCGGGCATAGCGCATTTAAATGCTGCTCCTCCTCTGAGCTGAACGGAGGGGGGCAACCAAGTCGCCAACCCTTTTACCTGAAGACAAGGCTAACAGGAGCACAGTTTTCAATGACAGGAACTTTAAGTCCACAGTTTCTAAGGGCTCGAACGGGGGACCAAAGAGACCCTCCAACACCGTGACTAAGTCCCACTTAGGAAACCTACAAGCGCCCCTCATGAAACGGGAGATCAGCAGGAGACTGCCCCCCGACTTCCCCTCGATCTCCATGTCACAGGCAGAATCGCGGCCACATAGACCTTGAGGGACTGAGAGGACTGACCCGCCTCATACAGGCTCTGCAGGAAACAGTGAATGGGCTGAAGGCCACAAGACACCGGGTCCACGTCCTGCCCCGTGCACCAGCACTAGAAGGCTCGTCACTTGTAGGCATACTGAGAGCGCGTTGAGATAGCCCTAGCGCTCTGTATAGTATACACTCATGGGTAGGCCCTGAGCTAACAGGCGCTCCCGTTCAGGGACCAAGTCGCCAACTTCCACCTGCAAAGGGAGGGGTGGAGTATCTCGCCCCTCGCCTGTGACAGGAGATCCGCCCGATACGGCAGCATCCAGGGCGCCCCCTGCGAGAGCAAGACCAGGTCTGCAAACCAGATTTGCTTCGGCCACACTGGGACCACCAGGTTAAGTCGCAGGCCCTGCTCCCTCACTCTGTCCAGCACTTTCTGGATCAGGGGAATAGGGGGAAATGCGTAAAGGTCCTCTCTGGGCCAGGTGTACGCTAATGTGTCGTGGCCCAAGGGGGGTCCGTCCTCTTGGACAGAGAACCACAGCGGGCAATGCGTTGTGCCCCGCGATGCGAAGAGATTGACGCAGGCAAGGCTGAATCTGGCCCAAATCTGCCCCACTACTTGGGGGTGCACCCGCCAGTCTGCTGGGGGTTGCCCCGCAACAATAAATCCGCTCCGAAGTTCAGCCGGCCCGGCAAGTATGCCGCCGACATGGAGAGCAGGTGGGTGTGCACCCATCGGTGTATCACCGCCGCCAACTGGTTCAAGGCCCTCGACCGTACACCGCCCTGCTTGTTCAAGTAGGCAACCGTGGCCATGTTGTCAGAATGAATCAGAATGTGGTGACCGCGTATCTGGTACAGGAAGTGGCGTAGAGCCAAGCGTACTGCCTCCAGCTCTAGCACGTTTATGTGGCGAAGCTCCTGAGCTTCGTTTCAAAAGTCATAAAAGTGATTCACGTTTGTGAAGATTATCCTGCTGAACCCAAATTACCGCTCCCATAAACTTTTGTTAACCACATACCTTATTTTTATGTGATAGGTGTCAGGTGTTAGAGGGTACACTGTCACACTTTTTGGTTTTGCTCTTCACTATCCGGATTCTGGGCTAAAATATTTTACTAATACTCTAAGGCCTATAAATAACCCTTCAACCAGAGGCGGAACTTGCCATCTTCGGCTGTTCTGAATCTTCTTTGCCCCTCCCTACGGCTGTGCAGCAGTCTTAAGAAGAAGAGAACTGGACAAACCCGTCTTTATTTGTCACACGAACACACCCAACACATGCATGTGGCCAGCCACACACACACACCCATGCTGACGGTGGCCGGTGAAACACAGTCTCTGCATTTATCCCATCCGGGCATGTCCTTCCTCCGGGGGGCAGGCCAGGAGCAGTGGGCAGGTTTCTTGTCCTTCCTCCGGGGGGCAGGCCAGGAGCAGTGGGCAGGTTTCTTGTGTACAGCGCCCGGGGACGACTGTCGCCAAGGGACTCATTCTGAAGGAGTGGTTAGTCCCACTCTCCACCATCTTTTCAGTTGTGGCTGACGGACATGGTTTCGGTTGTGCGCATGGAGAGACTCAGGTACATGAGGTCCAACTCACTTGGGAAGTTCTCAACTATTTGGGACCCATTCCTGGCCTACTTTGACGAGGTCAGAAATGAGTAACTCGCCCAGCTACTCTCTAATGGACTTCTTACATGGGATTTTATGTACAGTACTTTTTTTTACAAGCACTTAAGCACCTTATACAGCTGGTAGCACCATGTTATAATGTTGGTATGTGTTGTTTGTATTTGTTTTGTTTTGTTTTGTGTGTGTGTGTGTGTGTGTGTGTGTGTGTGTGTGTGTGTGTGTGTGTGTGTGTGTGTGTGTGTGTGTGTGTGTGTGTGTGTATATCTGAGTTTGTTTCACTTTTGTTCTGAAAATTGAAAAAATAACAGAAAAGAACAGACCTTATTTTATGCATTTAAGTGAAATCCCCATTCTAAAACCCCATTCACTTTTCCCTGTAAGATCCAGGATGTCCAGGACTTCTGCCTTCCATGCTACTTCCGGACTCATTCCTGCAGTGTTCTCTTTCAATAGCAGACTCTATAACGTTGATATACATCTATCTATCTATAAATGTTGATATGTATTTTTGGTTCAGAAACATATTCTACATCTCTGTGGATTGCAGAAACGTACAATGCCAACGTTTTACTCTGGCGACCAGAGTGCTCCTCTCACCCTCACCCTCTCACTCTAAATATGTCATCTTTGTCTGGGAGTAAAAAATGCAGAGTACACAGCTTTCTCTCTCACCCTCTCACTCTAAATATGTCATCTTTGTATGGGGGTAAAGAATGCAGAGTATACAGCTTTCTCTCTCACCCTCTCACTCTAAATATGTCATCTTTGTCTAGGGGTAAAGAATGCAGAGTATACAACTTTCTCTCTCACCCTCTCACTCTAAATATGTCATATTTGTCTGGGGGTAAAGAATGCAGAGTATACAGCTTCTGTCAGAGGAATATCTCATGTCTCAATCACAAAGTCAACTTTCCTGAAGAAGAAGAAGACCTGGCCTTGTCTTCTGACTGGCAGCGCAGCATTTCTGACATTCTTTAAGTTCTTTGCACTTTGGGACTTCAGCAGGTTGATAATATATAATCTATTCTAATGTGACGGATGACCTGTAGGATAGAATTTGTCTACTTAAAGTGTAACTAACCCCCAAAACACTTTTTTCAGCTTTTAACCAATATACATGGCTTTTGTGGTGGTATGTGAAGGATTCTGGTCAAAATCTCCACATTTGAGACCAATCTGTTACAATTTTACAAACTCCTATCATTTCAGCAGCATAAGTGCCCTATATGGGTTCAAACCTGCCTTTAACAGCGCAATGCATTGTGGGTAGTCGGATACTGTGGCTAATATTAGCAGCTGGTTAGTTACCGTATGTTACATGGCAGTAAAACGCCACCGAATGACCAAATTGATATAACTTTTAACCATTTCGGGCAAAACCGTTTCCATACCATCAGCGTTGGTTAGTTAGTTGTTTATAATGTGGCTATATTATAACGTGCTCTATATCTGAACACTGTCATGAAAAAGAAAAGAAAAGGGGATTGGGAGGCGGGCCATAGCATCTCTTGTCAATGCTTTGATTTGACAGTTGGGCACTGGCGTTGGCCTTGACCAATCCTAGCGTGTTCCACCCCAAAATCGTGTGTTCTGGCGCAAAGCGAGTGGGTTCCAGGACGAACAGGCTCTCTGAAGCACGAGCCAGTTACATTATCTTTAGAGCAGCGCAGTAAATACAATATTCCTGGAATGCGAGTTTAACGAACCAGTTACATGTCCTCTGCATTCTACATCAAATGAAGACATTACTGTTTGTTTTATTTTGTATGTTAGATACTTATTGACCAAGTTATTAGTTAGTGTATGGGCTAGACATTCTGCCAGGGTACAAGGCAGCCATATTCCCTGCAGAATTTTCAAATAAAGTAGAATACTGTTTTGCCCAACCCAATCAAAAAAAAAAAGGTAAAATAGCAACGTTTTTGGACCAACGTTGCTATGTTACAATTTCAGCTCCGAAATTGTAAAATGGTAACGTACGTTTATACAGGGATGGCGTGGTTTCTGGAGATTTTCAGTTTCTAACCGCTCCCCCTACCCTCACTCTAAACTAGGGATGGGCATCGAATTTCGAATTTTCGAATAATCGTTGTTATTATCAAGGTCGATTTTTATTATTGAAATTCGAAATTCGAAAAAAAAAAAAAAAAAAAATTTTTGAGTGAAATGTTGCATTGTCTCCCCTGATTCTAAGTATAGTCAAATCGCTTGGTTTGAGCAAGTAAAACAATTTTTATAAGCATTTTAAGCAAGGTTTATGGAAAAATGAATGGCGGATGAAATCCCATGAAGAGGGAGAGGGGGTGACTTTGGCACCCCTTTGGCACTCAGACCTGAGCCTACTAAATATTTAATGAACCACTCATGATTGTCAAAACTGTTTTTTATTTTCGAAAATGTCAATGTAAAAAAAAAAAAAATGTAAAAAAAAAAAAAAAAAAAAAATTACATTTTAATTTTTTTTTACATTTTTATTTTTATTTTCGAATTTCGAATTAAATTCGAATTTGGCCAGCGAATTTCGAATAGTGTTTTTGCTAGAAATGCCCATCCCTACTCTAAACCTAAAAATGTTACCATAACAGCCTATAATACTCTCTCTCTGTGTGTGTGTGTGTGTGTGTGTGTGTGTGTGTGTGTGTGTGTGTGTGTGTGTGTGAGAGTATCCCCCTACAATGATGATCACAGGTACCCAATACATTAGATGCAGGGCGCATGATGTTGTCCCCATTCACTTCTATAGTAAACTCTGGTTGACTAATGAAGTTCATTTCCAAAATATAACTTAAAATAAAGAGTTTGTTTTTCAACCAACTCGATGATCATGTTGTTTAACACCTTACTCACTATAGAAATGAGACTAAGGCCCAATCCCAATTCTTATTGTTACCCCTACCCCTTGTTTTTGAGTGTCCCTCACTTTGGCCCTTGCCCTTCAAAACTGAGCCACAAGGGGTAGGGATTGAAAACAATCACCTAGGAAATGGGACACCACTCATTACTTCATCATTTTGCCCAACTGTGATAATAAAGGTATTTCTGGTTCAAACAGATTGATTGAAGTCTGCAGATTCTCATAGATACACAATTTTGTCATCATATTGCATATTACCAGAAATTCATTAAAATTATTTTTTTTATAAATTACTAACATTTAAATTATACTATTTTATTAGTTGACTGGTTTGCTCAGGAGTCACTGGAAAACATGATTATAACATTATAGGCTAGCCTATATAGGATAGTATAGCCTATTCAAATTGATTGAGTTGATATTGTAGCTACATAATCTGGTTTTTTACATTTTATTCTGGCAATTGGGTTGCTTCTTAATCAGGACATGAAACTATCCCATGTGGTTTTCGCTGGGTCGGGTGTCCAAAAATCTATTTTATAGCTCCATAGTCACGTTTCAGTGTTACAGCTTTTTACACAGATCTGCTTGCAGCTCGGCTGGCGGGCTGGCTGGTAGTGTTAATTTCGTCGATGAAAACTATGACGAAAAATGTTAGTCGACTACCTTTTTCCCCAAGACTAAGACTAGACTAAAATGTTCAGACTTTTAGTTTTATTGACTAAGACGAGACTAAAATACTCAAACTTTTAGTCGACTAAAACTTGACTAAACAAAAAGAGGATGGGGTTGACTAAATATGATAAAAACTAACAAGGACATTTGACACAGGACTAAGACTACGACAAAATTTTAAAATAGACGACAAAATTAACACTAATTATAGACTGTTTCCCCCCTTCAATGGAGCAGTTCAGGTTCCTGTGCTGCAGCATCATAGATGTAGCTGACATGTAGCTGTCTTAAAAACATTTACAGTAGTTACAACAGAACCCACCCAGTCTTAGCTAAGGGTCTTATCTATATGTGTATGAGGCATTGTGTTCCCAAAATGTACAGCTACTTGCTTGTCTACATTATATCCAGAGAAGTCTGAGTGCTTTCCGCACAGCCAGGCTCCCTCCATTCTCCCCTCAGCTGCGGGCTGAGCAGGGACTGTAATTGTTGTTGCTACCGCTGCACGCCGACACTGGCCCGGGTGGGCAGAGTCACCATTAGCTACTTTCCCTGGGAAAGAGTTGCCAACACTGCTTCGAATTACAATTACTAGTACAAGCGCCTCAGCAGATTCAACAGTTTTCATTGACTAAAACTAGACTAAAATGTGAACAGTTTTCGTTGACTAAAACTAGACTAAAATACTTACGGTTTTATTTGACTAAGCTGAGACTAAAATGCTCAAACTTTTAGTCGACTAAAACTTGACTAAATAAAAACAGGATGAGGTTGACTAAATATGATACAGACTAACAAGGACATTTAAAGGCCCAATACTAAGGCCAGTCAATACTCACTATTACTGACGCCGGTGGCCGTTAGTGTAACAGCAGGCAGCGTGTGAACGAGCTGACGCGCGGGCACCATACTCGCACGCGCACAAGCAGTTGCCTGGCAACAGCAGAGCTGTTCGTTGCTTTGTAACGTTAACTCATAAAAGTCACTTGAAAACGGCAACCTGGACAATATTATCGGTCAGATCAGCCTCGAGATGCCCAGGAAGGATTCTGGATGAATTAGGGGACGTTATTGTGGCATGTTTGGTCGTGTTTTGGCTTGCGTTGGCTGCGGGCAAGTCGATACTCATGTTAGCACAAGCCAGGAAATAGCCTGCTCCCCCTGTATGTACGGTACCGTGCTGATATCAAACTCCAGTAGGTGGCGGTAATGCACATATATATGTTTGCCAACCGCCATAAAACTCAAAGAATAAGAAGAAGAAGGCATTTGGCTTGGCTACTCTGGATACCTAGCATTAGCATACCTAGCAGAACGGCTACATTACAGCTCGTTTGGATCTGGGTGTTTGCAGTCGCCATTTCAAAGAGGAGGACTATACGTGTACGAACCACACTGCTAAGGAGTAAAATAAAAATAGATCAAGGCTTGATATCATAATCCAACGTGAATTCAACTGAGGGTTCCCTCCAGAACGAGACTGGCTCAGCCTGTTTCAAGGGGGCTGTTTGCAGTGTCTATGCTAACGTTAGGCTAATTGTCTGACCTGGTGGTCGCATTTGTGGTGTTGTGGCTTTTAGTCAATATTGCACAGTAAATATGCCTTCTTGCGTTGCAGTTGGTTGTATTAACCGTACCTCAAAGAAGTGTGGTTTCCGCTTTTTCCGGTGAGTGAATGACGTTGTCGGTGGTCACTGCTAACGTCTGACCATGGACTGTAAATAGCATTTTACATAGCCATCTGTGCTAATAATGCTAGCATAACAGTATCCTTTTCACACACACTGAATATACCGAAATGCTAGACTTGATCATGGACAAACGGCCACACTCATAACGTTAAGGTGTGTTTGACCTAACGATAATATAAATATTAACGTTAATGCACTCCTAGTTGTTTAGCTAGCTACGCTACCTAGATGTTTATTTTTAGTATTACTGTAAGATTCATAAGCTAATTAATTTCATAAGCTAAATAATTTAATGCATAAATAAATCATAGGTTACTATAACAGGCATTCTGTGATTAACGTTAACTTGGATTGATTCATCAAAACTTTCAAAATCCTTACTGTTACTGACATCAGGTGACAAGCTGAAATGTCAATTCTTCTAGCAATTCTAGGTACATTTCAGACTTTAACATACAGTGTAGTGTCCAGTCTTGTCTGAGGTGAATGCAAGTGAACTATATTTTTCAATCCTGTCTTTGAATAAAAGTTGTACATTGTCCATGTACATGTCTCTGCTCCCTTGTCTCTGCTCCCTTTTTTGTGTTTACAATTACAACAAATATGTATGGTTTATCTGTTGGCATTAAACTGTGGTATTTCCTTGGGTGATATTCCATATTTGTCATTAGACCATGTTCACATCTGCATTTTCTACAAATTGGGCTACATTTGCAATGGTAAATCAAAGCCACATGTGAGATATCACAAGTACTTTTATTAAAACACCAACCAAAATAAAATACAAAGAGAGGTTTCCTTCTCTAACTATTGGTGCTTTCACAAAATATTTACACAATGAGATTTTTCATAAATAATCATCGATAACGTGGATAAAGACTTTGATGATGGTGATGACGTCGATGATGACATCTGCAGCTGCCGGACAAGAGACCGAAGACCAGTCCACCTGAAGGAGATCCACAAGACCTTCCAGCATGCCACAGTGCCACACTCACCCAAGATAAACGCTGCTGTAGGAGTAAAAATAAAGTATGCTTCAGGGAATGACATGAAAAAGTGACATAATGGGGTGGCTATACATTGTTGTTTCACAGTAGCTAATATCTGGCCCTAATTCTGCAATTGCCCACTATATGCTTAGTACGTTATAATAGCGATAATGTCAATAACAGATACATCTTTGGTTCAACTTTTTTATTGTAATTTCGTGTAAAATGAGTCTCTAAAACCCAACGATCTATGGTCCAAAACTTTGATGCAACCTTACACACCTTACACAGTGACTTCTTCAAGAAGAAATACAGCCTCTCGCTGTAGCAGAGCGATCCATCAGCAGCGGCACGATGCAGAATTTGTCCCCGCACGGCGAGCCTCGGGGTCGGCCTCTGGTTCATCTCCGGCGGCCTGTTCAACTGCCTCTCCTTCCATACGGTGCAATTCCTCTGCACTGTAGTCTGGCTCATATGGCGTTAAGTAGCCGTGAATGTCAGAGTTTATTAGCACACTTTGGAAATCGTCTTCATCCATATCAAACTCTTCAATTTCACCAGAAATATTTCCTTCAGCCATGGTTGAGCCATGGTGAGCTAGTTAGCTCCAGACCGATGCGGTGCAGAAAAGATGGCTGATGGAGTGTTTTGATTTTGGAGCTGTAGAGGCGCGTGGAGGCCCCCTAGAGGCAGCACACACACAAAATAATTGTAGTTTTAAACTACAGCTCTTCCGCATGTGTGGTACACCGCTCTGACGCGGTCGTGACGTAAAACGCGTCAGAGCGGTGTACTAAAAATGTGAATGATAAGGGAGTACAGCCAAGAGGGTTTACTGAGGGGAGGTAAAGGCTGCCCATCTACTCATACTACTGACATTGTAAGGATACAAATCTGGTTGAAAATCGGTAAAGCCATCCTTTAAAAATTCCAAAGCAACCAATCAGGGTTATCTAGAACATAACTAGCCAATCACAGTATACAAACAAGGGACTGCTGAATGCTGGACAGGGATTGGGTCCAGTATTTGTGATGTCACAAATCATGCTCGTTGAAAACGTTGGGGTTGTCCTACAACCCAGGTTTTACGAGTGAGAACGAGGAATCTCACACTATGCCAAGCTGCTTCCCAGCACCAGCAGCGACCTACTGGACAATGTCCAATTTTCTCAAAATTGACCCCTATAAAACCATCCATTGTGCCTTTACACCACTTTTTTGGAAGTTTAGATCATTTGCCACATAATCTGTCTTTTTGGAAGGAAAAGAGGTTGTGTGGTCCATGTTTGGAAAGTAGTGCCAGCTACCTCTTTACCTTATTTCCCCACCGTGTTCTACGCTAAAGTCGGCCCGATATAACTTGCAAAATGCATGGTATTTGCTGATGTGGCTAGCGGTTAGTAACAGAATGGTCTCGGATCAAGTGGACTGAAATTTGGCAGCGCATCTCTTCGTCTTGGGAAGCCCATTGACTGCGGTCACTCCTCACCGCCTCTGGGTTGGCGTGCCAGGTACCACGACACATATCCTACAAATCGGGAGATTAGCATGAGAAATTAACAATTGGGAGCACAGCGGGAGAAAGTGTTAAAAATTGCGAGCCTCCCATGTAAATCGGGAGTGTTGGCAGGTATGGTAGGAACAAGAAAGAAAAATTATTTTTGACTTTAAAACAAATATCAGCGATATCGGACAACATACGCCGATATGATATATCTGTGATAGGCCAATATCGGAGAGATATATTGGTCGGGCTCTACAACAACAATCTAAGTATCTTAAACGTTTGTTATTCCAGGCATCTAATCAAAAACCCATTCAAAAAACCCATTGACTTTGAGACAAGGGAACCCATGCTAATGCATTTCCGGGTTTTAGGACTCATTGACGCGTTATTATGGAACCCACCGCGGTTCCGGCAAAACCACGCCCTGTGCCCGCCAGGGTCGGACATTAGCGGGGGCAAAATCTGAAATTGCCCTTGAAATTGGGATGACGGGGGCTTTTTTTGCCTTTGTAAAATAATGAGTTAACTTTCTGTATGTTAAAATTACTGTTTGCAAAGCGTGTCCTCGCACCAGTAGTAGCTACAATCACGCGGGCACTCTGTATGCCTCCCCCCCGACAGAGACAGGGCGAACACAGACAGAATCAGAATCAGAATCAGAATCACTTTTATTGCCACAGTATGCAAGTTACATACGAGGAATTTGTCTTAGCGTCTGTATGCAGCGTAGCGGTCACATCAATATACAGAGATAAGAAGTAGGAAGATAACTTAAGACAATCACAAAGTTGCAATCAAATCGAGTAAATATATACAATATGTATTACATGAGTGGTGAAGTGTTCTGTGGATAATAAATATGAATTTACATTGAATTTACATGAGATTTACAGACTAAGTTAAATAGGCGTTAAATAAGCAGTGGATTTACATGAATTTACAGTCCCAGTTAACCAGGCATTAAATTAGATATGAGTTACAGTTTTATGGGGGGGGGGGGTCGACGGGGGGTCGACAGACGTTAAAACCCAACCACGCTCTTCCCCTCTGTGCTGTTTTCACACCGCGGCCGCTGGCATTTGTCAATCAATCCAGCATAGGTTTCCATGACGGGGTAATGGTGAATGTGCGCGTTAAATTGCCCATTTCCATATCAGCAACACAATCCACGCACGTCAATAAACACAGAACAGGAGTTGGTCCGTGATGGAGGAAGACATAGACAGTTTCTTCTTCGTTAATTCTGTGTTTGGCTCGCTCATGCTGCAGCGTCAAACAAGTGACGACAACTAAACAACACCTCCGGCCGTTACTTTAAAAACTAGAACGACCGCAACGTGGATTCATGCCTTCAATGCCTCCACCATTAGTTCATTATTGAGTCCAAATAGCCATTTGAGGCAAATTGGAAGAAATTATGTCAAGGCGCTCCTGAGATGTTGCGTTACAGAGCTTGGAAATTGGGTGTGTGAGGTCACAGTTACCTTGAACTTTGACCTTTAACCATCAAAGTCTAATCAGTTTATCCTTGAGGCCAAGTTAATGTTTGAGGCAAATTTGATGAAATTCCATCAAGGCATTCCTGAGATATGGCGTTACCAAGCTTGAAAATGGCGTTGGAGAGGTCACAGTGACCTTGACCTTTGATCATCAAAATGTAATCCGTTCATCGTTGCGCCCAAGTCGACGTTTGAGCCAAATTGGAAGAAATTCCGTCAAGGCATTCCTGAGATATCGCGTTAATAAGCTTGAAAATGGCGTTCGATAGGTCACAGTGACCTTGACATTTGACCACCAAAATCGAATCACATCATCCTTGAGTCTAAGTCGTTGTTTGAAGCAAATTTGATGAAATTCCGTGAAGGTGTTCCTCAGATATTGCGTTAACGAACATCGGACGGACGGACATACGTACGTACGGATGTACGTACGGATGCACGGACGGACAACCCGGATCCATAATGCCTCCGGCCTGGCTATCGCCGGCGGAGGCAAAATAAAACGCTGTGTGAAAACTATATTTCGTAAAAAGAGAAAACCAAGCACTATAGGACAACACCTCCGGTCAGGATTTTCAAAATAAAAACCCACCATTGCTAAGCGCTGTTGGTAATCTGAGACATTCAACGTTGAGTAGGTAGTTGTATAGCAGCTAACAAGGCTTTGGAAGTTATTTTTCAAACAAGAATCTTTGGCATGTGGAAATTTTTTATATTAAAGGTATTTTGTTTCATAATTAAATTTGATTGCATTTGTGCTCAACCAAAGATAGTGTGAAGGGCTGAAAGACGATATCAGTTAGGCTTATTTGTTTATAATGAAGATTTTTTGTGTTTCCTTGTCACAAAAGGGGCAATAAGTAACAACAACAACAACAACAACAACAACAACAAATTGGTATCGACCCAAAATTTTGCAATCGGTGCATCCCTAATTTTAATTTGGTCATATTCGTCTACTAACTAAACCAGTGGTTCTCAACCTTTTGGCTCGTGAGCCCTTAAAAACTCTTGATGCCTACTGTGGTGACCCCTGTTATGCTCATGTAACGGAAAGAGTAGAGAAATAAGGATATAGGCCTAACAAATGTTTTATCTTGTTTCAGCTTGTTTCAATGAAAGCTGTCTAGTATTTTTCATTACTTTTAGAGATAAAATAAATAAGATTGGATACAAGTTATTTAATATTGGTCTGTCATGCAACATAGAACTACAAGAACTACGGCAAGGTAGTTATCGGAATTACCGGAATTGATCAAAAATGCCCCCGAAACATTTTTCGCAGGGGCAAAAAAAGCCCTGGTTAAAAAAGATTAAGTTAAAAATGTCCTACCCTGGTGCCCGCCTATGCAGCAGTCAAGCGCTGGGATTGGCCAGGCGCCAATTAGGTCTATGCTCGCAGCTCAATAGGGAAATAAGGCTTAGTTGATGACTGAACTTCTCTTAGAATGCCACGGAAGAAAAACAACAAACACCTGAATAATGTCATGGGAAAACTGGAGGAGTGCAGAAATGCATTGGCAACTTTGATGATATATCTGCGCATTGAAGCCGTGGTCTCCCCCTGTGCATAATTGCGCAGCGCCAGCTCACCTGATCCAGCCGCTTTGGTGTCTGTTATAGCCCCCAATTCGTACGCTACAACAAACCGAGAATATGAACTTGGATATTGCTACAATTAACTCATTAACAGTGTGTAACAGACATTCAGTGTGGAACAAAATAGCCTGCATTCTGACTGTGTGTTATGGAACACATCTACCAGCGGCCACAATGCCACAACGACAACTGGGCCAAGTTTGAGAAAGCGTGTTTTAACACGGGACTATCTGGAGAAAACAAAACAAATAAAAAATCTGAGCTGGCGATGTTGTTTTGTTGTGGAATGTGCAGTGCATGGAGACCTGTACGGCTGCCTTGACCGAATAGAGGTGAGCATTGCTTCTTTGTGAAGAAGGAATGGAAAATTTGCGCTATCTCAATTTGGCCATACCAGCGATAATTATAATAATTTTGAGCATATTATGCATCATAATTTTATATTTTATTTCATGGCCAGATATGGCCTTTCTTATTATCATACAGTGCAAGTCAAACTGTTTATGTGCTTTTGCCCCATGCGTGATGCCCTCGCGCTGCCTATGATATGTTTCTGACAATACACCGCAGCCATTTTAAGTTAAGTTATCCTTTATTTATCCCCATGAGGAAATTCATCCTCTGCATTTGACCCATCCTCTACTAGGAACCTTCCTAGAACTAGGAGCAGTGGGCAGCCACAGTGCAGCGCCCGGGGACCAACTCCAGTTCTTTTTGCCAGTGCCTTGTTCAGGGGCACTGACAGGAGTATTAACCCTAACATACATGTCTTCGATGGTGGGAGGAAACCGGAGCACCTGGAGAAAACCCACACAAACACGGGGAGAACATGCAAACTCCACGCAGAAAGGACCTGGGACGTACCGGGGTTTGAACCCGGGACCTTCTTGCTGTGAGGCAACAGTCCTAACCACTGAGCAACCGTGCCATGCCGTGTCTAAAAGGCATGATAAACACAGTTGAAACCAAAACTTTAATGAGGGTTTCCAACTTCCAAATCCATTTAGGTGTTCCAGTGCTGGGACCCTCATTAATATTTTGGTTGCACCTGTGTTTACCCTCCCTTTTATACACAAAGTGGCTGCTGTAAAAAAGGCCCATTCCAGCGGCACTCTATTAACACGTTCACTGCCATTGACGAGATATCTCGGCTTACAGAATCCAACGGTTGACTGCCAAAGACGAGATATCTCGGCTTAAAATTTTTTTTTTTTTTTTGGACGGTGGGACGTGGATCCAACCCTTTTACGTCTTTTATACAAATATTGGAGGTATTGAATGTGTATAATCTATTTTACCGACCCACTGAGTGGCGACATGTCTCTCCAGAGTAGAAAGAGGCGAGCCAAAACTGCAGGGAAAAGCGTGAGGAAGCCGTTCTCATACTGTAAAATGGATGGCGAAAACGCTTTCGCTTTCGCACTGACGCACAGCGGTGGCAACGGTGGGGGGTTCCAAGAATAGACTGGGTGCACACTTTGGAACACGCAGCATAAATAAGCGCAGAATCGCAAGAGCTTCATCAGAGCTCTCAACCGAAATGCCAAGAAACGAGCGAGCCCCATCCAGCGAGCCCCATCCAGACTGCCAGGCAGCAGCCAGGCAGCAGCAACTCGTTTGTGACAGACCCGCTGCAGAGCCAAGGAGGGCGGAGGAGAACGCCCACGGAGGGAGGAGTTTGAAGCAGAGAGGGGTTTCCTGCTGTTATGGAGGAAATTACTGTTCAAAACTATTGTTTAGATGTCTGACGTCTTACTGATGCCAAAAATGAATGGTTAAAGTGACTGTTCTATCGAATTTCACAAAAAGCCGTTTATCTCAGAATAAATTTTCTGACGCTGAAACCATGCTGTATTCAACTGCTAATGCTTACATAACTACTAACTCTACAAACTAACTCTTTTAGACAGAGAAAGCACACATTCTATTAGTTCTTTTGAGATATTGTGTGTTCACAAAATCCTAACAGAAACGAATCCTCGGCTCTTGAAAGATGAGCCAGAATCCTCAAAAAAAAACCTTGGCAGAAGCTA
>NC_139623.1:115336228-115386228 GCF_964638095.1 Poromitra crassiceps
TTTAGCACTCTTTCTAACTATAAATCCACTTCTGTTTTAATTTCCTCTCTTGCCCTCTTTTCACCACACCGCGGACACTGTGTGCACTGTAAAAATAAACAACGGTGGTGTTGTGTTATGTTGTTTTGTTGAAATGTTGTAATACGGTAAATGGGAGCTTCCTCAAACAGCCATCTCTTCCCGACAATCCCCTCTGTGCGTGACCACTTACATATGGTAATTACGGTAAGCAAACGGCCACTCGGGCAACAACTCCCTCCCCCGACTACCAGGAGAAAATCACAAACTTCGGCGAATTCACACAAAGGAAGATCAAGGAATATTCACAACAAGACGAGCAGTAGAAGCAACACTCTCACTTACCATGGGGAAGGTACGCAGAAATTCACACGAGGCAGCTTTCAAGTTGAAAGCAGTCAATCTCGCATTAAAAGAGAGCAGCCGCCGATCAAACAGAGCAGCCGCGCGTAACCTGGGCAAAAGGGACTGTCCGTCCGGGGGAGAACTACTGAACAACTCCCTCCCGACTATCAGGAGAAAATCACAAACTTCGGCGAATTCACACAAAGGAAGATCACGGAATATTATAGGAGTGTGAAAACATCCACAATTACCAACGGGTTCCAAAACGCTGGACTGCTGCGGGATGAAGAGGATGACGCCACGGGGACTGCCCCCTAGTCCGATACCTCACGAGTCCGATACCTCACGAGTCCGACACCTCATGGTTTTGGGTTAGGGTCTGGGGGAGGTTAGGTTTAGGCGTGGGGGTGGGAGAGGTTAGGTTTTGGGTTAGGGTCTGGGGGATGTTAGGTTTAGGCGTGGGGGTGGGAGAGGTTAGGTTTTGGGTTAGGGTCTGGGGGAAGTTAGCCTCTTTTTTCGGACTCGTGAGGTGTCGGACTCGTGAGGTATCGGACTCGTGCCATGGCACCTGAAGGAGAGAGGAGAGTGGTTGACGAAGCCACCCTGAACCTGTTCGTTTCCGACACTGAAGATGAGGACTTTGGTGGTTTCAGTACGCAGGAAGAAGAGGAAGACGAGGATTAGTGACTTGACTTCTCTGGTTACAGGTTTGCTGCACATATACGGTAGCCTATTGTTGTGTGATTTTGTCTGGGGATTAGTGACCTGACTTTTGTTTTGTTTTGTTGAAATGTTAATAAATGGGAGCTTCCCCAAACAGCGATCTCTTTCCCGACATTCCTCTCTGTGCACGAACCCTTTCATATGGTAATTAAACATCAAAACACCCGCGGCTTATAGTCCGGTGCGGCTTATAGAAGAAAAAAATAGTCAATTTTGGTCCCGCGGCTTATACACCGGTGCGTCTTATAGTCCGGAATTTACGGTAGTTAAAACTGTTTAACGCACACCTAGTTAAAACTGTTTAACGCACACCTAGTTAAAACTGTTTAACGCACACCTAGTTAAAACTGTTTAACGCACACCTAGTTAAAACTGTTTAACGCACACCTAGTTAAAACTGTTTAACGCACACCTAGTTAAAACTGTTTAACGCACACCTAGTTAAAACTGTTTAACGCACACCTAGTTAAAACTGTTTAACGCACACCTAGTTAAAACTGTTTAACGCACACCTAGTTAAAACTGTTTAACGCACACCTAGTTAAAACTGTTTAACGCACACCTAGTTAAAACTGTTTAACGCACACCTAGTTAAAACTGTTTAACGCACACCTAGTTAAAACTGTTTAACGCACACCTAGTTAAAACTGTTTAACGCACACCTAGTTAAAACTGTTTAACGCACACCTAGTTAAAACTGTTTAACGCACACCTAGTTAAAACTGTTTAACGCACACCTAGTTAAAACTGTTTAACGCACACCTAGTTAAAACTGTTTAACACACACCTAGTTAAAACTGTTTAACGCACACCTAGTTAAAACTGTTTAACACACACCTAGTTAAAACTGTTTAACGCACACCTAGTTAAAACTGTTTAACGCACACCTAGTTAAAACTGTTTAACGCACACCTAGTTAAAACTGTTTAATGCACACATAGTTCGGCTCAAGTCTAATCACTGTCTAAATTCATCCGCGGCCACTATCATTATATCATAATAGTATCAGCTTGTATCTTCTACACTATAATGCCGGCAGTGTCTGTCTCTCTCTCTCTCTCTGTCCCTCTGTCCTTCGCGTATCTCGAGAACCGTTTGTGTCTGATCGACTTCAAACTCGGCATGTGGAGGTGTACGGAGGGTGGACTCAGTGCAGAGCACTGTTTCTGTGAATTTTGGACACGGAACACGTTCAATATTAATTAATTTCTGTTCAATTCTGCCACACCTGCCTCAACAATGAAACAAACTAATGCCTCCCTCTGGAGGTGGGCGGAGCGACCATGGCACAGGCTACCAGACAGCACACTCTCTCTGCGGTGTTACTGTACACATACACATTGCGACTCTTCAGTGGACTGAAAAGCAGAAGCCGCCACTATCCACCACGGTACGTTTTAAAAATGTTCACATGGTATTTCTAAACTAAATTGGCTGCGTGCCTTTGTTAGCCTAACATTAACGAGTTTGCTAAGGCTTTGGCACCGTTAGATAACAGCAACTATAAATGTGTAACATTAACAGTGATTAATCATACGGTACTGCTGTTCGTTTCCTCAAGGGAGTGGACTGATGACACCGGACTTCGCCCAGGGTAGGCGTGCCTCACAGTTTGAAAACCGCTGCTATAGTGTATTAAGTATCTCTGGAGAAGCTGATGGGATGGTAATGATTGTTACAGGTATTAGTCAGTTTCCCAGGTGTTAACAGGGAAATCACCTGGGAGAGCGACTTACAGCTTGTATAAAACTTTAAACTTTGATTGCAAAACTTACACCAAAAATGTTTTAGTGCTTTTATTTTATATTGTTGGCAAATGACCATGGAATAAGCAGGTTAATCAATGAGTCAAGAGGGTGATTCTTTGCCTCCGCATCGTGCATTAAAATCGTTTAGCGCACCTACTCGTTCAGTATCCGTTACCCATGTCATCCACTCTTATTGTGACCTCTGACCTCTGTGTCTAGACTCATCACCATCAGAGATGAGCCCTTTGAGGGTGGTGTCTTCTGCCAATTTCAGGAGCTTGACGGACTGATGGCTGGATGTGTAGTCGTGTGTGTGTGTGTGTGTGTGTGTGTGTGTGTGTGTGTGTGTGTGTGTGTGTGCTGTGTGCGCGGATCTGAGTGTGTGTGTGTGTGTGTGCGCATGTGCGCGTGCGCGTGTGTGCGTTTGTATGTTTGTGTGTGTGTGTGTGTGTGTGTGTGTGTGTGTGTGTGAGAGAGTGTGTGCGGGTGTGCATCCGTGCGTGCTCGTGCATGTGTATGTGTGCGCGTGCACGTGATTGTGTGTGTGTGTGTGTGTGTGTGTGTGTGTGTGTGAGAGTGTGTGTTTGTGCGTGCGTGTGTACCAGCTGTGGCGTGTCATGCAGCAGAGGCAGCAGCGTGGCCTCCAGGATGTCTGTCTGGTCGAGGGTCAGGCCGTGGCTCAAGGCCAGCAGCAGCACCAGGAGGTGGGTGGCTGAGCGCAGGCGGGTGAACGCCTGCTCCAACGACGCCCGGTTCTCCTCCGCAGCGTCCGCTAGTGCCATCACCTGGTGGAGGGAGGGAGGGAGGGGCTGTGAGTATCACTCCTATACAACACACATGACAGGTGTTTCGGTGGACTGTCATTTGCCTACTCAAATTGATGATTGAATGGTTTCGCTATGAGTTTGAGAGCTTTAAAACATTTTAACACTTTCAGAAAGCAACAGGTATTGTAGGACATGTAGTCTTAATGTGGAGAAAGCCTAGAACTACAGTATCAAGACCACTGGTGTGAGATAGAGAACAAACATTGCGTTTGTTTACAGGAATTACTTGATGATCGGGATGGGTCATGATTTTTGAATATTCAAATAGTCATTAAATTATAAATTGTGTACCCCAGGAAGAGTAGTCACTAGGTAGTGGCTAATGGGGATGTAAATAAATAAATAAGTAAATACATATCGAATGGTTTATGTATATTCCCCTTGTTTTTACCACTGCCTGTCTCTTTAAGAGCATTGTGGAGAATTCTGCAGAGTGAAGTGATGTATAGCGATTCCAGGATTTCACATCCTTGTGAAATAGAGTAACACAGACCTTAACTCATTCAGGGCCAGTTTAGGACTGCCAATATTTAGCACAGGCCAAAGATTTTCATAATTGTTGGTCATCTTTCAAGACCCACAGTAAATTATCTATTAGCACCAGAGTGATTTGCAATACCTCAAAATGAAGATGTACGTCTCTGGGTTCACCAGGAAAAAAAAAGTTAGCTTTTAGCATGTTCTGTACTCTACTTATATCCATTTATATACACCCTGTTTTCACCCAAAATGTCTCTCTCTCAGATGACAAACAGGAGCAAATGCAATTTCTGTAAAATATACATTCTCAAGCAGAACTCGCTCTCAATTCTTTTATTTTGAACTGTATTGACATCAGACATGTAAATACTATTCGTTATGACACAAATGAAAATAAATAAATATATATATATATATATATATACACATGAAGTGCTTTTTTTTTACATTCAACAATACTGCAGTGTGAGTGAGTGTGCAGACAGACACACAGACAGACAGACAGAGAGACAGACAGACAGACACACCGACAGACAGACAGACAGACAGACAGACAGACAGACAGACAGACAGACACACACACACACACACACACACACACACAGACACACACACACACACACGATCCCCCTTCGTTGCGTGATTTCTAACCCCACATAGGATAAGCAATAACCACGCCCTGTGGCGCCGGGATTGGCCAGGAGCAACAGTGGAGCAGAGACACTACACTGGAGGGCACGCAGTCCAGCGATTTCATGAAGCTCTTGAGAACGGGCAGCGGGCTTCTGCCTGCGTGCCTAGCTGTTCGTGTGCTGCTCGTCCATGTCTCCCCCTGTCATATTCTTCCTGCTATCGTTGCCGTTTTCCCCTCGGCTATTCAACACGTCCTCACCGCCCTCTGATCACTGCTGATCGATCATTTCCTCATTCCTCCGATGATCAAACGCATCTGTGGATTACTTTCTCCGGTTTTCTCCGGCTGGCACACAGGAAGGCTGGCACACAGAAAAGCGACCAGCTCCTGCAGCGCGCGAGGGGCGTTTCAATGGGGTTTCTCCAGTCTGCACAAGGCAAGCTCCTTATCCATTTTCTGATATTCCTCCTGCTCAATTTCAAAACAACAGCTGCGGTATGTGTTTGTTCACGTGTTGTCTTAGATGATAGGGACCTGATACCATGTGACAGGCTGGGGAAGTGTTTTAACTACGCCCTGCAGTAATAAAAACAAAAACACGTCAAACACGTCATTGGCCCTCTGGGCTATTCCTGATAAGACGTCAAAGACGTCATTGGCCCTGAATGAGTTAAAGGATAATTCATTTTTTTTACACCCCCACAAAATTGCACATCGTGCCTTTAAAGCTGGAAATAAGTTTCCAGCTTTAAAGGCACGATGTGCAATTTTTTTGTCCACTAGATGTCGCCATTTTAAACCAAAACAAAGGGGTGTTACCCAAACAATCTTGACCCCCACCCACCAGAGCGGGGCAAGCTGCTCCCCCGCCCCCTCTTGTACTACAAGCGATGGAGAAATCAACAACTATTTTGTGGATAGTGCCTACTGCAGACATAACGTAAGTACATAAAACAAGCACGAATGCATCTCGGCTATGTCTTTGGCTTGAGTAATGACAAATTTCACATGATAGTCATAAAACTTACGTTAGTCCCAATAGTCCGCTTGGTAAGGCTATACTGTTATTTGTACCATCTGCTAACTGATCAAAATCCATGTAACATAATCTTTTGAATAGCCTGCTAGCCCTCCTGCTACAGTATCGCTAAGTAAGGTTAGCCAAAACGTTGTCTAAAACTTGTTTGACATAGCTAAATAATTTAGCTCGCTAACAAAAACACCTAGGCTACAAGCCACTCACTGTTGCCAGACAGTTGTGGTTAGCTAGCGATGTCGCCAACATTGAATTGAAATCATCCTAATTTACTAAATTAGGATGATTGGGCAAACGTGATCGTGATCCCTTTTCCTAAATGAACTAGAAACTAATGGGGTCAGATACATGTAATTATAAATATTATAAATATTATATTCCCAGGTGTGCAGAGATCCTTTCTGTCAGATACATGTAGCAAAGTTACAAAAAGAAGAAGAAAAAGTCGTCGTTTTGAGATGGAGAGGGACAAAAGTATAGAGTACTTAATAGAATGTACTGAATTCCACAGTTTAGCAGTGAGTCACGCCTGGTGACAGGGGACGATGGGGTGTGGTCCACAAGACGAACTCTAACCTCCAGCCAGAGGTCAACCCCTCATCCCTCATTCAGAAGGAGGAGAGGAGTGAGGGAGCGATGACAGAGCGAGACCGATGGAGAGACCAGGACAACAAGAAAGGACAAGGTGGACAAAGGGGGGGGGGGGGGGGGGGGCGAGAGATGAGCGAGGAGGACGAGAAAGGGAAGAGAGAGAGAGAGAGAGGTGAAAGCAGATCTGCGGCTAATGGAAGTGTGTGTGTTGAGGTGAATGAGTGATCTGCAGGAGCGGCAAACGCACGCCAGTGTTTTGTTTGACAAATGGATTCAGCATTCGCCATACGATACTGAGAAAACAGAGACGGAGTGGGCTGTAAGGTGTGTGAGTGTCTGTGTGTGTGTGAGTGTGTGAGTGTGTGTGTGTGTGCGTGTGTTAGGGGTTAAGCAGCAATTGCCAAAGTAAGCCATATTCGTTGGTATTGGTGTAACGCTATACTACAAACATAGAGGTACAAGAGAATGAGTGCCTCCTCTCACACTCAGGATGTATGTACACACACACACACACACACACACACACACACGCATGCACACACACACAGACACACACACACACTCACGCACGCAAGCACGCACACACACACACACACACACACACACACACACGGCTCATGTCCCCAACGACCCCACACACAACATCTACTACCTGAAACACACAGAAACACATACACACAAAACCACAGAACGTCCAATACATGAATGCTTGAAATCCCCACACAACACCGCTACCACGCAACACACACGCACGCACACACACACACGCCCAATCCCCCCCCCCCCCCCCCCCCCCCCGGTCTTTGAAAGTGTGTGTGTGTGTGTGTGTGTGTTGATAAAAGGCTCCAGGTCCAGTGAAGGGCTCCATTGTTGGCAGCAGATCGGCTCCACACACACTCTGATTGATGCCAGCTGAGAGAACACAAAGACACATTTAGCCCGGACACACACACACACACACACACACACACACACACACACACACACACACACACACACACAGCACTTCCCTTGTGAAGGCTTGAATTTGGCATTTTGACCATCACCATCTTGGATGAGAAGAGCCGCAGCACCGCTTATGGTCCGTGATCAGCAAGCTGCGCGATGAGCTGCAGACGACCTGTCAATCACGCCCAGAAGCATAGTCTGTTTTACCATCTATTTGACTCTAAATGGACCAGAATTTACTGAAGAAGACTTGAAACTAGCAATTGAGAGCATAAAGTCATTAGGACAGTGCTGCCGCTACATACACACGCATCACTCAGGACAGTGCTGCCGTTACATACACACGCATCACTCAGGACAGTGCCGCCGCTACATACACACGCATCACTCAGGACAGTGCTGCCGCTACATACACACGCATCACTCAGGACAGTGCTGCCGCTACATACACACGCATCACTCAGGACAGTGCTGCCGCTACATACACACGCATCACTCAGGACAGTGCTGCCGCTACATACACACGCTTCACTCAGGACAGTGCTGCCGCTACATACACACGCATCACTCAGGACAGTGCTGCCGCTACATACACACGCATCACTCAGGACAGTGCTGCCGCTACATACACACGCATCACTCAGGACAGTGCTGCCGCTACATACACACGCATCACTCAGGACAGTGCTGCCGCTACATACACACGCATCACTCAGGACAGTGCTGCCGCTACATACACACGCATCACTCAGGACAGTGCTGCCGCTACATACACACGCATCACTCAGGACAGTGCTGCCGCTACATACACACGCATCACTCAGGACAGTGCTGCCGCTACATACACACACAACACTCAGGACAGTGCTGCCGCTACATACACACGCTTCACTCAGGACAGTGCTGCCGCTACATACACACGCATCACTCAGGACAGTGCCGCCGCTACATACACACGCATCACTCAGGACAGTGCTGCCGCTACATACACACGCATCACTCAGGACAGTGCTGCCGCTACATACACACGCATCACTCAGGACAGTGCTGCCGCTACATACACACGCATCACTCAGGACAGTGCCGCCGCTACATACACACGCATCACTCAGGACAGTGCTGCCGCTACATACACACGCATCACTCAGGACAGTGCCGCCGCTACATACACACGCATCACTCAGGACAGTGCTGCCGCTGCATACACACGCATCACTCAGGACAGTGCCGCCGCTACATACACACGCATCACTCAGGACAGTGCTGCCGCTACATACACACGCATCACTCAGGACAGTGCCGCCGCTACATACACACGCATCACTCAGGACAGTGCTGCCGCTGCCAGGTATACCGATCATACCACTTCAGACAACAAATCCCCACATGTGGGAAGTGCGCTGACAAACATGGAAGAAGCAGATGAGGGCGTTGCTTGGCCGGATGGATGGGAAGTTTAGATTTAAAAAACTCCCTGATGGAAGCGTGGATAAGAACACGGTTGTTCAAGGCAGCCTCCGGTATCACCTCAATGCTAAACATGTTGCAGCTGACTGGAAGCCAGAGCTAACATTAACTTAGCTGCTCATCATGCTTGTACACGTGTTCAGTTGATAGTTTTTAATTATCCACTCCAAAGCCCGTTGTCAGGTTGGAAAAACACAAACAACTTTTATGCCACATCCACAGGGGCGGCTGTGGCTCAGGAGGTAGAGCGGGTCGTCCACTAATCAGAAGGTCGGTGGTTCGATCCCCGGCTCCTCCAAGACACTGAACCCCAAAATTGCTCCCGATGGCTGTGCCAGCACCCTGTGTGGCAGCCTGCCGCCTTCGGTGTGTGAATGGGTGAATGTAGGCACATTGTAAAGCGCTTTGGATAAAAGCGCTATATAAAGGATAAACTTTATTGTCACTTCATGGTACAAGTATCACGAGCAAAATTCTTCTGGGTTCGCTCTCAGAGTGAGGAGAGCAGAATCAAGTCGCCATAGTACAGCGCCATCAGATTCATTGGACAATGCATTAAAATAAAATACACTCAGATTATTCACATTATTACTAGTTGAAAAGTAATAAAGGCACGCTTAGAAATTATACAATACATATACATTTGTTGTAACATGTACAGGATTACCAGCAAGATAACCCACACCACAACGCAGAAGGCTGCCATACGGTGGCAATTTGGTCATGGGAGGGAAGGGTGGTGGTGTTGGGGGGAGGGGGGGGTGCCAAAGCGGGGGGAATGTATGAAGGCGGGGGGATGGGGTGGGGTGGGGGGGGGTTTGGAGGGTGGAGGGGTGTGTGCGTGGTGTATGTCCATGAGTCCTTGGAGAATGTTCATGTGTGTGTGTGTGTGAGTGTATGTCTGAGGTTCCTCTAGTCTAGGCTGTTAACACATTCACTGCCAACAACGTATGAACACGTTTTCAGAATCCAGCTGTTCCCTGCCAACAACGTGTTTACACGTTTTTGGCATCGATTTTTTTTTTTTGACGGTGGGTTGTGCATCTAAGCCTTTTACATCTCTTATATAATTATTGGAGCCACCGAACGTTTACAACCCATTCCACCGACCCACTAAGTGGCAACAGTGCTCTCCTGGCTAGAGAAAGGAAAGCATTTTTTTAACTTGTCAAGCCATTCTCAGCCCAGCCATTCTCCTTTTCGCGCTGATTGCTGGCGATGCGGGATTGCAAATTTACATAATAGATTCAGCCGATCTACTATGATCGGGTGATAGATTACAGGTGGAGGAACACACTTTGAAACACGCAGCATAAATATGACCAGAATCGCAAAAGCTTCTCTCAACCAAAACTCCAAACGAGCGAGTCCATCCCGACTTCCTCAAACAGCGGCCCAGACATGCAGGCACAGGAGAGCAGCAAAGCACTGACTGGTGACAAGCTTGTCCGCCCACGGAGGGCGGAGTTGAAGCAACTCGAGAGGGAGGGAGAGAGAGAGAGAGAGAGAGAGAGAGAGAGAGGGAGGGAGGGAGAGCGAGAGGGAGGGAGAGAGAGAGAGAGAGCGAGAGGGGGAGGGAGAGAGAGAGAGAGAGAGCCAAAAATGAATGGTTAAAGTGACAGTTCCATCCAATTTCACAAAAAGCCGTTTATCTCTGAATATTCTTTTTCACGCTAAAACCATGCTGTATTCAACTGCTAATGCTTACATAACTACCGTACTAACTCTACAAACTAACTCTTTTAGACAGAGAAAGTACACATTCTATTAGTACTTTTGAGATATTGTATGTTCACAAACTCCAAGCTGAAACGAATCCTCGGCTCTTATAAAATGAGCCATAATCCTCAAAAAACGGCTTGGCAGAAGCTACCTACAGCAAAAAAAAACGTCTGGCAGTCAATGTGTTAACACAACAGGTTGCTATGGAGACGACCTCGATCTTTCCCAGTCCAGAGTCAACAACAGGTGTCCATGGGGGAGAGGGAGGGGGTGGTGGTTGAGCGCCACTTTGCAGTGAGTCTTCTGGGGGAGTTTTCTGCAAGCGGCCTTGCCGGGCCTACAAGCGAGTGGGGGCGACGGAATGGAGATTGGATGTTTGGGTTACAGCGAGGGAAACAGCATTCCAATTGATTATTCCTCTCTAGACTCTGTCATGGTCTTCAACTTGAACACTTCGCCTTGCAGAACAGTGAGTTTCTCCAAAATGTGATCCATCTTGCGATTCAGATCAGAAGTCACAACAGTCTGAGTACTCACGGCTCTGCCCATCTCGTTTAACATGTGGGGCAGCTTTTGGACTGCTTGAATGGCTGCCGTCTTTCCAATTTTCCGATAGACCAGGGCAACGCTCAATCCGAGAAGCAATTGTCCTGTTATCATAAATCCAAATAGGTAGACATCTTCGATGTCCTCCACGGAGAGAACCGCCAGGCAGACAACCCGCCACTTCTCCCATGCGTCCATCATGTAGCCCGCAGGGAAAGTTCCGTCTGGGCAAATAGGTTCCCCCGAACCCGCGCTTCTCGTGGAATTTTTTTTGTCAATTGCTTTGAGAGACCAGCTTATCAATTCCATATTTACATCAGATAGTTTCGAAGAGACAGTGCAAGAGTGGCCCCGGTCAGGACGAGTGAGCAAGCAGTGGGAGGGGAGAGAGAGGGAGAAAATGCGACCGCCTTTGTCAAGAGCAAGTGTCCAATAAAATGTCCAAATGCAGTCCATTTACCATTGTACCATCCACAAGTGTCACAGGTTACATCCACTGTTCTTTCTCTTGCTGGATAATATCAAACTAATAAAAAAGGACACGGTATAAAAACCGTGTGTCTCCACAACTAGTCTCTGCCTCAACTGAACTGATTCCACCCTACAACAGCTTAGCTGAGGGTGCGGGTGCAATTCTCTTAAAGTGACAGTACACGATTGTCAAAATAAATGAAAAAGCCTATATTCTAGACATACAGGGCTCTATCGTTGCATCGGCCTATAAACTGCGCATAGCGCTCAGCGCAGCGCAGATTAGTGGGCGTGGACCAGCCCACTCCTTATTTTGGTATCGCCGCTACACGCAGCCTTAAGCATTCCAACCACGCCTTTTAAGCGTAAAATTATGCACAGTCTGCTCATTGGAGAAGTGCAGTAAACGAGTCACAAGCTTGCCTTTTAAGCTCCAATTCCACGGAGCGATCCAGTCTAGTCAGAAAGCCAAGCGCTCTGCTCTCCCCCCCTCCCTTTCATCCCCGTCTGTCTCATATATTTTATTCCATATTATTATGCTTCTCAAACGAATCTTACTGCAGTTTAAATACTGCAAGTATGTAAATACGCTACACTATAGCAAGATCAAAGTGAAAAGAATGTTCTAAACGCATCGGCTAGAAAAATTAGGCTACTTCATGGGAATAATTTGCTTTACAAAAAACTGGAACCAAAAGATAAGAATTAGCCTTGTACTTAATAGGCTACATGATGGTGCATCTGTGATCCATAAATTCGATCAGATGAATATTGAAAGCCTTGTTACTATGCTGCATGTGGACAACACTTTCGTGTTTTATCACTTTGATCCTTAACGACCGCAGCTGCACGTCGTTGGCTAGCGTACATCGGCAATGTTTGGTTGTTGAATGAATTCGTTCATCATACAGTAGCCTAGGCTAGACTAACCTATGAAAATATTAATTTGGGGTAGGAGGAGCTGGGTGGAAATGTGTCCGCTCACCTTTCAATCCGGGAGCGGTGGCTGTCACCTGAAAGCACACCCCAGGACGGGAATGTTGTGGTGCTGCTTGGCTGTGTGTGAAAGCAATTTCTGTGGCGAGGCTGCCGGCTTTGCGGGCCTTCTGAACTGCAATTTTCAAATGGGTCAAGGGACCCATTTGAGTAGTCATGCCCATTTACATTTGTGAAAAACTTTGCTGACTTTGGAGCTATGTTACACCGGCTTCCCAGTGAGCTAACATAACATTGCTGGTACATACAGATTCATCTGTATGTCTAGTATTTTTTAGGGGTGCTCTGATTAAATTTAGGGGTGCTCAAGCACCCTAAAAGGGTCTAAAAATGCCACTGGCTTATTTCATGCTGTGTCTCTATTAGGAACGTGTTTACTGAGGTAATAAATCAAGTGAGAAGTAGGGTCCTTTTCCCACTGACTTCGATACAATCCAACTTATTTTTGGAGCCACAGACTGTATAAATGTATAAATGGGTGATAAAAATTCACCTCCTTACAGCGGTTATGAACCGTGAAAGTAGCTAGAGACCAAAAGCATCCCCCCCCCGACCATGCTGTAAATGACATGTTTATTTCTGCTGTAAAGTTCGGCATTTTAAAGGGATATTCCAACATTTTGGGAGATTTGCCTAGTTGCCTATTTGCCATATGACAGTAAATGGAGAATGTGGATGCCTTTATCATCACTGTGCGTGACCTACAAACAGCGGTACGGCACTCGTTGCTACTTAGCTTAGCGCTACAATGGTTGTTCTAGAGTTCTGCCTACTCACCTGGGCCTCTTGGTGAGGAGTCTGTTGTAGGCATGAACCTGGTTCAGTTCTTGAAGCTTGCGTTGTCACAGGCACACTGGCAAGAGTGTTATGGAGGCCCCTTCCTCCCATAACCCGCTGGCCAACTGGGTGATGACTATCACCTCCTATGTTGTATTCCTTAATGCTGGATATTGAAGCCATAGGCCAAAACAACACAATACACTCTGGTCCTGGAGCATGGGCCTCTTATAGCACTTGCACACCGCTGATGTCACACATCCCATTGTAATGTCATCGGAGATGGTCACATCCTCACTGTGATGACATCGGTGATGATGTCATACTCGACTATGACACTGCGTCAAGGTCATTGATGCAGTGATGATGTTATCCCCAAAGCGTCATCCAGAAGCAGCTCCAGGGACCTAGCCGGACCCAGAAGCCCAGAATCTGCTCCGGGGACCTTTTAAACAATGGGAGTGAACGGTACAGCCGCCCAAAAATAAATATTCCAACAACGCCAGAAACACTCACATGTACATGTTGTGACTCATGTACTCACCACGCGATGAAATAATAATCCAAAGTTACAGGAAACGGTCATTTTCGAAGTAAATTCACACACCCAGAACTAACAAAGATTAACCAAACTAACCAAGAGTAAGTGAAGTTACTTCCTCGTTTGCCATGAGGTGCATGCGCTGTGTGCAGTCATTAGTACAGAAGCAAACAGACAGCTTCGAATGCCAGCTAAGACAATATCATTGCTGGGGTAGTCTCAACGCCAGACCCATGTGAGTTCTTACGCTGATATACTACGTTACTGCATGCTGCAGATCTCTCTCTGGGTCTGGGACACTTTCCCTCAGCCGGCTGGTTATGGGAGGGAACCGTTCACTTGGCCAGTAATATGCCAGTGATGGATTCAGTCCTCTCCAATCCTAAACAACTTTGCAATCAGATGACACGGGAGGCGCAGCCCATTTTTCGAACCGCTCTTTCATCGGTGCTACGACCTGTCACTCATTCAATTTCAACCCGCCTTCAAAACCAGCAGTGGCCATGAACTGTCACAGACTCATTTATGTAGTATGCGGAGCGCAGCGATTCAACGTAATATTTGAGTCTGGGGAGACTATTGCTCAGGTAACCCAACCCAACCCAACCACGTAAACAACCAAAAATGTTTGTATATATAGGCATAAGAATACACAGATATGTGCATGTGTAGAAAAGCCACAACACAAACATCATGGACGAACAATAGTCTGTGGAAACACATGAATGAGTGTACACACACAAACACACACACACACACGCGTGTGTGTGTGTGCACGCGTGCACACAAACACAAATAATATACCAAAATATTCTCCCAGGATTATGTACCTTCACTTTGTCTCCCATAACTAGAAACATTGTCAAAACAAAAGACAAAGTTTCACCATGTAAAGCCAGCCTTACAATACCAATAGAGTGCTTTTTTGTTGTTGCTGAAGTGCCAACTTCGTCACATAAACCGCGTTCCACTTCTCCACCACTGTAAGGGTTGTAGACAGTTGTTGCGGTAGTGGGCCAACCACGTTGTTGTATTAAATCGAAGGTTGCAGTGATTGGCTGCGAGCACAACCATTCAAATAGTATTTTTTTACAAAAAGGATGGAATGCAGGTATTTTTTTTAACTAAAAAAAACGAAACTAAAAACTAAAAAACTATACTAATACTAATAAATTTTACTTAATACATTACAATTTTACTAATACTAATGTTTTGATACTACTTTTGATAATACTTAGTACTGGGTTATTTCAGTCAATACCTTCAAGGTATCAAATATCGATACGCAGAGTGACAACACCAGAGCCAAGTGATCTAGCGGGGCAAATGGATGCACTTAATAGCTAACTGACCAACTGGCCAATCTAACAAAGCTTGCATATTCCATGACTGTAAGTGTGGCTGCAGTGAAGCCAAAATAAACTGTGTTACTAAAAGAGTGTAACCTCCTCTTTAAACCAGCTCAGATGTCTGCCTGCCTGCTGTGTGAATATGAGCCCCAATAATCAATGAGCTTCTGTCAGAAGTGTGTGTGTGTGTGTGTGTGTGTGTGTGTGTGTGTGTGTGCGTGCGTGCGTGCGCGTGCGTGCGTGCACACGCACACACACACACAAGTCAACATGGATGCAAGTGGAAGAATGAAACCATATGATTGGCTGCCAGGGTTTTATCCTCAGACAAAATGACACAGGCAAGAGGAAAAGCTGTGTGTGTGTGTGTGTGTGTGTGTGTGTGTGTGTGTGTGTGTGTGTGTGCGCGCTCCGTTGAGCCGACAGATTAGATGCTTCCTGCTCAGCTAGCCACAGCAAGCAGCACGGAGGAACTCCAAGCCCCACACACACACACACACACACACACACACACACACACACACACGGGCAGACATATGAACACGTGTGTATGTGCGTCTCTATCTGTGTCAGTGGAAAATGACAACAGTGTGTTTGGCAAAAAGCTACGTGGCAGAACTCATCCCTCTCTCTCTGGAGGATGACCGGGCGAGAGACGGAGAGATGTAAGCTACAGTAGAGAGAGGGAGTGGAGGGAGGAGAAAGGAAAAGTTTACAGGAAAGGAAAATGGAGTGATTATGAGGAAATGACAGAGATGAAAGTGACAGTGAGGTAAAGAAACAGATGCAAAAGAGAGCAGAGAGAGAGTGAAAGAGAGAGAGAGAGGGAGGGGAGAGAGAGAAGAGAGGGAGAGAGCACTTTGCACAGCATGGAAAGAAGGGAAGTACAAATTGAGGAAAAGTTCAAATACGGGTCAGAGGAGTGGGTTATAGATTGCGCTCTGTGTGTGTGTGTGTGTGTGTGTTGTGTTGTGTTGTCAAGTCAGTCAAGTCAAGTTTATTTGTATAGCACATTTCATACACAGACGCCATTCAAAGTGCTTCACATAAAATGGTTGACAGGAAAATAAAAGAATAAAAGAAGAGAATAAAATGGACATTTAAAAGCATCACAACAAAACTTAAAAAAAAGAGTATGAAAAGTGCATTAAGCAACAGGCGCAGCAGTTGCAAAAAGAGCTAAAAACTTAGAGAGGACTCATTAGGTTTGCATAGTAGCTGTCAGCAGTTAAAAGCGACGGTAAACATAAAAGTCTTTAGTCTATTTTTAAAAGTAAGTAAGGTTGGGGCAGATCTGAGGTCTTCAGGCAATTTGTTCCAGCTAGCAGAAGCATAGTGGGTAAATGCAGCCTTCCCATGATTTGATTTGATCCTAGGGACAGTTAATAAGCTGGACCCTGTTGACCTTAGAGTTCTAGACGGTTCGTAGCGTGGGAGCAATTCAGCTATGTATTTTGGGCCTAGGCCATTAAGTGATTTATAGACTAATAACAGTATTTTAAAATCTATTCTATGACACACGCAACCAGTGTAAGGACTTAAGAACTGGAGTGATATGATCAGCTTTCTTAGTCTTCGTTAGAACTCTAGCAGCAGCATTCTGAATGACACAACTACACAAATAGTGTAGTAGCTATACTGTACCGTACTGTAGCTGCTACCATTATGTATGTCTAATGTTTAATTGTATGTTTAATTAGGTATATGCTATAGACCCCTTATACGCCTACGTCACAATGACAACAAGTAGCGTCAGATGCGCAAGACGGAGGCAGAAAGACAGACTCCGCGCAGCCCTGTCAAGTAGTTTTCCAGTCGCCCGAAAACTATTCGAGCTAGATATGTCTTCGTGTTGTACAGTGGGATGCCAGAATCGGAAAGCTATTGTAGGAGAGTATTCGGGTCCGCCTATTCACACTTGGTTAATAAAATAATAAACGATAGAGCCAGGCTGTAACGTTATAATTCACCTAATTCTCCCCACATTTCCTGTTCTACGCAACTCGAGGGAACATACACAGCCTCGCACACACGCAATAGAACACAACACAACACTGAACAGTCTGTTACACTATCTACAAAGCAAGGACTAAAGTTTTACCGAATCCCGTCAACTCATACTGCTTTAATGCTAACCGTAAGTGTCTTTGGTTGCAAGCCGAAAGAGGAAATCGTTAAAAATGCCCGACTTTGCAGTGCTCGCTCATTTCATATCAGGTAAACTGTAGTAGGCTGCAGCCACATCGCTCGGTTAGTTAACAACCAAGTAACGTTGAATAATGTCATTATTGAGTTGAACTGATTGGAACGAGGACATCATTAAAAATGCCCGACTTTGTAGTGCTCTTCATAATCAGGTAAGCTGCCTGAAACTGTAGGCTGCTCAACATCGCTCGGTTAGTTAACGGACCAAGTAACGTTACATAATGTCATTATTGAGTTGTGTGCATTATCAACATAACAATATATCTTTGCAAGTTACAGAATAATTATCTACGCTATCCCCAGTTATAAAGGAATGCACAATATGTATTGCTGGCCATAGGCTTGGCCAATTGACAGCGCCAGTGCGTAAGGGTCTGTAAGACATATCCCATTAAACAACGTTAATTTCGATGCATAACATTGCTTATCACTAGGCGATAAGCTGTGGTAGTAAGCCGAGAACTGCATTTTAAAACTAAAATATAACTGTGTGTTGCAGATGAGCACAGAACAGTCCTGACAGCGGGGCTTTTACACAGTTCTCTGTGTCTGTCAATGCTGGGCTGACGGCTTTTTGCCTACACGATGCGCGCGCAGCTCAATGTTGACAAGCTGTATAAGGGGTCTATTTGCACCTGTACGTCAAATACGTCGAATTTAAAATGTTTAAGCACGTCTAAAGTAAGCACATGACATGTGCACCTATGTGCAGTGAATATGCCACTGTCTCTGACTTGTCTTATCACTCTACTGCCTTATTGCTTGTTGTGTCTCTTGTTGTTTTTGCACTCATATGCCCTGTTATATTTGTACTATGTTGTAAACGGAGTCCACAGCACAATAATTTCACACGTGATACTTGTACCACGGAGTGACAATAAAAATCTTGAATCTTGAATCTTGAGTTGAAGTTGCCTAAGTTATTTTTTGGAGAGACCAGAGAAAAGGCTATTGCAGTAGTCTAACCTACTATAGATGAAGGCGTGAATTAGTTTTTCTAGATCCTGTCTGGACATGTATCCCCTAATTCTTGCTATATTTTTAAGATGATAAAAAGCTGATTTTCTGATTGACTTAATGTGGGAGTTAAAGTTGAGATCGGAATCAATAATATAAGATTTTTGACCTGATCCTTAGGCTTCAGGGATCGAGACTCAAGGCGTGCAGTGATTTTAAGCCTTTGTTCTTTGGGGCCAAAGACGATCACCTCTGTTTTGTCTTTGTTTAGCTGTAGGAAATTCTGGCACATCCAGTTATTTATTTGATCAATGCACTGGCACAATGCTTCTATGGGGGCATAGTCAGCTGAGGAAAGAGTTATATACAACTGAGTGTCGTCTGCGTAGTTATGATAGGCTACTTTGTTTTTTTGCATAATTAGGCCTAGAGGGAGCATATAAAGGTTGAAGAGAACGGGCCCCATAATGGATCCTTGAGGCAACCCACAAGTCATCCTAGTTAGGTCAGATGTGTAATTACCAATGGAGACGAAGTACTTCCTGTCTTGAAGATAGGACCTGAACCACTGGAGGACCGTACCCGATAGCCCAACCCAGTTTTCCAGTCTGTCCAATAAAATTGAGTGGTCAACAGTGTCAAATGCAGCGCTAAGATCCAGTAGCACTCAAATCGAATTTTTGCCTGAGTTTGCCTGAGCCATTCTGATGTCATTTATGACTTTAGTAAGCACGGTTTCTGTGCTGTGATGGGGGCGAAAGCCTGATTGGAGTTTATCTAGGAGATCATTTGAGGTTAGGAATCTATTGAATTGTAGGTAAACAACCTTTTCAATTATTTTGGCTATAAAGGGGAGATTAGATATTGGTCTGTAGTTACTGATTACCGATGCATCAAGGCTACGCTTTTTTAGTAGGGCTTTCATAACTGCAGTTTTGAGGGACTCAGGAAAAGTGCCGGTCAAAAGGGAGCTATTAACTATTTGCAATAGGTCCGACGAGAGACAGTTATAAACGCTTTAAAAAAAGCCTGTTGGAAGGGTATCGAGACAGCACGAAGATGATTTAAGGCCTTGCACAGTTTCCTCTAAGATGTCGTGGTCGATAACGCTGAACTGGGACAAATTTATCGAACTAGAGATCTGCGGGTAGGATGATGTCACAGCATTTCTTGGTGTGGAGCCACTAATAGCCTGCCTGATATTAATAATTTTGTCCGTAAAAAAGGCAGCAAACTCATTACATTTGACAGTAGAGAGGAACTCAGGTGCTACACAGAGAGGAGGGTTAGTCAGTCTATCAACTGTGGCAAATAGAGTGCGTGCATTGTTCACATTTTTGTCAATTATATTGGAAAAGAACGATTGTCTCGACCTTTTCAGTTCGAGGTTGTAGGAGTGAAGGCTTTCTTTGTAAAAATCATAGTGAATGTGAAGATTAGTTTTCCGCCATTTACGCTCAGCTTTCCTGCAATCTTTCTTTTTGCATCTAACGGATGCAGAATTTCGCCAGGGTGCTTTAATCTTGCCAGACAGCATTTTTAACCTAAGAGGCGCCACGCTATCAATAGCATTCAGGATTGTTGAATTGAAGTTATCGAGAATGTCATTGACAGAAGCTGATGTGGGAGGAGATAAAGAAAATGTCTCCATAAACAGCGCGCTGGTGCCTGCATTAATGTCTCGTCTTTTAACTGTTTGTGACCTATTAATGATCTCAGGGGAGATTTCCATTTCAAAAAAGATGCAAAGATGGTCAGACAACGCAACATCAATAGTCAACACAGAAGAGGACTTAAAGCCCCTAGTAATAACTAAATCCAGGGTATGGCCTCGGTTGTGAGTAGGCCCTGAAACATGTTGAGACAGATCAAAAGTGTCAAGTAAGATATTCAGTTCTTTGGCAAAATTATCATTGGGGTTATCAATATGAATATTGAAATCCCCAGCAATAGAAATACAGCCATGTTCCATGAAAATTAAGGAGAGTAGATCAGCAAATTCAACGAGAAAGCTGCGTGAGTATTTTGGTGGTCTATATTCAGCATTAACACAGTAGTTGAGCATTTCAGAATAGCAGCAAGGTATTCGAACGATGAGTGTGTGTGTGTGTGTGTGTGCGCGTGTGTATTTGAGTGTGTGTGTGTGTGCGTGCGTGTGTATGTGTATTTCTAAGCCTATGTGTGTATGTGTGTGTGTGTGTATGTGTGTGTGTGTGTGTGCATGTGTGTGTATGTGTATGTCTAAGCCTATGTGTGTGTATGTGTGTGTGTGTGTGTGTGTGTGTGTGTGTGTGTGTGTGTTAGAGGTATAGGCTCGGGCCGCATTTTTCTGTCCAAACCCAACCGAGCCCTACACAGTAATAGTCGAGCCCGGCCCGAGTCCGACAGGTGTTCAGTTGATGCCGAGCAGACATGCAGTGATTAGACAATGAATTGGCACCAATCAGGCGCACTCAAGGCCCAATTATACTCTACGTTGAAGACGGAGATGGACAGAGCCTTCTGTCCGTACTCTGCATTCATTTCGGGTGTTTTCTGTCCGTCCTCTGAAAGCTTACGGATACTCATGAAATGGAGCAAAACCACACACACATTCATACATTTGACTCTCTACTGCCCACTGGTGAATGTATTGCTAACATGATACCAATGTCAAAGACGCATGGAAGTATGTGGGCAGCAGAGGAGGTTTTTCCAGTGAGGCATAGGAGGATGGTCCTCCTCTATTAGATTGGGGATTTTATATAAAACAAATTTGTGTGATTGAATTAAACTGAAATTAAGTTTGATGTTGCCTGCTGTAACAGTGTGGATCTATAAAGCGGTCTGTAGCCTAATGATTTCTATTGATCTTGTTTCCTTGAAGGAGACTGGTGCTGCTATTGAGATTACATTAGGGTATAGGAGTGACATATTTGGGACCCGTTTCTGGCCTACCTTGATGAGGTTAGGGGCGGTGGGTGACTTGCTCAGGTGTGTTGTCTTGGCCCCTTGTATGGGAACCCAGCATGTAAGCACCCTTATATGGGTGGTAGCACCATATTATAATTGTCAATCAATAGTATGCTTTGCTTTGTTTTCCAGCTGTGTCTGAGCTTGTTTGTTTTGTTTGTATGTTGTTAAAATCTGTCTTCAAACAGCAAAAGAGAAAAAAAAAAACACCCAAAAAAGCGTCCTCCCCTATTGCCAAGCTCATCAGCCGGCCACTGGTGGGCAGTGACGATAATAACGTTTGAACATATTTACATATGAAAATGGGAGTACTATAAATGAGCCATTAGATAGAAGGTTTTGTAAACAATTGGCTTTAGCAAATTAATAGATGCCATACACTAAATGGGGCATTTGGCACTGCAACAGTGCACTTGCAAATAAGATAACATTGACCGACGCAATTCTATCAACACCAGCAAATAAGCTATGACCAGCCTGAAGATAGCCGTATCCTAAACACAACACTACACCAAAGTGCAAAACGACTACACACACTACGGCGGGTGCTGATTAAACACAGTCACACACACTCATTACGCAGGTAATCGGTATAAATATAATACAATTTCAGTCTTACCATTGACGAGTCTATTTCCAATAGCCTATGTCTTGAACTCTTCAGTTCAAGTGAAGACCGCTGTAGCCGTTGTCAACAGAACTCTTTAAATGATCCAAACATCGTGGAAATGCTTCCATACCATCGATTTCCCTGCATTGCTTTCGGTAACGTTCGATTAGCATTTTCTTTCACGTGTTTCTCCATGCTACTTTCAGTTTCATGTGTTGCACACAGTGTTGGGCAAGTTACTTTCACAATGTAATATGCTACATATTACTAGTTACTTTCATTTGAAAGTAATAAGTTACTTGACAATATTATAGTCTAGTAGGAACGGGGGGTCCCCGCGCACCCGAAAGATATACTTTTCTAACATAGATTTTTGTACTCCTTAAGGTGTCTAATAAACAAATTTTGTTGTTACCCCGTTGAAATAGTGTCCGATGGGTCCGTTTGGCGGCCATCTTTGCGGGCATATTGCGATGTCTGATGAAAATGGATAAGGGTCATAACTTTTGAACTAGACGTGATACAGAGCCAAATGACACTACTTTTCTGTATGATTTCTTTAGTCGGTGGTGCTAAGGTACCCCTAGACACGAGTTTGATTAAGAAGCTGAAAACCGACGTCGTAACAAAGCCAAAAACAACAGAACACACTACAGTGACTGAACAATGTGATAGAGTCCGGCCCGAGCCCGAACGTCACTTCAATTTTTTTGTCCGAACCCGGCCTGACCCGTTGGGTCCCGACGGGCCAGGTCGGGTAGCCCACCTCTAGTGTGTGTGTGTCCTCAGGCTCAGTGTTTCTGGGTCCTACAGAGCCAATTCATATCCCGGTTTAATGAGGGCTGGAATCACAGCTCCCATTTCCTTCTGCAGGATGACTAATGCCAAGATCCGACTACAGAATATTTTTGGGCTTTCAACATGTCACCCTGTCAAACGAGCCAATCATCCTCCCATAAATACACCACGTGACTACAAGTCTGATTCCGACCAGGACGGCCAACTCTGACACAGAACATCGGGAGCGACCCGCACGCCACAAGTCAATTTTGTCACGCAGTGAAAAACAAAATCATAATTGATAACCTCACGTGAAAGCCAGTGAAAACATGGCTGTCAGCGCACGGACAGGCAAAACAGACAGAACAGCGTCAGAGCAGAAAGCGAAAAATAGCCTCTATAGCTTACAAAATCTACTAATAGCTGTAGCCTATAGATTGTGTATAATGTAGGAGTGGTCACGGCTGCCAGAATGATTCTCAGATTATGGAAAAGTACATCATCTCCAGATGTTAAAAAATGGGTAGAATTCATGTTAGAAATAGTATCATATGAACACATGTTAGCTAGAGACAATGATAAAGGTGAGGACTTCAAGGGGGCATGGGACCGCTTTTTTGCACATACGTAGCACGGCTGGGACACTGTGATGTGGTTCAGGTGTAAAGTCCCTGGAACCCAAACATAATGTGTTTTGGGTTTGTCACACCACAGGGAAATTTGCTATTAACCAACCAGTCAAATTGTAACAGAATTGAATGTTGCCAAGTATATAAAATTAGGAGCTTCAATCTCTACAGTATGTTCGCAAGTACATCCTCTGCTGTGAGGAGACTGTGGGGGCGTATGATACAAGCAGGTTGCAGCCAGTCTGCAGAATACTCGCCATTGACCAATGACAGTCGAGCAAGCAGCAAGGCAAGCCATATATGGATGGAGCAGCCAGGCAACTCGAGGCAGGTCCGCTCCGCTCAGTTCCCCCGAGACCCATAAAAGCCAACACACAGAAACCAAAATCAAGTTGAATTGTGTGGCCGCCCCCAAATCTCAGCGGCTGAAGAGAGAGGGAGTGTGTATGTGTGTGTGAGAGAGAGAGAGAGAGACAGACAGAGAGAGAGAGAGAGAGAGAGAGACAGAGAGAGAGAGAGAGAGAGAGAGAGAGAGAGAGAGAGAGAGAGGGGATGAGCCTCGGGACATAAACAATCAGCAGGAGATGGAGACGGAGTGAGGCGGCGGGCGAGGGACGGTCGGTCGGCATCAGATAGACAGTAACCAGTATTGTCTGTGGTCACAACAAACACACACACACACACACACACACACACAACACTGATAATGCCGTCTGTCTGCACTGCCACTGATGAGAGAGCGAGAGTGGGGGGGCAGGCTTTGGTGCAAAGTATTGCTGTTTATTCAGTGGATTGTTCAGGTGGTGGGGTGGGGGGGGGGGGGGGTGGGGGGCGATAGGATCTGGCAAGATCCTATCGCCTAGCCTGTGGCCTGTGGGTTTCTCAACTGTGGTGGAAAGCTGAGGAACCAGACTGATAACCATGACCTCCTCACGTGCTGCCATTTTGGCCTGAAAATGCCTCCTTGGTGGTGGTGGATTTGCTGTGCACTGATGTTGCAGTGGAAGATAGATGCCCTTTCTCTACTATGTGAATAGTAGAAAAATAGCTCTCGCTAGTTAGCTTAGCACAATGAATGGTAGTCAGTGGTATTGACTATCCTACCCCCATTAACACAAGCAAAAATGTGTAAAAAAACAAAAAAAACTAAAACTTCCATATTGCTCACCTCAAAAACAGCGTGTACATGTCAACTTGGCATCTCAGGGCCTGTGGAGACTTCGGCCCTATCGTTGCAATCGGCGTAGAAACTGTGTTTAAGGCCTGGCCTAGCGCAGATTAGTGGGTGTGGACCAGCGCACTCGCTATCTTGGTATCGGCGCTACACGCAGCCTCAACCATTATAACCACGCCTTTTAAGCGTAAAATTATGCACAGTCCGCTCATTGGAGAAGTGCAGTAAAGAGTCACACGCTTGCCTTTTAAGCTCCAATTCCAGGAGAAATCTGGTAAAACCAGACAAAGCCAAGCGCTCTGCTCCCCCCCCCCTCCCTTCATCCCGTCTGTCTGTCTCCATATATAGGCTATTATTCCATATTATTATGCTTCTCAAACCAATCTAACTGCAGTTTAAATACTGCAAGCATGTAAATACGCTACACTATAGCAAGATCAAAGTGAAAAGAATGTTCTAAATGCATCAGCTAGAAAAATATAGCCTATCCCTATATGATGAGATTAATTAGATTGGTGAAAGTTTGTCCAGAAATATATTGTTTTCTCTCCCCTGCTGCAGGTAGGATGATGCACATAAATATAGCCTACATTATGTAAAGTCATTGCAGAAATGTGTTTTTATTGTAAAACTAAATGTGAAGTAGGGCCAAGTTATTGGAGCAGACATCACAGTATAGCACATGACAGTAGAAGCGCGTTCCGCTGTCACTTATCTAAATCACGTTAAATCGACAAGGGATATATATAGGCCCAGGATGACATATATGTTTCACATAGGGTGGTGTTTTCATTTCGATGTTTTATTTGGTCCAAATTGAAATGTTCTACAATTGCAGGTTGTGTTACCATTACACATTATTTAGATCTACCTTTATATCTATTTTGGCTCATTTGGTTGCTATTTAGTAGCGAAATGGAGTAACCCATTGCATGCTGGGAATCACAGGCAGTGAACTTACAACTTCTTTTTCCTATGGGACGTGTGTTGTGTCTGTCTGAGCGAGGGAGTCAGAGAGAGAGAGTCGTATTGTGCCTGTCAGACTGATATGAGCAAGAGAGAGGGAGTGACACAGAGAAGGGTGACAGAGGAGAGCGAGAGGAGTGCTCCGCGCAACCGACAAACTGAATAGGCCTGGTTTTCAAAAGCTTAAAGTGCTAAATTTACGCCAGGTGGGAAGATATCATTAGGCCGATATTTAAGGCCGAAACGCCCATTCTCGCCCATTCAGGGAGTGCGCCACGCCCATTCAGCGTAAAGCACATTTACCAGCCTAAAGCCATGTTGATATCTTCCCGAGACAGGCGCAAGGCACGTTTTTTAGCGCCGAAGGCCCGTTTTAGCGCCGAAGGCCTGTGGGAGAATAGGGGCCTTGGACTACACCAGGTGAGCAGTATGGAAGCCTTTCTTTTTTCTTTACGTTTTTGCTTGTGTTAACAGGGTAGACTAGCCACTAGTACCATCGACTACCATTTATTGTGCTAAGGTAACTAGCAGGTGCTATTTTTCTACTACACGCACAGAGAAGAGGAGTGCAGCCGTTTATCTCGTCTTACGATCAGGAATATGGCAAATAGGCGAATCTCCCAAAATGTTGAACAGAAGTTGAAGTAGATGAGGGTCGAGGGAAAAATGGGAAAAAAATGATCTAATCAGGGAGTTTTTTTTTAGATTTTTAAAAGACAAAGTTTGACGAGAATCACCGAGTTGCCTGGAAACAGAGTCCAGACGCATGCGCACTGGCATCATTTTGTCTTATACATACATTCTGCAATGCATTTAAAAAAAGAACAACTGTGACTTCAAAGTGCAGAAATAAGGTGAGTTTAATGCCCAACACAGATTACCTAACGAAAATTGCATGGTCGGTGTGAGGGCTCTTACTACAGTGAAGTCCTGAGCCTGAGGGCTATACAAACAGTATATCCAACAATATCTGATAGTGTATAAAAAGCATCTTTAGTGAAGTGAACACAGACTAACACACCATGCAAGACTTGATTGTGATTTAGGAAAATTAGAGGCACCTGTGCATCACCTGCATGTAATTGCCTACACGCTGAAGAAGGCTGCTGCTCTAAACGTCCATTGTGTGGCAATAAAACCTTTAAACTTGGAGTGCTGTCCTTTTCATTTTTTTTAATCAGACTTGTTTCAGGGATCCAGCACCCAGTTTACACAACCGGCTATAAGTAAGGAGTTGAGCGCGTTATTTCTGATTTAGGAAAATGCCTTCTACTTACAGTTATTGTGTCGTCGCTGTCACAGTTGTATTGGTTGTATTTGGGTGTTTTGAGTCTCTTTCTTGCTGAAACTGCTCTGCTTGACATCTCTTTAGTTTACAACATTGAAAAAGAAACATTTAGCTTTGTAGTTGTCATGAACTCTGTCTAGTTTGGTGTTGTCATTTCCTTGTGTGCTGCTTCTCTCCACACCTGCCCTCAATGTGGCCTCGTTAGCCGTCCATAGAGACAGTCGGCATGTGTGGGAACGCCCACAAAATGTTATACGGCTGGCGCGCGAGTGGGGTAAAACCGGCCATTTATCTCAATGGGCTGACTCACCAAAGGTGCTGTGACTCTAACTCCAGGTTTGGGGATTCTAGAGCAGAACACAAGACGTCTATTCAGATGTGCATTTACTCCGGTGGTTGAATACCTGATCGTGCCTGCCTGGGCTGCGCTAGCAGCTAAATTCTAACTTTGCTGAATGGATAGAACGGGGGATTTACCCCAGCCTGACCACGCCCCCAGCCAGGCTGAGCCAGCTAACCCGGCATCTATGACGAGACATCGCCTCAACCTATGTGTAGTGTTGGGACTACATATTCATTATAAGCAAGTAGTAGCACCTCTACTTGATCACTACTTAAAATATGTGTAGTGTTGCTGTTGGAGACAAATATAAGTTCCATGCCATTTCCTAATCAATAAGCTAATAGTTGCCTGATAATTGCATACGCATAATTATGCTACAGTGAGTTACTATGACATGACATCTCACACATATAGGACTTCTCCTTTTGCTGAGACCTTGGTCAGGGCATCGAGTGCCATAATAACTGATAACTCCCTCAGTCAGACTGGAGCAGCGCACACACATTTAACCCCCCCTCCTCTCTTTGTTTCTCTCTGCCTTCCTTTGCCTATAAAGCATATGTCAAATTGTGACATCGCCGCTGAATATATGGACTCTGTACATTGATCAGATGGTACATTGAGATTCAGTCCTCTGACAATACATATTGACAGAGAATGTTATGGTAAATAAATATACTTTCATAAGACATCTTCCTGGACTCCTGGCTTCAATTCATTTGGTTTATATCAGCTGTTATATATACATTTAGCGGATGAGGAGTGGTTAAAATTCCATTCTCTAACAGTTGCTGTAGTGCTGTGAGTGACTACATATTCACTATACAAGCAAGTAGTAGAACCTCTACATGATTATTATTTAAATGCCTGCGTAGTAAAGCAGTAGTGTTTTAACAGTTTTTTTTTACTACTAACACCAAGTAGCAAAATTCTCTGCTGGATTACTACTGAAAACACTACTGTTTTGCTACAGAACTCTACTGGTGTGTCATGAGTAGTGTATAAACTACAGATTCACTGCACCATTCCTACATGTGACTACCAGAGGTGTAGTGCTATCTAGAGAAGTGGGGGAACGCACCTATATGGGGAACACCTGCACACGCACAGGTCCCAAACCCCCCCCCTTCCCCCCCGCACGCACACACGCTAATGTTCATGTAGCCTATTCATTAATTAATCGTTCGGGCAATCGCTTATATCAACGAATTAAATGAGCAAACTCAAACTAAGTGCTGCAAACCACTGTCACTGACACACGACTTAACTTATTGTGTCCTCTATAAACACTGCAGAAGTAGCCCATGACATTTGCAGCTCTGAAACTAAAAGACGTATATGGGCAGAGCAGAACAGACTCAGCAGAGTCAGTTATCAACACAAACAGCTAAACAATCTCTCGACCAGCGATCACACAAGTTGCACAAGGCATTGATCATAATTTGGCACGGCGGCCGGCATTTTTAGAATTTTGTAGCAAATTCTGCGATGCAAATTGCAATGGGGTGATTAACGCTAACTTTTGATTCAACCGTGTTGAAAAGAAACACACTTTTAACTTCATCATGCTTGTAAACGTACCTTTTTAGCAGCTGGTCCGAAAAATGAAAGGATGTTTGGCTGCCTTTTTCATCTTTACTTGTTATAGGTAAATATATTTTGATGCTGAAAAAGTATAGCTTTTATTAAACTGAGGTTTCCCCCGTGCTGTAGCTAGTTAAGGTGGAATGTTTCCTTTTCCTTCAAGCCACGAGTTGATGCTGTGTGAGTCATTCAGCCCACCTTAAATATAGTTAAGGTGGAATGATTCCTTCTTTCTTCAAGCCGCGAGTTGATGCCGTGTGAATAATTCAGCCCACCTTAAATATAGGACGAATGACAACGTTGCCAAGTTTCACTCGTTTTATTGGCTTTATTGGCTACATGCACACACACACCACTGCACGAAAAGCCAGGTTTCCGTCCCCTTAGATCGCCACATACGGCCACATACCTCTCTAATTCCTGGCAGTTCACGGCAGTACAAAACCTGTGGTGTTGCGTTTGTTTTGTCCGCTGATCGCCGAAAACGCATCCGCGGGTGTCGGCACGGGGGGGGCGGGGGCTGGGGGGGACTTTCAGCCGCGACAATAGATGTTTCACACCTTGCAGTGCGCCTAATTAGAATGTGAATAGCAGCAAGCTCAGCCCTCTAGCGAAAAACGAATTCATTCATTGGATGAGAGCAGCTCACTCTTACAATACAAGATGGCTTGTGACTGGTGGATAGAGCTGTCACTAACCTGCTAGCTTGTCCATTCATTGGATGGAGCCACAGAGAAATATCACTTGTGATTGGTTGACAGATCTTATGATAGCTTTGCTATTGGTCATGCTTGGCTAATCCCCTCCCTAATAATAATAATAAATCAATGCTGTGTGCTTAAATTCACGTTATTGTTACACTTTCAATGAATGCCATCAATATTTATTTATTGAATGGGGAAGAACATTTGCGAGGAACATCGTGAATAGTAAAGTTTTATTAAATCAAATGCAAATCAAAATACACGTGTACATGTCATAAACAATTAAGATATAAGATAAAAAGCATCAAAGGAGAGGAGACTGAAATATTACAAGAAGAAAAAGATTTGGGTATCAGCATGGTTTTAGTATGTGCAGGCAGCATTAACCAATGTAAACAGGATTAGCAGTTATTGCAAAATGTAAATATGCTTATTTAACATACTTTTAGAGAATTCCCCATTAATTTTCACCCATAGACATTTTGAAAAAATCCTTGTTTGCCCAGTGCATTATATGAACATTGCACACATTAATAACAGCAAATAAAAATAAATAATCCACCATCAATAACTTAAAAAAAAGTGCTCTGAAATGCAGGTGGCACTTTTCCCAGTGCATTATGAACATTGCACATATTCCAGAGAACAGAAAATATTATTAAATAAATCGCCATCAGAAACACTACTAGGAAGGCTACATTAACAATGAAATTGCTGCATCAGTGAAAAGAGGAATTTTTGTTCAGTGCAATCAACATGTCAACATGTTCTGGTGTCAGGCCTCAGCCTGTTAATTATGAGTCCAGCAGCTGAAAAGACTCTCCGCTGGCACAGATGTTGCAGGCACACACCGATAGCGACGTGCAAGATGAGATAGCTTTGGGAAGGATCGCTCCTTCTCGCACCACCACACAAGTGGATCCTCCTCGTCTGCTGGGATGCAGGCTTCCAGCCAGTACCGCTCCAGCTTGTCACGATCTTAATGGGGATGGCATGCTCTCCATAGCCATCCCCCAAAAAGTCCAGCACAGAACTTTTCTTCCGTTTTGGTTGAGGTTGAATGGATTCAGCCGAGGAAGTGGAAGCTGTGTTGTCCTCTTCGTCTGGCCCGTCATGGTCATCTTTATCAGCAGAAGCAGCAGCCTCCTCGCCACCTTGCTGGGGTCCCCTGCTGAGTGGAGATGCCTATAGTGGAGATAATTAAATGGATGGAAATTATTAGAACATAATATAACTTCTTTGTGTCTCTGCTGCCCCAAACCCCCCCCCCCCCCCCCCACACACACACTTGTGTGTGTTCGTTGTGTGTGTCTGTGTTTATCTTACCACTCTTTTGTGAAGACAGCGCCACCAACAGTGCAGGGTCGATCTCGCAGGGTAAACCTGCTGCCAATGACAGCTCATAGACATTCATTGCCACCTACACACACACACACACACACACACACACACACACACACACACACACACACACACACACACACACACACACACACACACAGAGGAGAGAGAAAGCAAATTACACAGAGACAACAGGTTTGAACGCAATTTGGACTGTTTCCACTATTTGTGTCCAGTGTGTTTCCAAGGTTTGTGTCTTTTCAGCGTGTGTTACCTTCATGTCTGTCTCTCGCGGGATGTGGTCCTTGAAATCCTCCACTGAACTGACCAGGAATGGAATATGACAAGACAAAACCTAGAGACAAGAGACAAAACAGACTTTTTAGGAACAGGGACAGGTTCATTTTCTGATTGGCACAGATACATTTTTTGACGTTTTACCTTTCAACTGTGCCTGTGTGTTCTAACAGTCCTTGCATGCATTATTTGTGTGTCTACATGCATGTCTATATTTGTGAGGGTGTGTGTGTGTGTGTGTGTGTGTGTCTGTGTTTATCTTACCACTCTTTTGTGAAGACAGCGCCACCAACAGTGCAGGGTCGATCTCGCAGGGTAAACCTGCTGCCAATGACAGCTCATAGACATTCATTGCCACCTACACACACACACACACACACACACACACACACACACAGAGGAGAGAGAAAGCAAATTACACAGAGACAACAGGTTTGAACGCAATTTGGACTGTTTCCACTATTTGTGTCCAGTGTGTTTCCAGGGTTTGTGTCTTTTCAGCGTGTGTTACCTTCATGTCTGTCTCTCGCGGGATGTGGTCCTTGAAATCCTCCACTGAACTGACCAGGAATGGAATATGACAAGACAAAACCTAGAGACAAGAGACAAAACAGACTTTTTAGGAACAGGGACAGGTTCATTTTCTGATTGGCACAGATACATTTTTTGACGTTTTACCTTTCAACTGTGCCTGTGTGTTCTAACAGTCCTTGCATGCATTATTTGTGTGTCTACATGCATGTCTATATTTGTGAGGGTGTGTGTGTGTGTGTGTGTGTGTGTGTGTGTGTGTCTTACGTCTCTCAGATCCTCCTGAGCCAAGGAGCGGAAGGAGAGGATGACTCCGATGATAGTCATTGTCTTCAAAACACTGTCCAGAGCTACAAACAGACAAAATCAGTCAAAACACTGTCCACAGCTATAAACAGACAAAATCAGTCAAAGCTATGCTGTGCTGTACTTTGCCAAACCTTTGCATTGGATTTTAAATATTTTTGATTTTTTTTTGCCCAGCTACTAACTTTACAATGAGAGAGAAAAAATTGTATTGTATTCAGGATTTTTTTTATCCAGCATTACAGACGTAGTTTCACAAATCACTTTTACACAGACGTGAAAGCCATTATTTGCGCTGAATTGTTATGATTTGCACCATTTTTCTTAGTATTTGGTATCTAATTGAATCTGAAAAAAGATTTATTTTGCAGTTGAATAAAATGGCAGTAAAACACGTGATCATGTGGACAAGTGTGCGTTTAGTGTGTGCTCGTGATTACAGGCACACACACACACACAATGTGTGCAACTGTAAATCATTCAAGTGAAAACCAACATCTAGGCTACTTCTATCTAAATTATTTAATATTTATTTATTTACCTGTTCAGCAAACTCATGGTGATGAAAACAAAACACAGCGGCAGCATATTGCGGGCAGTCATTTCAGAAATCAGTTGAGTAATCTTTCATGCGCGGAAAGCAGCACAGCATCTGCGGGTTGGAACAAAGGGTATTTTGGATTTTAGGGTGAGCTGTTCCTTTAAACATGGCAAACGTGGCTCAAACTAGCGCTATGGCTCCCTGCTGCTGCCACTGTTTGTAGTTAGAGCCATGGCCACTGTGGAACTGGTCTATGAGACTGTTTTAATCTCAGGGCCACACCATGCTTTATGAAACAAAGCAGAATCAATGCACAGCTAGCCTCAATGCTGCCAGTGTAAGCTTTGGCTATCGAAGCTATTACTAAACCTAAAGCTTAATTTTGAGCCACCAACTAACACAAATCCTGGACATTTCATTTCGGGTGAAGCAAGAAGGGGGTTTATATGGATTACGCCAGCACTGGGAGTGCTGTGAATGCGGGGATATGATCACAATAAGTGGTTTGCTGAGGCTACATGCCGTCTGAGCTAACGTTTACTAGCTACAATTGCTAACAGTCCACCATAATACCACGTTACCTTTCTTCCTTCGCTCGCTCCTCCACTGCATGTCCCGCTCGTTGTCCACCAAGATAACGTTATAGGCTTTAGCAGTTGCAAACGAAAACAAAGAAGAACTTGTATTAAAACCTGTAGCAGATATTACTAGCGTTAGCATTAGCTCCTTTCTCCATGAGTGTGGTTAAACAGACTGGCCTCATGGTAGCAGTCGGCCACTTCGACAAATACGTTTTACAATTGGATTTGATGACAAATATTCGCATGCAAACTCAACTCTGACCACATTCACTGATATTACTTATGCTAATCTAACCGACCTACCAACTTAAAACGTTAAATTTGATTGCAAAACTTACCAAACAGGAGGAGAAAATGGCGACGTGAAACGTTTCTGGAGAAGTGGAGGTGTGTTCAAGTGCTCACCTAGAGTGTTGGAATTTGTAAACACCCCAAATCCACCACAACACTTTAAGCAATGGACACTTGTGGTGTTAGTTATGATAAATTAAGTGTTAAAATTACACTGAATGCTGTTGACTTACACTAACACAGAAAAAATAACACTGACGACTTACACTAACACAGAAAAAATAACACTGACAGTTTTACTGTGTAGGTGTGTGTGGGGGTGGGGGGGGAGGAGCATCTGCCTGGCTGCTCAGCCTGTGTACAGAGAAGCCGATCGGAGGCGTGAAGCCAAATCCATTAAAGAAAAGCTGAACTGCATTGAGAACAAATGTTCAGCTCCTAATTTTATACACTTGGAGACATTCAATTCAGTTTAAATTTTTACTGGGTGGTTAACACATTCAGTGCCACAGCGCTTCAGTAAAATTGTCTGGAGCCTGTGCCAGATTCACTTCCATTCAGTTGAAAACAGCTATAGAATTTTTTCTATTATGGCTATATTAACGGGGCTGGACTTTAATGAAAGATTGAACACTCCTGCTTCTTCCAAAGAAGAAATTTTGTTTCTAGACAGTTCCATTATGAAATTACAGCCTCTCCAAAAAGTGCACTTTCAAGGGTTTTCTGTCGTTTTTTTTTAGTTTCCAAGATACAGGCCCTTTTATGAATACCTTTTGCACTCTAATTTCGACAACATTCACTGACTCTGGCTGGTGTTTTCTGATGTGGTGGCGTGTGGTGTGGTTTCTGTGCAGCCTGTGTGTGTCACACACCCCTCTCCCCCCCCCCCCCCCCCCTCCCCCCCCTCCCCCCTCTCCCCTCTCCCCTCTCCACCTCTGAGCTGCGGGCTCCTCCCACACGCACAGTTTGTTTTCTCGTTTTTGCCCCGGACAGATCCCAGCGCCCCGCCGCCCATCAAGGAAATGATGCGCGCTGGCAAACGCGACTGAACGAAAAGGCAGGCATGCTGGCTTTCTAGGAAATCGTGTGGAGATAGATAGAAGCATAAGAGCTCAGTTGTGAGCGCGGATGCAGCCGAGCCCACTCTCCGCTGTAGACAGAGCAATATATACGGCTCTGGCAGAAATGGTCCAGAAAGCATGCATCGGTTTCCACTTTCTCCGCTGTCTCCTGTACAAAGTAAAGGATCTGAGGTGGGTGGAGCAGCTCCTGTGACGATGTTTAAGGTGGCGCCGTGTGATCCCTTGAAGGGATTCATGCTCACTGGCTGGGTACGACCTTAAACAGCAGAATTATGGAATAATATGAATTATGATTTTAGGACGTCCACAGACGTCCTTGGCACTGAACGTTACTTTTTTTTAGGACGTCCACAGACGTCCTTGGCACTGAATGTGTTAATAACTCAATTTCCTGGGGTGTGACACACTTAAACACATGTTTTGGTTTCCAAGGACTTATGTTCAGTGTATTGTGTTGCAGACCTCAAACCAAAGGGCAAAGGCAAAGCAGTTACAGCCCAGAATATATTATATTATTAGCAAAAATATGTTTTTGATATGTTTTGTTTGTATTTTGATTATATTTTGTAAAAACAAATCGCCTCATCTGCAGATTTCTGTTTACCCTGACAAATAAAACAAAGCAAAACGTGGAATTTTTCAAATGTAATATTCTTCAGAGATAATCACATATTTTTGTGCATTTTGGTAATTTTTGTTAGATAGAGATATTGCTGTAAACTTTGTACCCCATGATTTAAAGGCTGTTTGTAAGGCTGTGATTTAAAAGCTGTCTGTAAACAATAGCAGAGGTCCCCCCCCCCCACACTCACGAGCATCATGCCCCTCGCCCTGATTTGCATTTCTGTAGCTCACCTCATTCTTATTTACATGTGAAAGGCCCCAAGCCAGGGGGAGGCTGGGGGGGCTGTGTAAAACAGCCATCCCCGTCAATCCTTCAGAGTTTCCTGTGTTATCCGGAGATCACCACAAATAGTTGTTAATCTGAACTTCCACAGCCATTTACAACGGCGTTTACTGACGAAAATACCACTTTTCATCTAGTGCACTGACACACACAAAACACCCCTTGGAGAAGTATGGGAACGCCGTTCCCCCGCGTTCTACGGGCACTACACCTATGGTGACTACATTACTATTATTTTATTATAGTAATGTCACGTGACCTGTAGAGAAGATGGCTGCCTAACGCTCTCGCGCTCGCCTCTTCCCTCTCATTTTTACTTAAAAAACTACCAATGAAGTAATTTTTCGAGACAATCTTTGATTCCAACATCTCACTGTTTGGATGTCGATCAGGAAACCCAAACCTGCTGACGCCACTTGGCACTTAAGATCCAACAAAATGCCGAGCGATAACGAGCCAGACCGAGAATCAGCCGGTACCAGCGAGATAGCTGCTATGCTAAGCGCTGCTATGGAGAATCAACGCTCCTACATTGAATCCCAGTTTTCCTGCATGAACGGCAAGTTAGACGATATCAAAGTACAACTCGCTAACTGTTCCAAGGACATCCACACACTCCGTGGTGACTGCAAAGAGCTGGACAAGAGAATGACGTTGGCTGAGAAAAGCTCAACGCTACACGCAACTGACTTGCTAAAGCTAGAAGCTAAGCTAGCCGACCTAGAGGACCGCAGCCGGCGGGACAACATGCGCATTTTGGGGGTTCCCGAGGGTACCGAAGGTACTAATGCAGTACAGTACTTAACTATAAATCTCCCTAAATGGTTCCCAACCCTCGGCGAGCAGCCGATTGAAATTATGAGAGCACATCGGATCCAGCTTCCTAGGAACGCCAATCACAACGGCTCTCGTACGCTTATCTGCAAATGTCTGCGGTTCCTGGACCGTGATAAAGTCCTGAAAGCAGCAAGAGGGTCCCCACTAACCCTGGACGGCAAAAGCATCCGCTTTACTGCTGATTACAGCCCCTTCACCATCAATCGACGCCGGGCCTTCACTCCCACCATCGAGACAGCAAAGAAGCAGGGGTTCCTAACCTTCCTCCTCTACCCAGCCAGGCTGAAACTCATCCTTGGTTCCCAACAACACGTCTTCGACTCCCAGACCGAGGCTGAGGACTTCCTACGAGCTCAACAATCGTCGGTGGATAAGTGAATGGGCCCAATGCTCATCTCTATTCTTCATTTCAGCAACTCAGAACCTGACTAGATGGCCCAGGTTCACTAGTTACACATTCAGTTAACATAAATTATTCTGGGTAACTATATTGCACAACACCTTGATTTTGTTATGTCCCAGAAGTTATCTTGCACTACGTTTTGAATGCTACTTTATTTAATGTAAGAAAGAGGTGTTTATATATATATATTATAAAAAAAAAAAAAAAAAAAAAAAAAGGGAAAAAAGAGGGGTCACCAATTCTCACTCATGTTCTATCATCACTACCTGCTAAACGCTATCCATATTGTGAGATAACAGTGGGAATTATCCCCCTATTTAATTTTGTCTCTCTCTCCCTCTCTCTTCTCTCCTTTTTTTTCTTTCCTAATAACTTAGATAGTGTAAGGTAGTTTTGATCAATCAACGTTTTTCTTTAATGGAATGGCGAGGCACGATAGCGTTTATAGCCTCCTTTTCTCAGTGTCAGGTTTGTTAGAATATTTGGGAATGGGGAATAGTTTTCTTTATTTTTATTTTGTTGTTTATCTGCCATGGGGTGGCAAAATTGGGTACTGTGGCCTCCGTGGCCAGGGGGGTTTCAACGTTGGTTTCTTTACATACCTTCACAGTGATAATTGGGTAATTGTATCATTATTATGACATCTCTCCAGTTAGCTAGTTGGAACACTAGAGGTTTAAATAGCCCTACAAAGCGCACAGCATGCCTAGATCTTCTTCGTAGGAAGAATATTGATATTGCCTTTATTCAGGAGTCCCACCTTAAAGCAGCTGATATAAATCGCTTTGCTAACAGATTCTACCATGTAGCAGCGTCAGCTTCTTATATGTCCAAATCACGTGGCTCTCTTATAGTTTTAAAACGCTCCCTATCAATAAATATCTTAGAGAACTTTGGCAGTGATGACGGGCGTATTTCATTGATTAAAACCATAATTGCAGGTCGTAAGCTTGCATTTCTGTCAGTTTATGCCCCTAATCAATATGATCAAGAATTTTTCAATTATTTATCTAGGTTATTGACGGATATTCACGATTATGCTCTGATCATGGGAGGTGACATGAATACAGTCTTAAATCCTAAAATTGATTGTTCAAATACACACGAACAAAGGTCTCACTCCCAAACATCAGCAACAGCTTCTTTATCAAAAATTATTTCAGACTTCAATCTATTAGACACGTTTAGAGTCCTTAATCCCTCAGCTAGACAATACAGTTTCTTCTCCCATAGACATAGAACATACTCACGGATAGACTACGTTTTCATTTCACCTGCCATTTCAGAAATACATAACGTGACAATATTTCCATGCCCACTCTCTGACCATTCTGTTATTTTGGTCAAACTTACTTTATTAAATACACCTCCTAAGGCAACACGCTGGCGGTTGAACACCGAACTTTTGAAGAATGCAGACTATTGTAAATTTGCCAGACTTGAAATAGATAAATTCCTATCAGAAAATGTCGGTTCTGTAGACGACCCGCGCATCCTCTGGTATGCATTGAAGGGATGTATTAGAAACACCACAATATCTTTTGCCTCTCATCTCAGCAGGATTAAATTTAATAAAATTCAAGAATTGGAATCAACATTAGTCGAGCAGGAGCGACAGCAGCAAATGTCATTTTGTGAAACCAGAAATCTAAATATTCAAGTAACGCGTATAGAACTCGACTCCCTCCTCAGAAGGAGAGCTGAATTTCTTATTCACAAAACTAGAAGAAATTATTACTTTAATGGACCCAGGCCGAGTCATCTCCTTGCTCAGAGACTGAGACATGACAACAGACACACTATTATTTCTACTATCGTCTCCAACCATTCAAATAACCCTATCACCAATCCTATAGATATAAATAATGAATTTCGTAACTTTTACTCTAGTCTGTATTCTTCAGAAGTTACTCTAGATCACGATAAATGTGAAACCTTTCTTAATAATGTGAACTTACCATCCTTAACTCAGGAGACATCTGAACAGCTACAAGTTCCTATTTCCCTTGAGGAACTTAAGTTAGCTACGCAGGCCATGAAAAAGGGCAAATCACCTGGCTGGGATGGCATTCCTCCAGAATTCTATCTTGCCTTTTGGGATTCCCTGGGTCACCTCATGTTACAGATGATCTCCACTTCTATAGAACAGGGCTCTTTTAATAGGGATGCTAACTCTGCCATTTTGACTGTACATTTAAAACCTAAGAAAGACCCTTCCCTTTGCAGCAGCTACAGACCTCTTTCAATCTTGAATGCAGAAATCAAGATATATGCAAAGGTGTTAGCCATGAGACTTGAAAAACATATGACCAAACTTATACATCACGATCAAACCGGCTTCATTAAAACTAGACAAGCTGCAGATAATATACGTAGACTTTTACATGTGATACATTTCTCACAAGACACCCCTTCTCCTTGTGCAGTCCTCTCACTGGACGCCAAGCAGGCATTTGATCGTTTAGAATGGGAGTACTTATGGATGACCTTAGATAAATTTGGCTTGGGCACTTACTTCATTAGCATGATTAAAGTTCTCTATGCTAATCCTTCAGCTATGATTATCACAGGTAATATTTTCTCTTCTCCTTTCTCTATCTTCAAAGGGTCCCGTCAAGGCTGCGTACTTTCCTCATCACTATTTGCGCTTTCACTCGAACCTTTAGCTTTAGCAATAAAACAACACCCTATGATCTCCCCCATCACATTCTGTAATACTACACATCACATTTCTTTATTTGCAGATGATATTTTATTATACATAGACTATGCCACTACCTCCATACCATATGTTTTAGATATCTTCAAAGAATTTAGTGCTCTCTCAGGTTTTGAAATTAACTGGTCTAAGTCCTCCTTACTCCCACTTAACTCATCTCTTTGCTCTTCCACTTTACCTCCTCACATCCCAGTAGTCAAATCCTTTAAATACCTTGGGATAGAAATTTTCCCCTCTCTCTATATAACCACAACTAAAAATTACCAAGGTATTTTAAATAGAGTGGAGACCGACTTAGAAAAACGAACTCTTCTCCCACTTTCTCCGCAAGCTCGCATTTCAGTTATTAAAATGGACATTTTACCTAGAATTAATTTCTTCTCCAATATGATACCCCTCTGGGATAAGATTCACGCTCTCATTACAAAATTTATCTGGCGAGGGAAGCGCCCACGAATTAAATTGACTACTATACAACGTGACAGACAGGATGGAGGACTCGCCGTGCCCAACCTAAAGATGTATTTTTGGTCATATGTATTACGCCCATTATCAGTCTGGTTAGACCCCAACATTTCAGTCTCATGGCGAACAATAGAGGAAAAAATAGCTTCTCCACACCGTTTACAAGACCTAATCTACTCTAATTTACCTCTTAAACGCCACAAATCAATGGGCCCCATAATGTCTTTTCTTTTATCCACTTGGCATAAGGTAGAGAAAGCCACCCAATCTCATGTAAAATGGCATGAAAATAGTCCTATTTTTCATAACTCTGCTTTACTTTCTGGAGGTGTCTCGTTTACTTTTCCTCAGTGGAGTAGTAAGGGTATCCATGTATTGGCTGATGTCTGTAGTGATGAGGGTCTCAGATCATTTAACGATCTTCGAGTAACTTATGATTTACCCGGCTTTTCTTTCTTTTTATATCTGCAACTCAGATCTTCCATGCGTGCATATGGCGTCCCGTGGACCAGTCCCCTACGATCACATAATCTTCATACTATATTTAATATAGGTGTACACACTACTGGCTTGGTATCCAAACTGTATAACTTGTTACTGACCTCCTCCTCTGGTCATCTTGCTGTCCAAAAAGTGTGGGAGAGAGACCTGGGTCTCAATGAAGGAGAGGTGAACTGGTCCACCGTATGGGACAATATAGACAACACGTCCAAAAATCCAAACCATAAACTAATTCACTTTAATTTCATACATAGACTTTATCTGACACCAAGAAAACGCAACCTCATGAAAATCATCTCCACCCCTGTCTGCCAAATGTGTAATCTCAATCTTGTCGGATCATTCATCCATATGTTTTGGGAGTGTCCTGGAGTTGTAATATTCTGGCAAAAAATTTCCTCTACATTATCGGAACTGTTGGACGTGCCTGTCCCCTGCTGTCCTAAACTATTAATTTTGAATGACACATCACCTTTTGCTTTACCGTTTTATAAATCTCAGGTATTATTTACAGGTCTAACAGCTGCCAAGAAAATGCTCGCTCTAAGATGGAGTCCTCCACACATCCTCAACCATAAAGCATGGCTTATGTCTTTCCTGAACATTGTGCATATGGAACTATCAATAGCTCGAATGCACGGAGCTTGTGAAAAAACCTTACTAACATGGACCTCTACAGCAACTAACGTCAAACAGCTGTTGACCTGATCATTTTTGTTTAAATACTAATTTTCTTTAATTTCTTTGTTGAATGGTAACACAGTGTTCTCTGTTTCTTCTATAACCAACGTGGGGTGGGCGGGGTGGGAAAGGGAGGGGGGGGGGTTTGTTTTTTGTTGTTTTTGTATTTTTGTATTTTTTATTCCTATGCTCCCTGATCCCTCCGGGGTCATCTCAAAATGTACTTGACATTGCACTGTTTTATGTAACAAAATTATGAATAAAAAAATTGATAACAAAAAAAAACCTATGGTGACTACATATTCACGAGCAAGTAGTAGAACCTCTACTACAATATTTTGAATAGTAATAGAGTCTACATGATTACTATTCAAAATATTGTAGTGTTGCTGTGGTTTTGTGACTGCATATTCACTATACAAGCAAGTAGTAGAACCTCTACATGATTACTATTCAAAATATTGTAGTGTTGCTGTAGTTTTGTGACTACATAATATTACTATACAAACAAGTACTGTAGTATAACCTCTACATTATTACTATTAAAAATATAGTAGTGTTGATGTAGTTTTGTGACTACATATTCACTTTATGAGCAAGTAGTAAAACCTCTACATGATTACTATTTTTACTATTTAAATGGCCTGTGTAGTGAAGCAGTAGTTTTTTAACAGCTTTTTCACTATTAGCACAAAATCCACTGCTTGATTACGACTGAAAACACGATTGTTTTGCTACATAAGTCTACTGTCGTGAGTACTGTAGTGTATAAACTACAGATTCACTGCACCATTCCTACATGTGACTACATAGCCACTACTACACAAATAGGTTTTGTCTAGTGATTCAGTAGTACTTTTTCATGAGGGTATTGACTGCTAATTGACAGGTATTGACGGAGACGTACGTTGTAACCTGCGAGCCAGTAGGTTTTTGATTGATTTGGATATAAAAGACAGCAGAATCCAAGGGATGTACATGAAAAAGTGCGGACACTTATTTCCAACATGGTCCCTGGTCTTAAAAAACAGGACATACGGTAACACATGACATAAAATGAACAATTACAGATCAATCAAGAATAAATGAAAATGAGAGATACAAGCAACAAATGCTCAGAAACGAATTAAACAAAAGAAAATACTCCGCCCACTACTCTAGCTTATTCAGCAGGATTTTTTATCCGAAGGATCGTAAAACCCCTCCGAGAATTTGTAGTCTTAATTCCGTTAGGGATCTTGTTCCACTCCTCTCTCTCTGTGTCACCTTGCTTTTTAGATTAGGTGGTTTCAAGTCGGCGACACTAGCTCTCGTGTTCAGGCCATGAGCGTCCCGAACAAACTGAAAATACTTAGTAGAATAATTTGGACAAAGGTCATGCAATATTGTATAGACCACGATGAGTTTCAACTGTTGAACTCTAGTTTCAATGGGGAGCCAATTCAACTCTTTAAAATGGATTGGGCTAATATGTGTTCTTGGATTGAGGTTAAGAGTAACCCTCATTAGTTTGTTTTGAGCTTTTTGAAGCCTGTCCTTGGATCCTTTAGTTAAACCACTGTACCAGGATATGCAGGTGTAGTCATAATGACATTGAATTAAAGACGTAGCTAAAAGCCACATGGTCTTCTTGTCCAGGAATTTTGATATTCTTGTCAAATATTTTATCGTTGAGTGGATTTTCCCAATGACAGAGAGGTCCATAGCCTCACTCGTCATACACTGATCCAATAGACATCCCAGCTACGTTACACAACATTTTCCCTGTAACTTCCATTACATTCCACCGAAAAACTGGGTTCGTCCCTTAATTTGTACTTTGTTCCAAAAACAATACATTCAGATTTTCCTAAGTGCGGGGATAAGCTTATTGTTGCATAACCATGTGCTTACATTATGAAGTTCTTTGCTAAGTGATGATCTAACTGATTTTAAGCACCTCCCCCGTAACCAACAAGGCACAATCGCCTGCGTACAGAAATAAAGGACATGAGCAGGCTGATTCCATGTCATTAATGTACAACAGAAATAATAAAGGACCAATAATGCTTCCTTGGGGGACCCCGCAGATGAGGTAGAATGCTTTTCTTAAGTCGAGCATTGCCATTCCGCAATGTGTCATCATCAAGCAAGGTGTCATCATCATCGTACAGTCTACACATCAATTTTAGTTTATAAGAGCCAACATCACAATAAACTTATAAGATTGGTAAAATCTTAGTCTGTAGGCGGCTTTAATCTCCACAGTGTTCTTGGGAACCACTCCCACTCCAGCCTGTCAGAGGGGCCGTAGTTCAGCAGTACGTACGGCTGGTAAAACACAGCTGGTTGATTGATGAGGCTGTCCTGCTCAGTCAAAGAGCCGCCTGAGACACTGTTTTCTCTGAGATGTCCCGGCCGGGGGGGGGGGGGGGGGAGGGGCCTGAGACACTGTTTTCTCTGAGATGTCCCGGCCGGGGGGGGGGGGGGGGGGGGGGGCCTGAGACACTGTTTTCTCTGAGATGTCCCGGCCGGGGGGGGGGGGGGGGGGGCCTGAGACACTGTTTTCTCTGAGATGTCCCGGCCGGGGAGGGGGGGGGGGGCCTGAGACACTGTTTTCTCTGAGATGTCCCGGCCGGGGGGGGGGGGGGGGGGAAGGGCCTGAGACACTGTTTTCTCTGAGATGTCCCGGCCGGGGGGGGGGGGGAGGGGGGTGGATGGTTGGAGGCACAAAGAGCTTTATTCTGCACCTACAGGTCGTGTGTTAGTTTTTAGCTGTCATAGTCAGAAATATACATAAGTGAAAACACACACAGATATCCCCAATACACACTCACACAGCTTCAAATCTCCACATAGACAGATTAACACATACACGTGTGTGTGCGCGCACACACACACACACACACACACACACACACACACACACACACACACACACACACACACACACACACACACACATAATCAAACACAGCCCAAGACCCCCCACAACCTTATACACACACACACCCAAACAAGCAGGCAAAATGCTTCAAAATGCACACACACACACTCACAGACACACACGGACAAAAAAAAAAACAGACAGAAAACTCAAAAACTGAAATCACCCCAAAATACACATATGCTGTACGAACACACCCAAAGGCAGACAAAAATTATCAAAACACACCTGATATCACACACTTCTAAAACCACTCCCGCCCTGACACATATGGACACACACACACGCACACGTGCGCACCATCCACCCCCCCCCCCCCCCCACACACACACACACACACACACACACACTCTCTGAGTCCGGTGGTTGCAGTGAGCGCTGGGTGGTCCGCAGGGCCTGGAGGCCCCAGACAGAGCAGGGGACTAAATTATAGAGCCTGACCAACCGCAGTGACACCCAACCTGGGATTAACGCCCAGGCCGAGCCCGGGCCACTTGGAGCTCAGGGGACTGAGGCTGACCTGACAGGTTCAGACCTGACCCCCCATCCCACCCCACCCACAGGGCCACCCAGGCCTGCAGCAATGAGGCAGTTTTTGGCCCAGCTGGGTGGAGGCTGAACTGGAGATTTGGGGTAAATCCATGCAGGGTTTTTTTTTGGGGGGGGAGGGGGGGGTTGTGTTACAGATTGAGGTGGCATAGCCTGGTTAAAACCATCCTGATCATGTGACCTTGAGGGGGCAGGCTTTCTTGGTTGCATTGATGCCAGTGTGGCAGTACTAAAATCTGCAGTTCCTCAAATGGCCACTTTAGGTTGGCTGCAAGAGTGACTCAATCCCTATTCACCCCCATGTTCACCTTTCATGACAAGACAATCTTCACAAATGAGGGCCGCTTTTATGACTTTTGAAGCATAAATGTGATTTTTTTAAATCACGATTTTCTGAAAGCACTTCAAAAGTCATAAAAGTGGTCATCATTTGTGAAGATTATCTTGCTGAACACGAAGTTCGCAGTTTCATAAACTTTTGTTAACCACAGACGAGGCCACGCAGCAGCTGAGCTGCGGACAAGGCCGTACAGCGGGCACACTGCGTATGCGAGCCCGTGCAGCACACGAGCTGCAGGGTGGGCAAAGCCACGCAGTGGGCGAGCTGGCGGGCCCACACAGCGGGCGAGCCTAGGAATCGAGGAATCGAGCGCGCATGATTTCTAGTTTAATCATAATGCCCATACAAAAATCCCATTGACTTTGAGACAAGTCAACCGGAAGTGCCTGACTTCTGGGTTGTTCTAAAAAAATATGTAATCCTTGCGGTACTCTATGGGCATATGCTGGTCAGAAAAATGGCTACTGACCTTGAAACCGTAGAAGCAGTTTACAGCTTTCCATTGGTTGATTAAGTGCTCCGTGTCTGTGCTCCTATAGTTTTCTCGTCTCCGCGCCTGTTCTGTGTGTACTTGTACTTCTCTCTCGGACAGTTTAACTGAGAGGGGCACTTGCATTTGTCCCACTCAGCCAGTCAGACGCCCCGCTCCTCTGTGATATGACAGTGTTTAAAACCCTTGTACCCTGCTAACCCGCTAACCCTTAACTGTCTGCTGGTCCATGTACATGGACCTTGATATTAATTCTTATTTTTGATAGTCTTAATTAATTATTTTTTTATTTTTTATTGATTCTTATCCATTGGTAACTTCATCTCTCATACCTCATATCAACATTTCATGCTTACTGAATTTTAACCCCTCAAATGCCAGTTTACTGTATTTACTGTACAATAAAATTTTCAGTAGAAAACACAAAATATTATTTTTTTCCCTTCCCATGAATGCCACCTGGTGGCGCTGTGGTGGGATTATCATAGCTATGGATTGGTCACATTTTTCACGGAAGAATTACTTTATTCCAGCTTCCATCTTTTGAGAATTGCAAATTTGCATTTTTTTAACGTTCATGGATCTTGATATTAGTACTTGTTTTTTATATTTATAAGTAAGTATTTTCTTATTTTTTATCGATCCATATCCGTTCCTGATTCCATTCCTCCCACCTCATATGCGTAGTTGAACATCCGGCTCAAAACACACGCTTGAACGACACCATTTAGGCCATGAGCGAGGGAGCACAGAACTGGCCTCCATGGATGACGCTCTGACCGCCTCCGCCGCCCAAGGCGCTCCTTCGTGGGCATCGGATGTTACTGTGGCCCGCTGCGCCTCGCCGCTTTTGCGTGTCTCAACGCGGAAGTCATTGAAACCTCTTAGAACGGCATGGATCGCGACAAGATTACACATCTAGAGTCACTTTTTGACGCCGATTCCAGAAATGCTCGTCACGAGTCTCTAGAACGAACGGGCGCGGAGATACGATGTAGTTTCAACTAGGTAAGTTTTACAAAAAAAAACATGAAACTGCCCATTTTCGACTTCCAGCTAGTTTTCACAAGAAACACAAATGAGCTTCATCCTATGGAATCAAATAAGGGCCAAGCTTCAAATCATTAGTTTGCACCGGAAAATCCGCGTTCCCAGGTCATATGACCATGTTTCCATGATTGATAACTGCAGGGTATATTTCATGTAAATCTCCATGTAATTGGTTGCTGTGCTGTGCTGTGTGATGTGCTGGGGAAATGGGGGGGGGGGGGGCAAACACAATAGAAACTACAAATTTGATGTCTTGAGTCGAACTGAGAGGTGTAAGATCAGAAAAATAATTATTTTTGGGGAAAGTGGCTGGGAGTCGAATTTTTTGTTTTTGTTTTTTTGCAAAATTAACATTGAAGTCAATGGGAAAACTATGCAATGGATTTTGAAGCCTTGTAACTCAACCAAATGTTCAATCAACCCCAAGGTTAGATATTAAGGTCAAATTTCAAGGTATTTGGTACAGGATGCCCGCTGAAAAAAATGAAATACATTAATTTTGTAAGAATTTCCTGGAGGTCTCAAAAAGGCGGTTTTAATGGAAGTCAATGACCGTGTAGCCGGTCCTTAGCAGACAATTAAGGATTATTTGAGTTTCTCGGTGCCAGGACGATGTTTTTCTAGTTCTGGCAACGTGAATTACCATAATAAACCATAAAAAAAACCTGTGCTTAATCTCACACCTTTCGCTCCAGGATTTTCCAAATTACACTTACGCGATTATTGCTTCGAACCGGCTAGCCGGACCAGCAGGGTATAAGGGTTGACACACTGTGCGATTTTGGACTGTCCCAGAATTAAAATCTCCCGGACACCAAGTCCAGTGAAATGATCTCCCTCTAATCACAATTTGAATTGTAATATAGGCTCAAAGTAAATTTCCACACATCTCCTTCCTCTTAAATAGCCACCCTAAGTGAATATATTTATGATGTGTAGGTTATGTTATATAGCCTACCTTAACTAATTAATGTTAGATTTGGACGGATAATTAAACTTGAATGTAAAAAGGTTATGCTGCTTTCAAGGGCAAAATAATAATAATAAATAATAATTTATTTATTTTATATAGCGCTTTTCAAAGACCCAAAGACGCTGACAGTATGAGTACAACAGAAAACAAGATAGCAATGAGCAACAGGCAACAGATATAACAATTACTGTAACACATCAATCAGGGATATATGGAAACAGAGGGGAGGGATGGAGTGTGTGGGAGGGACAGGGGCCACACAGAAGAAAGGGGGGGGAGGGAAGGAAGAACAGGTAGGTTTTGAGTCAAGATTTAAAAGTGGGGAGGTGTTATTTCGAATCGCACATAGGCTCCGCAATAACCACGCCCTGTGCCCGCCTACGCAGCAGTCAAGCGCCGGGATTGGCCAGGCGCCCATGCTCACAAACACTGCAGGGCTCACAGCCCAGCGATTTCATTAACCAACTGAATAGCTCTTGAGAGCGGACAGCGATTTCATTAACCAACTGAATTGCTCTTGAGAGCGGACATTGAAATGAATTATGGTCACAAATTGAATGGGTGAATTGGGTGGGAAGTGAAAATGGCTAATTTGTGTATTCAAAGCAGACCTTCAAAACAGGAAACCCATAGATATTACTCTTGGGGTTGATGCAGGTTGATGGGATTTTCTCAGAGGGCTTTCTAAGGAGAAAGATCATTATTGCATCAAATATCAGATTAACTCATTGAGTGCCAAGGACGTCGATCGACGTCAAAGTAAATAGTGACGTAGAGTGCCAAAGACGTCGATCGACGGTGGGACGTGGATCAAAGCCTCCTGCATCTCCTGTACAAATATTGTAGCTATTGAAGGTGTATAACGTATTTTACGGACTCATTAGGTGGCGACAGTGCTCTCCAGATTAGAGAAAGGTCCGGAAAACAGCAGGAAAAAGCCCCGTGATGAAAGAGAAACCGCTCATGCTGCAGCCAGAGCCATATAGATTGCTCTGGCTGGAGTTAACGTTGGCTGCGAACAGTAGTCAATCCGCGCCCACAACTGAGCCTCTCTGTCTCTGCTGTATAGTTTCTGCACACGATTAGCCGCCAGAAAAGCAGGGGCCAAACCATTGTCAGCCGTCCGGTTTGGCTTTATGGCAGTCGCGCTGGGAGCCGGCGCACAAAAACGGAGCACTCCGAAAATAGACTGGGTGCGTGTTAGGCTATGTGTTAGTGTGGGGAGGAGTTTGCAGCTGAGGGGGGGAGAGGGGGGTGGGGCACGCAGGGCACCACACAACTACACCACGTCACTACATCAGAAAATATTATCTTCAGACTCAGTGAATGTGCTTGAAATGCTTCATTTCACAAAAGGCGGAATAACTCAGCTTCTAATTTGAAACGCATGTTTTTGCTCAAAACAACCTATCTTCTCCGGCTCATAACTAAAGAACGGAAAATGGTATCAATAAACTTTTTTTTTGCTGATGATACAATAGAGTCAGCTCGTTCTTTGTGCGTGTTCGGTGTTTACATAGTAATATCACACAATATTCTGTGGGCCTCGAGAAATCACTGAAAACGCTCTGAAACTCTGGCACTGGGAGCGTCCGTTCTCCAAAAGTGGCTGGCACTCAATGAGTTAAGATGAGATGAAAAAAGTTCCGCTATAAGAACAATCTAACTGTGTTAGTTTTGCTAAGAAGTTTTGATGGAGAAAAATTTGTTAAAACATTGTTAATTTACGCTTTTACCGAAATCATGTTGGCAGCAGCACGCCGAGCTGCATGCAGGCTGAGGCCTTGTCAGTGTGCTTCTAGCGCACCTGGAGCTTGTCTAATAAATCATCGTCCCATTGGCTCACGTGAGCATGGGCGCCTGGCCAATCCCGGCGCTTGACTGCTGCGTAGGCGGGCACAGGGCGTGGTTATTGCAGAGCCTATGTGCGATTCGAAATAACGCAGTGGGGAATGAAGGTGAGTCTCTGACATGGGAGGGAGTTCCAGAGTCGGGGTGCAGCTCTCGAGAATGCTCGATCTCCAAAGCTTTTAAGTTTGGATGTTGGAACGGTGAAATCAGTTTTTAAATCTGTTGTACAGTTGCGGATAAAATTGTTTTTCCGCAAGCTAATTGTGACTAGCTAATAACCCTCCGCTTGCTAGTTTCCTGTTGACTATGCTCGAGTGACATCATACATAGAGCACATAGAGTACCGCAGGGATGACTTATTGCTGTAGGCTTACCCAGAAGTCCTTCCTGGTTCTTACGTGTAGAAGTCAATGGCGTTTGTGTATGGTAAGTTAAATGCATGAAATAAGGTCTGTGGTTAACAAAAGTTTATGAGACAGCGACGTGTTCAGCAAGATAATCTTCAAAAATGGGAACCACTTTTATGACTTTTGAAGCATTTTCTGAAAAAACGAAATCCCTATACAAAAATCTCATTAAGTTGCACACCTAAGAGCCAGAAGTGGGCTTCTGGACTCATTCCTGCAGTACTCTATTGCTGAACCATAAAGTCCATAAAGTTTGTGCATGTTTGGAAAGTTCCTCTCAGTTCCTCTGCCACTGTTCCATTTCATCAATCTGTACAATCTGATGCTCCAAACATTCCAGCAGTTCTTTTGTGATGAAGTGTAACTGACTACCCCCTCAGCCTGCTGCCTCATCTACTTCTACTAGAGTAAGTGATTTCCTACGTTTCCCAGAATGCCTTTTTACAACCCCCAGAGAAAGGGTGGCGACAGCGCCACTGTACCTGGAAATATCTGGAGGTGATGTCACCTGGCCAGAGTT
>NC_139623.1:115388728-115411228 GCF_964638095.1 Poromitra crassiceps
TGTCTCTAGAGCCTTGTTCAGATTGCCAGCTCAAGTCAGATTGTTGGCCTATCCATACTGGCCTCGGATTAATTGTATCCAGTGTGAACAGCAACAAACCACATGGAATCCGGTTTTTGCTATTTTTGATCCAAACCACATTTGGAGGTGGTTCAAAAAGCCATTCAAATCGGATTTAAACAGATGCATCTTCAGTCCGGACGCTCTTGTCGCTTAAATCGGATTTCAAAGTTTATTTTGTGTCACAGGACAACTGCAATCCGTTTCTCCACAGATATCGGCCGGATGGCCATAGAGCGGCCATAGAGCCTGCCAAACACTCCCCGGCACCCTCTCAAATTGGCAAGTCAACTAGGACTAGGCCACAAACACACTGGATCCGAAAGCGTTGCTGCATGTAAATTCAGCTCGAGCAGGAGTCTGGCCGTTCACACCACACATGTGGATCTGCATCAGTGTTACATTACGCCCTTCAGACAAGGAATTATAAGTGATATTAATCAGAGAATGTCCTTACATTTTAGATTCCATCTTTCCGATGTAGTACTTTTTAGGATTAAATGGATTGAGGTAAAAACTAGGTGGAGGCATAGAGCACTGTAGGGTGTAGAACTGCAGGTTGCCCGCTAGGGGGAGCTCTAGAGAAAGTACTGACTTCCTATGGGGTAAAGGTGACGTGGCTCTACTTATTGGCTGGTGATGAGACGCAGCTGGTGAGCCTGTTTTTAGACAATAGGGCTAAGTGATTAGCCTGTGGCTAAGAAAGCTGTTAGCCGCAGGCTAAGGTCGCTTTCACATATAAACTGGTGGACTCTGTGCTTTTATAAACTGGTGGACTCTGTGCTTTATATAAACTGGTGGACTCTGTGCTTTCACATATAAACTGGTTGACTCGGTGCTTAGAGAAGGGAAATCTCTCCTCTTCAGCCGGCTTCTAGCCTGGCTAGCCTGGCCTTCCTGCCTGGACTCAGTCACTGTGCTCTCTGTACGTCAAAACTTGTACTGACTTCCTGCCTGCACTCAGTCACTGTGGTCCCTGTACGTCAAAACTTGTACTGACTTCCTGCCTGCACTCAGTCACTGTACTCCCTGTATGTCAAAAACGTGTACTGAGTTCCTGCCTGCACTCTGTCACTGTGGTCCCTGTACGTCAAAACTTGTACTGACTTCCTGCCTGCACTCAGTCACTGTGCTCCCTGTATGTCAAAAACGTGTACTGACTTCCTGCCTGCACTCTGTCCCTGTACGTCAAAAACCTGTACTGACTTCCTGCCTGCACTCAGTCACTGTACTCCCTGTACGTCAAAACTTGTACTGACTTCCTGCCTGCACTCAGTCACTGTACTCCCTGTACGTCAAAACTTGTACTGACTTCCTGCCTGCACTCAGTCACTGTACTCCCTGTACGTCAAAACTTGTACTGACTTTCTGCCTGCACTCAGTCACTGTGCTCATTGTACGTCAAAAACTTGTACTGACTTCCTGCCTGCACTCAGTCACTGTACTCCCTGTACGTCAAAACTTGTACTGACTTCCTGCCTGCACTCAGTCACTGTGCACCCTGTACGTCAAAACTTGTACTGACTTTCTGCCTGCACTCAGTCACTGTGCTCACTGTACGTCAAAACTTGTACTGACTTCCTGCCTGCACTCAGTCACTGTGGTCCATGTACGTCAAAAACCTGTACTGACTTCCTGCCTGCACTCAGTCACTGTGGTCCATGTACGTCAAAAACTTGTACTGACTTCCTGCCTGCACTCAGTCACTGTGCTCCCTGTACGTCAAAACTTGTACTGACTTCCTGCCTGCACTCAGTCACTGTGGTCCATGTACGTCAAAACTTGTACTGACTTCCTGCCTGCACTCAGTCACTGTGGTCCCTGTACGTGAAAACTTGTACTGACTTCCTGCCTGCACTCAGTCACTGTACTCCCTGTACGTGAAAACTTGTACTGACTTCCTGCCTGCACTCAGTCACTGTGGTCCCTGTATGTCAAAAACATGTACTGACTTCCTGCCTGCACTCAGTCCCTGTACGTCAAAAACCTGTACTGACTTCCTGCCTGCACTCAGTCACTGTGCTCATTGTACGTCAAAACTTGTACTGACTTCCTGCCTGCACTCAGTCACTGTACTCCCTGTATGTCAAAACTTGTACTGACTTCCTGCCTGCACTCAGTCACTGTACTCCCTGTACGTCAAAACTTGTACTGACTTTCTGCCTGCACTCAGTCACTGTGCTCACTGTACGTCAAAACTTGTACTGACTTCCTGCCTGCACTCAGTCACTGTGGTCCATGTACGTCAAAACTTGTACTGACTTCCTGCCTGCACTCAGTCACTGTGCACCCTGTACGTCAAAACTTGTACTGACTTTCTGCCTGCACTCAGTCACTGTGCTCACTGTACGTCAAAACTTGTACTGACTTCCTGCCTGCACTCAGTCACTGTGGTCCATGTACGTCAAAAACTTGTACTGACTTCCTGCCTGCACTCAGTCACTGTGCTCCCTGTACGTCAAAACTTGTACTGACTTCCTGCCTGCACTCAGTCACTGTGGTCCATGTACGTCAAAACTTGTACTGACTTCCTGCCTGCACTCAGTCACTGTGGTCCGTGTACGTGAAAACTTGTACTGACTTCCTGCCTGCACTCAGTCACTGTGGTCCCTGTACGTGAAAACTTGTACTGACTTCCTGCCTGCACTCAGTCACTGTGGTCCCTGTACGTCAAAACTTGTACTGACTTCCTGCCTGCACTCAGTCACTGTGGTCCCTGTATGTCAAAAACATGTACTGACTTCCTGCCTGCACTCAGTCCCTGTACGTCAAAAACCTGTACTGACTTCCTGCCTGCACTCAGTCACTGTGCTCATTGTACGTCAAAACTTGTACTGACTTCCTGCCTGCACTCAGTCACTGTACTCCCTGTATGTCAAAACTTGTACTGACTTCCTGCCTGCACTCAGTCACTGTGCTCCCTGTACGTCAAAAACCTGTACTGACTCCCTGCCTGCACTCAGTCACTGTGGTCCCTGTACGTGAAAACTTGTACTGACTTCCTGCCTGCACTCAGTCACTGTGGTCCCTGTATGTCAAAAACTTGTACGACTTCCTGCCTGCCCTCAGTCACTGTGCTCATTGTACGTCAAAACTTGTACTGACTTCCTGCCTGCACTCAGTCACTGTACTCCCTGTACGTCAAAACTTGTACTGACTTCCTGCCTGCACTCAGTCACTGTGCTCCATGTACGTCAAAACTTGTACTGACTTCCTGCCTGCACTCAGTCACTGTGCTCCCTGTACATCAAAAACTTCTACTGACTTCCTGCCTGCACTCAGTCACTGTGCTCACTGTACGTCAAAACTTGTACTGACTTCCTGCCTGCACTCAGTCACTGTACTCCCTGTACGTCAAAACTTGTACTGACTTCCTGCCTGCACTCAGTCACTGTGCTCACTGTACGTCAAAACTTGTACTGACTTCCTGCCTGCACTCAGTCACTGTACTCCCTGTACGTCAAAACTTGTACTGACTTCCTGCCTGCACTCAGTCACTGTGCTCACTGTACGTCAAAACTTGTACTGACTTCCTGCCTGCACTCAGTCACTATACTCCCTGTACGTCAAAACTTGTACTGACTTCCTGCCTGCACTCAGTCACTGTGGTCCCTGTACGTGAAAACTTGTACTGACTTCCTGCCTGCACTCAGTCACTGTGGTCCCTGTACGTCAAAACTTGTACTGACTTCCTGCCTGCACTCAGTCACTGTGGTCCCTGTATGTCAAAAACATGTACTGACTTCCTGCCTGCACTCAGTCCCTGTACGTCAAAAACCTGTACTGACTTCCTGCCTGCACTCAGTCACTGTGCTCATTGTACGTCAAAACTTGTACTGACTTCCTGCCTGCACTCAGTCACTGTACTCCCTGTATGTCAAAACTTGTACTGACTTCCTGCCTGCACTCAGTCACTGTGCTCCCTGTACGTCAAAAACCTGTACTGACTCCCTGCCTGCACTCAGTCACTGTGGTCCCTGTACGTGAAAACTTGTACTGACTTCCTGCCTGCACTCAGTCACTGTGGTCCCTGTATGTCAAAAACTTGTACGACTTCCTGCCTGCCCTCAGTCACTGTGCTCATTGTACGTCAAAACTTGTACTGACTTCCTGCCTGCACTCAGTCACTGTACTCCCTGTACGTCAAAACTTGTACTGACTTCCTGCCTGCACTCAGTCACTGTGCTCCATGTACGTCAAAACTTGTACTGACTTCCTGCCTGCACTCAGTCACTGTGCTCCCTGTACATCAAAAACTTCTACTGACTTCCTGCCTGCACTCAGTCACTGTGCTCACTGTACGTCAAAACTTGTACTGACTTCCTGCCTGCACTCAGTCACTGTACTCCCTGTACGTCAAAACTTGTACTGACTTCCTGCCTGCACTCAGTCACTGTGCTCACTGTACGTCAAAACTTGTACTGACTTCCTGCCTGCACTCAGTCACTATACTCCCTGTACGTCAAAACTTGTACTGACTTCCTGCCTGCACTCAGTCACTGTGGTCCCTGTACGTGAAAACTTGTACTGACTTCCTGCCTGCACTCAGTCACTGTGGTCCCTGTACGTCAAAACTTGTACTGACTTCCTGCCTGCACTCAGTCACTGTGGTCCCTGTATGTCAAAAACATGTACTGACTTCCTGCCTGCACTCAGTCCCTGTACGTCAAAAACCTGTACTGACTTCCTGCCTGCACTCAGTCACTGTGCTCATTGTACGTCAAAACTTGTACTGACTTCCTGCCTGCACTCAGTCACTGTACTCCCTGTATGTCAAAACTTGTACTGACTTCCTGCCTGCACTCAGTCACTGTGCTCCCTGTACGTCAAAAACCTGTACTGACTCCCTGCCTGCACTCAGTCACTGTGGTCCCTGTACGTGAAAACTTGTACTGACTTCCTGCCTGCACTCAGTCACTGTGGTCCCTGTATGTCAAAAACTTGTACGACTTCCTGCCTGCCCTCAGTCACTGTGCTCATTGTACGTCAAAACTTGTACTGACTTCCTGCCTGCACTCAGTCACTGTACTCCCTGTACGTCAAAACTTGTACTGACTTCCTGCCTGCACTCAGTCACTGTGCTCCATGTACGTCAAAACTTGTACTGACTTCCTGCCTGCACTCAGTCACTGTGCTCCCTGTACATCAAAAACTTCTACTGACTTCCTGCCTGCACTCAGTCACTGTGCTCACTGTACGTCAAAACTTGTACTGACTTCCTGCCTGCACTCAGTCACTGTACTCCCTGTACGTCAAAACTTGTACTGACTTCCTGCCTGCACTCAGTCACTGTGCTCACTGTACGTCAAAACTTGTACTGACTTCCTGCCTGCACTCAGTCACTATACTCCCTGTACGTCAAAACTTGTACTGACTTCCTGCCTGCACTCAGTCACTGTACTCCCTGTACGTCAAAACTTGTACTGACTTCCTGCCTGCACTTAGTCACTGTGCTCCCTGTACGTCAAAAACTTGTACTGACTTCCTGCCTGCACTCAGTCACTGTGCTCCCTGTACGTCAAAAACTTGTACTGACTTCCTGCCTGCACTCAGTCACTGTGCTCCCTGTACGTCAAAAACTTGTACTGACTTCCTGCCTGCACTCAGTCACTGTGCTCCCTGTACGTCAAAACTTGTACTGACTTCCTGCCTGCACTCAGTCACTATGCTCCCTGTACGTCAAAAACTTGTACTGACTTCCTGCCTGCACTCAGTCACTGTGCTCCCTGTACGTCAAAACTTGTACTGACTTCCTGCCTGCACTCAGTCACTGTGCTCCCTGTACGTCAAAACTTGTACTGACTTCCTGCCTGCACTCAGTCACTGTGCTCCCTGTACGTCAAAACTTGTACTGACTTCCTGCCTGCACTCAGTCACTGTGCTCCCTGTACGTCAAAACTTGTACTGACTTCCTGCCTGCACTCAGTCACTGTGCTCCCTGTACGTCAAAACTTGTACTGACTTCCTGCCTGCACTCAGTCACTGTACTCCCTGTACGTGAAAACTTGTACTGACTTCCTGCCTGCACTCAAGTCACTGTACTCCCTGTACGTGAAAACTTGTACTGACTTCCTGCCTGCACTCAGTCACTGTACTCCCTGTACGTGAAAACTTGTACTGACTTCCTGCCTGCACTCAGTCACTGTGCTCCCTGTACGTCAAATCTTGTACTGACTTCCTGCCTGCACTCAGTCACTGTGCTCCCTGTACGTCAAAACTTGTACTGACTTCCTGCCTGCACTCAGTCACTGTGCTCCCTGTACGTCAAAACTTGTACTGACTTCCTGCCTGCACTCAGTCACTGTGCTCCCTGTACGTCAAAACTTGTACTGACTTCCTGCCTGCACTCAGTCACTGTACTCCCTGTACGTCAAAACTTGTACTGACTTCCTGCCTGCACTCAGTCACTGTACTCCCTGTACGTCAAAACTTGTACTGACTTCCTGCCTGCACTCAGTCACTGTACTCCCTGTACGTCAAAACTTGTACTGACTTCCTGCCTGCACTCAGTCACTGTGCTGCCTGTACGTCAAAACTTGTACTGACTTCCTGCCTGCACTCAGTCACTGTGCTCCCTGTACGTCAAAACTTGTACTGACTTCCTGCCTGCACTCAGTCACTGTACTCCCTGTACGTCAAAACTTGTACTGACTTCCTGCCTGCACTCAGTCACTGTACTCCCTGTACGTCAAAACTTGTACTGACTTCCTGCCTGCACTCAGTCACTGTGGTCCCTGTACGTCAAAACTTGTACTGACTTCCTGCCTGCACTCAGTCACTGTGCTCCCTGTACGTCAAAACTTGTACTGACTTCCTGCCTGCACTCAGTCACTGTGCTGCCTGTACGTCAAAACTTGTACTGACTTCCTGCCTGCACTCAGTCACTGTGCTGCCTGTACGTCAAAACTTGTACTGACTTCCTGCCTGCACTCAGTCACTGTGCTGCCTGTACGTCAAAACTTGTACTGACTTCCTGCCTGCACTCAGTCACTGTGGTCCCTGTACGTCAAAACTTGTACTGACTTCCTGCCTGCACTCAGTCACTGTGCTCCCTGTACGTCAAAACTTGTACTGACTTCCTGCCTGCACTCAGTCACTGTGCTGCCTGTACGTCAAAACTTGTACTGACTTCCTGCCTGCACTCAGTCACTGTGCTCCCTGTACGTCAAAACTTGTACTGACTTCCTGCCTGCACTCAGTCACTGTGCTGCCTGTACGTCAAAACTTGTACTGACTTCCTGCCTGCACTCAGTCACTGTGCTCCCTGTACGTCAAAACTTGTACTGACTTCCTGCCTGCCTTCACACAATTGCAATGGCGGAACTATCGCTGCAGGGAGCGAACGGTCTAATCTGTTCACAAGAGTGCCGACATGCAACTGGCTGCTTCCAGACACAGGAAGGTTCAAAATGAGCTGGCATGTTTTTGCAGGTTGAAATCCAAGGCTTTCGTCATACAGAAGTGGGCATGGTTTCATCTAAACTGGGTTGGGAAGCTGATAAATGCCACCTGTACATCATGTAAACTCGACTCCGTGGGTTCAAGTCCCTGATTTTGCTCTACTGGACTGACCTGCGGCTGTTTGGGTTCTCATAGTGGGGATCTAGGATCCAAAGCTCACCGGGACTCACAGTGTCAGGTACAAACCAAAAAAATCTTAAATATGTTTACCATGCCTGCAACATGAGAGCACAATAGCAAGCATGCCACTGGGATTTAAACCCTCAAGTATGTCACTGTCATTCTGCCTCAGGAAGAAATATGAAGAACGGATATGAAAATGAGAAAATGTGAGAGGTTGTTATTCTCTCGCGCTGCATGCTTTTGGTCTGCGGTGTTTGCGTGTGTGTGTGTGTGTGTGTGTGGATAGCGCGTTGTCTCTGTTTGTGGTGGGAGACCAAAACAAGGCAGTCTAACCTTGGCAGACACAACACAGAAATCCTGAGTACAAATTAGCATCACATGCACACACACACACACACACACACACACACACACACACACACACACACACACACACACACACACACACACACACACACGTGTCTGTGCTACTATTGCCTCATAACTAAAAGTCTGGAAGGGCTCTTTTCTCTTTCTCTCTTTCCTTTATCCTTTTTTTGTTTTCTTCACTTCGCTTACTGCGCCTGGACATAGATGCCCCTGACAGGATGGTCACTGCGCCTGGACATAGATGCCCCTGACAGGATGGTCACTGCGCCTGGACATAGATGCCCCTGACAGGATGGTCACTGCGCCTGGACATAGATGCCCCTGACAGGATGGTCACTGCACCTCTACATAGATGCCCCTGACAGGATGGTCACTGCACCTGGACATAGATGCCCCTGACAGGATGGTCACTGCGCCTGGACATAGATGCCCCTGACAGGATGGTCACTGCCCCTGGTCTCGCTGGCCAGCTTCCTCTCCCTTCCGTCCGAGGAGTCTGGCGCCACAGGTCTCCATAGTGGGATTGCGATGGGCGGCACTTAGCGGCAGTGCCCTTGGAAAATAGTTTCAAACAATCCAACTTGCCGTTTTCAGCGTGTAGCAACGAGCTAGCGTGTAGGTTTCTGCCGTTAGCTTGCTAGCTAGTTAGCATTGTTGTTTTCACTGAGGCGGCAGGGCACTATTTACAGCGACACACAGGGAGGAGGGAGCGGAAGCCGCTCTGATTGACATGGTCGGAGCCAATGACAGAGTTTGTAATAAGCCGGGAGCGGACTTCTGGCTGCCACCGAAACAGTCGCTCCAATGGGAGAGCAGAGTAGAGCAGTGGAGGGTTTATCCCAGTTATGGAGACCTGCGGTGCCAGACTCCTCGGACGGAAGGGAGAGGAGGCTGGCCAGCGAGACTAAGATGCCCCTGACAGGATGGTCACTGCGCCTGGACATAGATGCCCCTGACAGGATGGTCAAGGTGTGGCAACAGTGTACTGTCTCGTTGATGTTTTTTATTTTTACTTTGCATTTATTTATACAGGGAAATCTCTTACTGGGGGCATAGCGAGAGAAGGCAGTTTTTCCGTGTTCAGTCCTTACACAGACAGACAGATGTGGGACTGTGAATGTGTTTGGTAATTTAATATGTTATTGAGAGAAATGAGTGAAGATAGATATGATGGGAGCTCCCTGAGAAGTGCTTTATAAATGAAAGTCAGACAATGTAGTTCTCTGTGTGTTGTCAGGGAGGGCCAGCCTACCTTTTCATACAAAGTACAGTGATGCGTGAGAAAACCATCACCTGTTACAAAACGTAAGGCATTATGATAAACGGCATCAAGTAGCTTCAGGATGGAAGATGACGCATACATATAAACAATGTCACCATAATCGAGAACAGACAATATTAAGGATTGAACAATAGCTTTCCTAGAATGAAATGAAAAACTAGTTTCTTTGTGAGGTGGTCAATGTGTGATTGGAAGGAGAGTTTGGTGTCCAGCCAGATACCAAGATACTTGTATAGGACATTACTGAATCAATATTTTCTCCTTGAAAAATGCAAATGCTAAAATTGTCATCGTTGACACTAAGCGTTCTAGAAAACAGCATCCATTTGGTTTTCATGGGATTCAGGACTAATTTGAGGTCAGTCAGGGACTGTTGGAAGGAGTCGAAAGCTGTCTGAAGACCCTTAACTGCCTGAGCCGGAGTGGAACCGAAGCAGTATAGGACCGTGTCGTCGGCATGTTTCCTCCTATCACAAGACAAATGCTGACATGAAAAAGCCGTTGATCATCAGCTGCCTATTTTTCCTTCTAATTTATCTAGCTTTGCTATTAGCTTGTTATCTAGCTTTGCTATTAGCTTGTTAGTGACTTGCTGACTGACTGACTTTTGTGTGTGTGTGTGTGTGTGTGTGTGCGTGAGAGAGAGAGAGAGGAACAGATATATGAGCCTTGTTTTCTGCCTCAGAGCTTTCAAACAGATCTTTATTGACAATTGTCAATTGCCAGTGGAGATGGAATGATATGAAAATTTCATATCACAATTATAGTGACCAAAATTATCACGGTTATCAGTATTATCACGGTTTGTTTAAAAGTGCTGAAAATGTTCAAAAAGTACTAATACACACTACAAATACTTTCAGCAAGGCTGCGTGTTTGCATCTGGGAGACGGTTGCCAACTTTGGTTGATGATGGACAGTATTTACCATGTTTTTCAAAGCACTGTAATCATGGTGACACGGTAATCACGGTTTTAATGATAATGAAAATTTGAAACGGTACGGAATTTTATCACGGTTATCATTAAAACCGGTTATCATTACATCCCTAATTGCCAGAACGGCCTACAGGGGCAGACAAGCCATTTTATTTTCTGTTTGACACGCACAGTGTGAGCACTCAGGTCGGGCGTGACGTGGGGCCGTCCAGTGTGAGGAAATAACTGGTGAGCTTTGGCTTTACATGGCAGATTATTTACTCGTACAGTAGGAGATGACATTAAACAATATATCTGCCCAGCTAAATGCACTGTGTTGTCCAGCTGTTCAGTCAACAGTCTGTTGCAGGGTGGACTCCGTCCTCAACACACACACACACACACAAATACACACTCGCATACACAACCCTGTACGCACATGGTGTCCCTACGGCCCAACACTAAACCACACACTTGATGCAGTCCAGACCAGAGAGACTTGAGAGGCCAACACACACACACACACACACACACACACACACACACACACACACACACACACAGACACACACAGAGAGCCAGGTCTGAGGTGATGGTTTTGGTTTGGATCCCAGTGAAAACGACACTAATTTGGAGCTAAGGAGCTTTGGCAAGCAAAGTTGCAATTACATGAACTGTAACTCTAAGCTAAGCTGGATGCTAATGCTATCAAATGGCAAAAAAAACGCTGATGTAAAGTGAATGGGGTCAGCGCTAATGCTAACACACTGATAACAGCAAGATACTCTCTTACAACTCTGCTTACAACAATAGTCCTATCAAACAACACACTGGGGCTTTGCACTGTGACCTCCAATACACACAAACACATGTCCACACACTAAATGAAATACACACCCTCACAAACACTCATGAACATATACACAGTACACGCACGCATGCATGCACGCACGCACGCACGCACACACACACACACAGACACACACTCGGAAAACCACACTAAATAAGTTGTGCCCACAAACTTAGTCATACACACACCGCTGGCAGCCGCCATGTGTGTACTTGTGTGTGTGTGTGTGTGTGTCTGCCATGCCTGTTTGCTTTTCTCTCAATGGTCTCCTTTGAAGGAGAGGCGGAAGAGAGAGGGAAAGAGAGTCAGAGAGGGGGGGGGGGGGAGGAGCGAGTGATGGAGGGGGAGAGAAAAAAATGAGGAGAACTCTGGGAATTCACTGCAACAAGATAAATATCCTCGAATTGGCGTCGCGATGCCGCCGCCGCCGCGCGCTCTCACACACACACACACACACACACACACACACACCCTGATTACAGAGTAAATATGTGTAATCTTATAAATCGACCATTGTTTGTGGGGCGGAAGCTACACACACACACACGCACACACACACACACACACACACACACACGCACGCACGCACGCACATGTCGAGACAGATATGTTGACTTTGGAGAAAGTGCAATGGTAGAGGTGATCTGTCATATAGCCGCGCACGCACGCACGCACGCACGCACATACACACACACACACACACACACACACACACACACACACACACACACACACACACACACACACACACACACACACACACACACACACACACACACAGGGATCAATGTTGCCATGGCATTTCCTAACAAACAGGAATTCATTCATCAATCAAAAATGAGATGCATGAGGTAAATTTCCTTTGCCATGTGGGTAGTGAGTGTGTGTGTGTGTGTGTGTGAGAGAGTTTGATATTGTGTGTAATCGCTCTAGTCTGTGCGTGTGTGTGTGTGTGTGTGTGTGTGTGTGTGTGTGTGAGAGAGAGAGAGAGAGAGTAAAGTCAAGTTTATTTGTATAGCACATTTGATACACAAATGCAGTTCAAAGTGCTTCACATAAAATGGATGACATAAGACAATAAAAAAAGAGGATAAAATAGACATTTCATAACAGCTTTGTCTTTATACTGTAGTTTGGATGCCAAGCATACCCTCTACTGGTACCTTGCGTCTGCTGTTGCCCGTACATCACAACAGAGTAGTTGCAAAAATAGTTAAAAACTTACAGAGGAATAAAACAAATTTTCAGCAGTTAAAAGCGACGGTAAACATAAAAGTCTTTAGTCTATTTTTAAAAGTAAGTAAAGTTGGGGCAAATCTTTCAGGCAGATTGTTCCAGCTAGCAGAAGCATAGTGGGTGAATGAGGCTTTCCCATGATTTGATTTGATCCTAGGGACAGTTAAGCCGGACCCTGCTGACCTGAGAGGTCTAGACGGTTCATAGCGTGGGAGCAATTCAGCGATGTATTAGTCGTATGGCTAATACATGACATGACGTAGATGTATTAGCTTTCTTAGTCTTTGTTAGAACTTTAGCGGCAGCATTCTGAATGAGCTGGAGTTGTCGAAGTTATTTTTTGGAGAGACCAGAGAAAAGGCTATTACAGTAGTCTAACTTACTGTAGATGAAGGCGTGAATTAGTTTTTCTAGAATAGAGAGAAAGAGAGTTTGATATTGTGTGTAATCCCATTAGTCTGTGCGTGCGTGCGGGCGTGTGAGTCCTGCTGGTTTGAACAAAGATTGTTGCATTGGTCTGGACTGACCTGGGATCAGACCATATACTGTGAAAGAGATGGACAGAGTGTGTGTGATGTCACTGTGATGTGGTTTGTGGACTCAGGTTTTGAAGACTCTAGAGCAATTTATTTTTTTCAATATATACATATATTTTTAAAGAAACACAAACAAAACAAAAAGACAGGCTCAGACACAAGAAAAGAAAGGAAACAAAAACATACGTACATAATGAACATTCAATATTACAGTGGTGCTACCAGCCACGTAAGGTGCTGATGTGCTTGAGATCTCACGCAAGAGGGTCTATTAGGAAACCAGCCGGACGAGTCACCCGTCGCCCATAACCTCATCGAGGTAGGCTAACCTCATCGAGGTAGGCTAACCTCATCGAGGTAGGCTAAAAAAGGTCCCATACAGTTAGACATGTACTAAGTGAGTTGGTTCTCAGGAACCTGAGTCTCTCCCTCCGTATAACAGAGATCATGTCCGTCAACCACAATTGGAAAGAGGGTGAAGAGGGGGACTTCCATTCCTTAAGAATTCGTTTTTTGGCAACAGTTGTCCCCAGTGTCAGAGACTGTTGCACAGCTGTAGTGAAGTTCAGAGAGGACTCAGAGCAGCCGAAGATGGCGAGTTCTGCCTCCGGTTGCAGGGTTATTTTGTGGACCTTAGAGTACCAGTCAAATATTTTGCCCCAGAATCCCGCCAGTGAAGGGCAGAACCAGAAGGCATGAGACAGAGTGCTCTCCGATACCTGACATCACAGTGGAGAGACAGAGAGGTCAATTCTGTGCAACTTTAGCTTAGAATAGTGAAGACGATGGGTGACTTTAAATTGGATCAGCTGGTGTCTACTATTAACTGAGCAGAGCTGTACCACAGACAGACTCCTATCCCATACAATATCAGATAACTCAATGCCAAGTTCTAGAACCATTTCTAAACATGGAGTCTGGACCATGGCCGGTAAATCAGGGCAGGCGATTTACCGGTTTGACACATCTACACATGAGGGATCTTGTTTCATGGGGAAATGTTCCGTGTTTGGCTGAGAGCGGGGGGGATGGGGGCGGGGCTACGTGTGTTGCACAGTGTTGCTGCCTGCTGCACAGAGAGGCAGTGCAGAAAGAATATAGACTACAAATTCTCTGCTCTGGATCTAAATAAATGTTTTGAATGCATTTATTCCTCTTTATAGCTCTATAGTCGGTCTTTATTCCAATGCTCTCATTGAGAGACTGACACTGCAGCGGGAACATGCCTATAGCCTATTTTGTATGGCATTGAACAGACACGTCATTCTGTTCAAGCTTGGGACGCAGACACATTTGTTATTGAAACACAGACAACATGCAGGCTCCTATCTGCATTTGCGGACACAAATATGAGCCTGAATGAAAACAATGCAGCTTAAAACATGTGTGGGCAGCATTGGGGAATAAACTCACGACAGTGGATAGGAGTGTGAGCGTTGCGCACGGCTTCTCTCTCTCCCGCCAAAACACTGGCAGAAAGAAAAACGATATTTACAATTCTCAAACAAATTATTGAACTAACATGTCGGACTAAGTTTACCAAAAAAAAGGCAGAAACAAATTTGAAAAGCTGATGAAAATGTGTTTCTGGTGAACAAATTTCCACTTTAAAGAGCACATCACTTCAGCCGCCCCCGTCCGTGGAGAGAGGAGTGTGTTCCAGCTTCTCTCATCTCTGCCACCTGCAAACACTGGCCTATACAGTACGTTTGAGTTTTACAGCACACTGTGCCAATAAATCCAGCTCATGACTTGTGGGACTATGCAGTGTTGTAGTCGAGTCACTATATCTTGAGTCCAAGTGCAAGTCAATAAAGGAGTCTGAGTCACGTCCAAGTCAAGTCCACATTACCTGAGTTAGTGGACCTGAGTTTGAATCATGGAGGTATGTAGGTGGAACACATGTCTGCCCTTGCACAAAATTGAATAATGTCACAGTATGAACTCATTCCCCGCCACTGACGTGATATCACGTCAATCCGTGTTTTCACGTGATAGATCTCTTGGCCACCTGAAATAAATGAAATGCTACTGCACTTCCAGAGTTGCCCAGAAGCAAGGGTTATTGCCCACCAAAACCAGCAAGCAGAGAAAAGCAACAATCTCCCTTCAGGAAAAAGCTATATATATATCTATAAAACAGCTCCAGGCTGGTGCCTCAAAGCGCTGCAACGAGCAGTTTTGCCCGAGCTCGACGCACTGTCAGACGGACTTGTGACAGTCACTCAAAGCTGAAGGATTTTTTTTCACCAGGCACTGGCAAACGTACACAAATCACTTGTCCTCGAGGGTCACAGGTTCGTGCCCCAGTGTTACTTCCGGATTGGTCGGGCGTCCACAGGCACGATTGGCTGTGTCTGCAGTTGGGAAGCCGGATTAGGGGTATGTGTCCTGGTTGCTGCACCTGCGGCTCCTCTGGTCGGTTGGGGCGCCTGTTCGGGGTGGAAGGGAACTTCTGGGAATAGCGTGACCCTCCCATGTGCTACGTCCTGCAGGTGAAGCTCCCCACTGTCAGGTGAAAAGAAGCGGCTAGCAACTGCGGATGTGTCGGAGGAAGCATGGTGCTAGGCTACGGCTCTCCCCAGATCGACAGAGGGTGGAGCAGCGACCGGGGCAGCAGGGGGAAATTGGCCAAGTACAATTGGGGAGAAAATGGGGGGAAAACCAGGGAAAAATCACTTCTCCTGTCCAGTAGATTAGTAATCCGGTTTGTGAGCCTTCACATCGGGTACATTTCAGTCGTCAGATTTGCCCCCAGATCCTCCAGACATCGAGCACCAGAAGCCCCAGCCTCTCAGGCAAGACGAGAGCGTGATTTGCACGTCCCCTCTCTGAGTGTGGGGTGAATCTCTTCCTCACTCTGCTGGTACAAAAATTCATTTTTCTCAGATTTCTGGCGACAGACAGGCATTTTCAGTGAAAACTACCTACATTCAAGTGTGGATAACTAAAGAATGGATGAAGGCAGAATCAAACTTTTTTTCTATGAAAGTAGGGGCTCTCTTCCTTTGCTCGAGATATTTTGTGTTTATATAGTAATAAAAGAAAATATTCTGTGGGTCTTGGAAGATTAGTGAAAATTGTTAGAAACACTGGCGGGGAAACAGTTAATAAAGCTCAATATCTTATGCCAACTATTACAGGCCTATTACACAAAAAATGTCTTTATCAATTAACAGTTCCGGAGTCTGAATGCATGAATGTTCGAGTCCAAGACAAAGTCAACCGTGCTCAAGTCCATGTCGAGTCACGAGTCCTCAAAATGTGTCCAGGACGACTCTGACTTGAGCCCAAGTCCGACTCGACTCCACTACAACACTGGGACTATGACACATACTGTATGAGTTCCCAGGTGCAGGATCAGGTCTGGGCTGCTGGAGCTGGACTGTCAGACAGGTTCATTAAAGCAATGGGATTAAAGCCTGGCTCTATAATCTGTGTTTCACTAATCTACTCCCAGCGTGATCCCTCCCAACATGGAGGACTTATTACAGCGCCGCTCACTGCCCGGCAACAGCACAGTGAGGAATGGTGTTGTAAGCAGGGTGGGAAACCCACTCTTTCTGTCTTTCTGTCACCGGTCCAAGCTTCACCACACACTTTGTATATTTCAGTAGATAGATAATTGGAGAGCAACAGGAGTCCTGGGGTCGGATTCAAAAAACTCTCTTAAAGATATACTATGAATATTTGTCCTGTATTTACATATACATATATATATATATATATATATATATATATATATATATATATATATATATATATATATACACCCCCTCCATCATCACTTATGACCCACTAGAATTGTGTGGCGGTGTGTTTATGTGCAAGAACACTGCCCCCTGCCTGTATTTTTGTGTTTTCCGAATGTTTTGCTCTGTTCGGGACGTTTGTGGGCGAAAACAATTTCACAAACCCACGTGGGGGGGTGTAGCCAATAACATCGCTCAGAGCAGAACAGCACAGCCAATAACATGGCGCAGTGCGGTGCAGCTCATCAGAGCAGAGTCAGCAGACTGCATTCTTCAAATGAAAACAGGAAATGCAGCTACTTCCCGGAGCATTTTGTGAGGTGTTTGGAGCTTATACCTCCATCCTTAGAGGTGTGTGTGTGTGTGTGTGTTTATTTGTGCTATTAGAACATAAGCGATGTGAAACTATCAGAAAATAAAGTTTGATCCCTGCATTTCACCGGTCGCTCTGCCCATTCACTGTCAACTTTGCTCGGTCATCCAAACACGCCTTGCTCGAGCCGGGGGGAGGGGCCGTGTACAGTGTGTTTGCATACAGCAAGCTGGAGTCCGCTCAGGGAAAAGATGGATAGTATACCTTTAAGAAAAAAAATCTTCTCAAGTGCCATTTTCTTCCCGTTTCAATTCGACAACATAAACATTCTAAATTGCCCCTAGCTTACTTCCTGTTGCAGTGTTTGCTAGTACAATAAATCATAAGGTTCCAAACTGTTGCCTAGCAACACAATTCCGTGAAAACCGTCTATAGTGGTTAAACAGAAAACGGCTGTGGTTTTCCCATATCACTCTTAAGGGGGAATCATACTCCAACACCTAACACCAAAACAAAGTTGGCTGCATTAAATCTCTTTACTGAGGCGTATTTTAATTTACAAAATGTTTTCTTCATCGAGTCTGGATAAATCACACTCGTTTTCAATGGATTCTGAAACAAACTGGCCCGATGGAGTCAGTTACATTATGTGGAGTTTGTGGAACAACTTATAATGCTACTGTAGACGAATGGCTGCATCTACTTTGCTGCAAGCTAACGTTACAGGTAAAGTTAACGCTGTTCGTTGTTGTTCTAGTTGGCAAGTAAGTCCACATAATATTCTGTGAGAAAGTAGGTCAGGTTCAGCAAAGCACATTTGTTGTGACTGTCTCCCTCTGTCGTCTTTCTGCATCTGTCTATTATTTCAACCATATTTTTCTCTTGCATCTCTTTCTGTCTAACTTTCTCTCATTTGCATCTCTTTCCTTTTGTACCTCTCTCTCATCACTTTTTTACTCCCATCTCTCTTTTTGCATCTGTATCTGCAACACATTCACGTGAAAACCCCTTCCACCAAGGACCTCACCAACATCCCCCACTACCTCCTCCTGAACTCAGCTGACCCCCCCCCCCCACTGACTCATAACTAATTTAATGCCTGTTTAATTGGACTGTAAATTCATGTAAATTCACTGCTTATTTAACGCCTATTTAACTCAGACTGTAAATTTAATGTAAATTCAATGTAAACTCATTTAACTCAGACTGTAAATTCGTTGCCTATTCAACGCCTATTTAACTCAGACTGTAAATCTCATGTAAATTCAACGCAAATAATTATTTAATATACACAGAACACTCCTCCACTCATGTACATATTGTATATTAGGGATGGGCATCAATAATCGAAAATCGATAATTGATCGATAAGGATTCATTTCGATCATGTGGAATTTTGATCTAATTATTATAAAAAAAAAATTGCGGGCTATAGGTTTGGGTGGAATTCTTTTCTCCTCCCCCTTCTCCATTGCACAGCCGACTAGCATGAGGTGTAGCTTGGTATTAGTCTCTGGTTTTCTGGCTGGGCGGGGTCCTTCATGCCAAACGACACTGTTTTTAACATGGGGAATTCACACCGGGGTCCGCTCTCCCAGCCGCTCCACCGACATGCTGCACGCGAACTCGCTCATCTGGTTATGCTTGCGGGCTGTCGGCACTGCGGGCTGTCGGCATATAGGGGGTCCTCTCGCCATTCCGAAGTGTCGGCATTCCGATCATTGACTTCTATGGTTTCAGAGAGGCGGCCCTTTTTATCTCCAAAAAAGGTTTCGCCATTGCGAAAGATATTAGGTCCGCCATTCCGACATAGCATCTTGAGTTATTTAGCCTACAGGGGTGGGAGAGGTTAGGTTTAGGGTTAGGTTCTGGGGGAGGTTAGGTTTAGGCGTGGGGGGTGGGAGAGGTTAGGTTTAGGGTGAGGGTCTGCAGGAGGTTAGGTTTAGGCATGGGGGGTGGGAGAGGTTAGGTTTAGGGTGAGGGTCTGCAGGAGGTTAGGTTTAGGCGTGGGGGGTGGGAGAGGTTAGGGTTAGGGTCTGCAGGAGGTTAGGTTTAGGCATGGGGGTGGGAGAGGTTAGGCACGGTGGCCCGAGAACCAGCGTTGGTGCTTCTCCACAAGCCTTCACGCAAGGGACCACCTTGCGTCCAAGAATTCCATGTCACGTGACTAACGTCACCATGCCCCCTCCACTTGCTTTCTAACGACAGAGGGCAGCCTTTCTCTTCGGGAAGTAACGGCAAGGGTTCCTGACCGAACGTTGGGTTGGTCTTCCCATTTTTCTTTCTTTCTTTCTTTATTCATCTGTCAGTCTTTCCATCTCTTCCTCTCCCGCTTCTACCTCTTTCTTCTCCCCTGAAACCACATCCACATGTTAATAATAATCTCTCCTCCAGCTCCACCACATCTATGCAGGATCCAGGGGCAGGTCGTGTCAGTCTGGATGATAGAGAACAGCCCCCCCATCTCATCCCAGCTCACTTTAATGTTTGAGTCATGTTAGCTGATGCTCTCATCCAGACAGACTGATTTACCACAGCACCCACATTATGAAACACAGGATCCGAAGGCTCCTCTGGTTCCACACTTTCTCAGACCTTTTCATCAGTGTCATGTTTTTTTAAGTTTTCAACAAAATCTGAGCAGTGAGAATTGCAGGTCGATTTAAAAACCTAAAGTAATGAAACAAAACTGAACAAAACAATCCTGTTTCTGATTGGACAAAGCTAATCAACGTTCTGAAGCAAAAAAAAAGCTTAGCAGCTGCTAGCTCAGCAGCCAGCTGGTTAGCTCAACGTCACCTGATGTTAGCTTAGCTTAGCAGCTGCTAGCTCAGCAGCCAGCTGGTTAGCTCAACGTCACCTGATGTTATCTTAGCAGCTGCTAGCTCAGCAGCCAGCTGGTTAGCTCTTATAGCAGCTGCTAGCTCAGCAGCCAGCTGGTTAGCTCTTATAGCAGCTGCTAGCTCAGCAGCCAGCTGGTTAGCTCTTATAGCAGCTGCTAGCTCAGCAGCCAGCTGGTTAGCTCTTATAGCAGCTGCTAGCTCAGCAGCCAGCTGGTTAGCTCTTATAGCAGACAATAAAGTGTTGTGCAACAAGCAAAGGCTTTCCATTTCAAATACATGTCCGTTATCCTACTGCCTTTATGATCGCTGTTGTGCTAAAGTAAATGCACTGAGTACAAAGTCCTATTTCTCCAGGGGCACTTTCTCCATATTTGTTGCTATGGGAAACGGAATCTCTGTCATTGGGATTATTTGGCTGGAAAAAGCAGTTCACCCATTCACTGTAATAGGGACAGACCTCGCCTATTGGTTTTGGAGACATGGTTTGAAGTAGGGTTGGCACAATGGATGATGGCATCGACCATCGTCGATGGGCCAACCCCCCATTGACCTCTGAACCTTCTACATCGGACCATCGTGATTATCCATTCAAATTAACATTTTGCAGATTTACTCCACTCCAGATTTACTCCACTCAACCGTGACGCGCGGGCGGCATTGAACAAGTGTACCCTATCCCCAGTGTTATGCTGGTGTATGCTACGCTATGATTGTTTTTACCCGATTATGATCTTTTAGAATGTTTGTTTCTTTTATCCACTGTACGGCGACCTTGGCTGTTTTGAAAGGCGTCTCCAAATAAAATGTATTATTATTATTATAGTAGTAGGTTTTATTAGTGCTTCGCAGTCATTTCCAGACTGAAATCACACACCAATTTAAATACATGTAATATATTAAAAAGCAGCCCAGAGGTAAAAATACAATTCCAATAATAATGCAGCTGGTCTACAATAAAATGGAAGTAGCATAATCTCATGCAAATCCCAAATAAAAAGGGGTAATGCTGTATAATGTCAGTAGACTGGGGGGAAATGAGGAGTGAAAGCTGTGCTCATGCTGTATGGTTGTTGATGAGTCTTGTGAGGTAAGGGATGGGACAATTGTTCTGGCCAGTGGGGTATTGAGTTGAGTTTGTGACCATTGCCAGTGTCCAGATATTATGTCCTCTAGAAGGGGGGAGCAATTTCCCAGTTCAGAGAAGCGGTAGAGCGGAGAGGAGGGGAGGATAAGCAGAAGTCGGTTGTGTTGTTGTGAAAATGTTGAAACAAAGAAGAAACTTCACGTTCTTTCCTGTTTTCAACCCAACGTGAGTAATGTTACACGTCTTCAACTGTGAATTCAACTCGCCTGTTTCCATGAAGTCACTCTATTACATAGGCTGCCTGGCTGCTGCTGTGTTTCTATCTCTCCTTAACGTAATGAGCCCACACGAATGTAATGTTAGTTGGCATGGCAGTAATTCTGCCCGTTTTCTGCCAGCTAGTTAAATTCAACACACACGTTGTTGGTCAGGATCTGTAACGTTAACGTTATTTGTTTTGTGCCTTCCAATATTGCTGGTAGCCTACTGTTTGAATCGCCTGGCTCTGTGCTATAGTAGTAGCCTATCCAAGCCCACTGGTCTCTCATGACATGTAGAGCTCAACTTCATAAATCATTAATTAATCCCCAGCCCCCCCCCCCCCCCCCCCCCCCCCCGCCCCCAACAACGATGCCATCGTCCATTGCAATGTTTCACTGTACATCGCGATGGCTATTTGGGCTATAAGACCTGTGGTGTTCCCTTGCTCTGTATTTTAACCTGATGAAGGTCGATAGACCGAAACGTTGTTGATTAAAGTTTGTTGCAAGTAATTGGCAGTGTGCGAGTTATGGTTGCAGAAATACGTCCACCCTGCATGCAGGACTTCAGGAGAGAGATAGAGGACAGCGGGGGGTTAGGAGTTCCAAGTTACTGACCAAACACTCTATTTCAGTGATTGCTTTCAGAATATGGAGCCATTTCATACTTATTTTAACACAAAAACATTGCTGAATGCAGCTTTAAATCATAATCACAATGCTTTAAAGATGACAGCTAATCACCACAGAGCCGCAGAGACCAGTTTATCAGGTGATTTCGGCCGGTATCACGGATGTAAATGTGGCCAGCTCTGAAGCCGGCTTGCATCAGCTGAGAATGGCCGCTGGGCTGGTTGGACCCCGGTCCTCACAAATCAGATTTAAAAAAAAATAGGCGTTATTTTGAAAACTGACCTCATAACGGGGATCTATATTGTTACGTGTCTACTAAAATGATTAAAAGATCATAAAGAGAATGCTGTTTCTGATAGTTTGCTACTGTATGGCTCCCGCTGATTGCTAAGCTAGCCACTTTCAAAAAATACCAGCTGCAGCACTTTTCAGGAGCTGCTGCGTTTTGTGCACCTTGTGGCCGCTTTCTCTTTCTTCTGATGAGGAAGGGCTGCTGGCAGGTGGGGAGCTACAGTCCAACTACAGTATATTAAGTCAAGCAGACAGGATGCAGAGTGTTCTGCATTCATCTACGGGTGAAGAAACCTGCCCTTAGATGGTGAAGAAAATAAAACCTCTAATAATGGCAATTAGTACATTTAAGGCCTTAACTTTACATAGTAAAACTGGTCTGAATTAGAGTCCTTCAGAGTTTTTAAGGCATTGCTGTTCCCATGCAAGCAACCAACAAGGAGGTCAGAGGTCAAAGCACCATGACAAGAGTCCTGTCATGGCGAGTCAG
>NC_139623.1:115413728-115461228 GCF_964638095.1 Poromitra crassiceps
AACTAAATGAAGACAGATGGATGGACAGATGCACGCTTCTCCATAATCTAGGCCCGATAAAACTTGTAAAAAACTTTGCACTTACACAGCAGATGACCCCTGCTCTAGTCATCAGACTATCAGAACTGAGCTTGTTGAAGCTACAGATACCCACCAATAATAGGGATTGAGAAATCAATAGTATGTTTGATTATTCATTCAGAGAAAGCACTGCTGGGCGTCCGGGTAGTGTAGCGGTAAAGTCCCTGCCTACCATCATGAGGGACACAGGTTCGCATCCTCGCGTTACCTCCGGCTTGGTCGGGTGTCCATACAGGCACGATTGGCTCGTGTCTGCGGGAGGGAAGCCAGTTTGAGGGTTAACGCTCAACCTAAGCTCTACCTCCGCTGAACCCACAAGTTTCATTTAGGCGTCCTTGTTAACAGGCGAGGCCGTTCACACCACCTGCGCGTGTATCGCGCTGAAGCCACGCTCACACCTTGCTCAAGCTATCGTTCAGGATTCAGTCCTATTTTCCAAGTGTGACGCGTGAAGCTGCCAGGCATGAAGTCAATGGGAGTTGTGGGCGGGTTCAAGGTGCACCGAGGAGGTGCTGAGAGGAAAAGAGAAGGCTTCTTGTGTGAACGGTTAGGCGTCAGCTCAGCTTGAGCTTGCCTCAAGGTTCACCTCTGCTTACGTTAGGCGTCCTGTGTGAACAAAGCCTAATGCAGTAACTTGAAGTTACTTGGATTAGTATCTGTATTCCTGTTTTGGAAATTGCAGTATAATCCCTTACACTACTCATTACTAGGGAAAGTAATATATTACAGTAAAAATATTACTGAGTTTTATTAGTGCCCAACACTGGTCCCGAGCCCCCACTTCCCAGAGAGCACCCTCACTATCCCCGCCGCTAATGCTAACACTAACAAACGGCGGACGTTTCACCTCCAGAGGAAACGGAGCCGAGGGAAATATTTATGGAAACTTGAAAAAGCCTCCCTCCCTCTCTCTGCCCTCTTGCTCTCCCTTCATCCATTTTCCCAAACTTCATTAGTTTTTTTTTCTTTTCTTTGAGTGACAGGCTGGGGTTTCCCCCAAACGCTGAGGTTAGCCAGTGAGTTACCCGAGGAACGCTAACGCCGGGCTAACCTCTGGCTGCCACAGATTAATCAAACACCAGTTAGAGGGGAGAGTGTAAAACACAGGGGCCGCACTGACGGATGGCTTTTTAAGGAGTGTCGGGGGAGGGGGGGGGGAGTAGAAACACACACAACTCCGACAGAAATACATTCTGACCAGTGTGAGAAACGACCACTAACCACCGACCAAATGCTGGGAAAATGTTGGCTTCTCTACTAAACACTCACAGGTACTTGAACATCAAATTCAAGGATGTTCAAGGGCGTTCCAGGCCCATTTCCCTCAAACGCAAGGATCCAACACGGATCAAGACTGAGAATCCTTATAATGAGAACATGCAGATCTCAGACAACATTTAAAAAGAGAGAGAGGCTTGAATGTGTGAACACTTCTGTATTTACTAACGGTGAAGGAGAACTTCACTGAAAAACAATGCTGATTTATTTTTCACTTGATCTCACATATCCGAAAACTCATGCACAAATTTATGAATGAATGACATCACTGGTCCACAAGTTAACTGAAATCAACTCTCAATAACTGTCAAACTAAATGAACGCCTGCAAAACTCTCTACAGTTTTGTGTGAAAAGATATGTGGTGATATCATGTGCAAAATAAATCAGCATTGTTTTAACTTAAAGTTATCCTTTAAGTTAAAACAGATCAAATGAACTTCAATTTCTATTCTTGCACAAAATATATAAATTCAAGCACGTTCAATGACCTATCTATATGTTCAAAAACTTCCAACGCCTTCACTTTTTTCTCTCAAATTCACAAACTTCAGACATCACTTAAGGATCCTACTCTATTTGAAAACTCATCCATCACACCAGGCTGTAAAACACTTTGAAATCCATCAGACACTGTGGAAGGTGGAAGAAAAAGTGTCCTGCTCTCTCACACACACACACACACACACACAGACACATACACGCACGCACGCGCGCACGCACACACACACACGCGCGCACGCACACACACACACACACACACACACACACACACACAGAAAGTCAGAGGTTACTAGCGAGCTCTCAGGGCTCTCTTCATGAATAAAATATAGGCCAGTGAAGGCAGCATGAACAATGGAAATATGATCCTCCGCTGCAGAAACGTACAGTCGACCGCAGAGTCTCCTCAGAGGGAGCTAGTTCTTCTTCTAAACGTACAGTCGACCGCAGAGTCTCCTCAGAGGGAGCTAGTTCTTCTTATCTCTGATGCAGAAACGTACAGTCGACCGCAGAGTCTCCTCAGAGGGAGCGAGTTCTTCTTATCTCTGATGCAGAAATGTACAGTCGACCGCAGAGTCTCCTCAGAGGGAGCTAGTTCTTCTTATCTCTGAGGGCTTGGCGGCGATGGCCGGCCGCTGCATGTGGAGATGCATAGCATTAATGAGGGGGTCTCTGCACTGGTAGGCGAGTGCCTTTACCTCTACACTACCCAGACGCCCCACGCTTCCACTTTCTAGCTGGTTCTACAAGGTCCTAGCTGGTGAAGGTGTTTGGCAAGAACGTTGCCGGTTCAGATGGTACCAACTGGAAAAGGTTTGAGGCAGGGGAAGAAAATTAACAACAAAGACAGTTGAAGTGCCGTTGAGCAAAGTGCTGTACCCCCAACTACTGTGAACCAGTGAGGCTAACAGCAGAGGAGTGCTGTACTGATGCTGGCTCCTCGCATACTCAGATCATTTGTAAACACAGGAGCAACTGTATCTAAATCTACACAGACTGCAGTAAGAGAGGATGGCATTATCCCCGATAAGAACAAGTGTTTGAGTTCATCTGCATTTTCAATTTCAACCTTTTGATTGCTTGTCACTGCCTGGTTGAGCCTTCCTCCAGTATCCTTTGTGTTGCGTCTATCAACATTTTTGTAATGGTATAACTTATATTATACTATTTTTTTTTTACTTTTATACGGTGTCTCTTTTTATAGATTTATATTTTTTGGGGTGACCTCTTAATACCACATAGCAGACTGTGGACAGCAGATGTAAAATAGCCTTTTGGCTAATTTTACTGCATTTTCTTTTATGTTTATTGTGCATTGTCCCTATTAATAAATAAACCTGAAATAAAAAATGAAAACAAAAACACAGGAGACGTTTGGAGGGGGGAGCAATGGAGGGAGTGTGTGTACTGTATGTGCTCATAATCATTTAAAATAGATTAAGAGAGAAAACGGAGATTGATGGAGAGGGTATGGATGAAGGAAGAGGAAGAAAGTCAGAGAAGGGAAACAGAGAGATGAAAAGCATATGAGATGTATGAAATGTTTTGCATATATAATTCATGATCCCTGGCCTTGCGTGTGCGGTTACGACCACATAGAAAAGGTTTTGGGTTTAAAGTCAGAAGTGTGTCTGACGCTTGGCTGATGTGCCTGCCATGTCTGCCCTACATTAAACATAAGGCAGGGCGTGTGTCTATATCTGCCCACCGCGCCCCAAACTGCTGAGCTGGCTGTGGCCTCTGAGCCTCAAACTGCTGAGCTGACTGTGGCCTCTGAGCCTCAAACTGCTGAGCTGGCTGTGGCCTCTGAGCCTCAAACTGCTGAGCTGGCTGTGGCCTCTGAGCCTCAAACTGCTGAGCTGACTGTGGCCTCTGAGCCTCAAACTGCTGAGCTGACTGTGGCCTCTGAGCCTCAAACTGCTGAGCTGGCTGTGGCCTCTGAGCCTCAAACTGCTGAGCTGACTGTGGCCTCTGAGCCTCAAACTGCTGAGCTGGCTGTGGCCTCCCAGCCTCAAACTGCTGAAGGTGCATTCACACCGACCTATTAAATTTTTTCGCTGGCATCGAGTTTACATATAAAGTCAATGCAAACTAGCGATTGAGCGTATATTCGCCCGGGAGAAAAATCGCCGGGCGTCCAAGTGACAGAGACAGAGCGATAGGGCGGAAATTCGCTCGTCGCCCGAGATGAAATATCCCAAGTCGAGCGAAATTACACCGGCATCAGTCGTTCGCTGTTCAACGCTGATTGGCTGCCGTGTGAGAGTGAGTCAAGGATCACACTGGCTTGGAACAAACCGCTGGTTTATTGTGTGGCAACAAACCACATTGACAGCTGATTGACAGGCTGACAGCTGACATGAAGGAAAGTCTGTACTACCGGTATAGAGCTCATGTTAGGAGCACGCTGATAGGCTTAGCTTGTAAACAACTAGGGTGGCTCGTAGTGGACAAACATCATCACATTGCATAACGTTATAGCCCCCAGATGTCCGTCAATTATTGTGCCTGTTGATGAGCGATTTAAACACAGTGACAGAGCGATTCCAAAAGGTTGAATCGAGCGACAGAGAGAACAATAAATATCTCGGTGTGAACACAGCTTGAGCTGACTGTGGCCTCTGAGCCTCAAACTGCTGAGCTAGCTGTGGCCTCTGAGCCTCAAACTGCTGAGCTGGCTGTGGCCTCTGAGCATCAAACTGCTTAGCTGGCTGTGGCCTCAGAGCCTCAAACTGCTGAGCTGGCTGTGGCCTCTGAGCCTCAAACTGCTGAGCTGGCTGTGGCCTCAGAGCCTGCGAAGCACCGCTCAACATGCCTATGAATTATTAATTTGACGCATTCATCACTCTTCCGACCAGCCGTCGATAGCCTCCATTATGGTGGGTGTGTATACATTACAGAGTGTATAGTGTGTCCCAAACTTCCCGCATCCCAGCCGCTGGATGGCGGGAAGAGTGAGAGAGAGAGAGAGAGAGAGAGAGAGTGATGGACAGGAGTGACATGGTATTATGCATGGTATCAGACAGAGCTAGCAAGCACAGCTAAGGCCGGGAATGCTATGCTCTCTGATGGATGTTCATACATTTCAGAGTATGTGTTACTGTCACATGATTGATTGATTATTACTGCAAAAACATGCTGCCCTTACACTAGACCATATTTGAAGCTATTTCACAGTCTTGGACACATTTTCGTGAGGGTAATATCCAGGCAGCTGCTGCGTGCTCCGGTCACGCCCCAAAGGTAATGGTAGGGGAAACACTGGGGATGCTGTACAGATTGACACTCAAACATCACAGTCCATCATCAGCGTTTGTGAGCATGTATAAATCCTGTTCATCCCTAAGCCTTTTTCAGCTCACCTGCCGAAAATGAAATGCCCAAACTGGATGGAGTATATCTCCACAACTACAGGGTTTTTTTCCTCAAATTAATTTTTTTCAAAAGATAGCCAACGCCTGTGAGATTGCTGTAGAAGTGTCAGAATCAATTCAAAATGTACTGTATCAGAGTAAAATCAGTTAGAACATAGCAACACATTTAAAATTCATTAATTTATTTGAGAGGAAAACCACCTGAAAATCATGGGTTGGCAGCCAAATTCTTCTATGGAGCAGTAGAGTGATATCTCATGAGTGCTTGTATCAAAGCAAATCCTTATAGAGAGTGAACCAGAGCAATTTTACAGATGTACAGGCAGGTCCAGGCGGACCTGATTTGGGCACATTTTGGACACCCTGTGTGCCATTTGACTTCATGGTAGAAGACTGAAAAACTATTTTTTTTTTCTCATTTACACTATAGGTATTCAGTTAATATACGTTATGGATTGGGTAACCCTCAAGTGTTACATCTGTGTTTTTACTGCGTACAATGCGTCAAACAGGGATTTTTCAATACGCATGCAAAGCCTGGGGCGTTACGTGGAGGGATATCTCGGGAACCCATTGGTCGATTTGGATGATTTACACATCGATGGAACCGGCAGAGCCAATAGAATCGACGTGGAGTGAAATAATTTACATCATACACTTTTCCAGGAAACCCCGTGGAGGCGAACACAAATATTGTTTATTGTGTGAAGGCGACCCAGTCCAGGTAAAACCCTCCAATATGGCTTTGTAAACACCATGACTGTAAAAAAAAAAAAAACGCTTCAAGATTATGAAGAGGCATTAGGAGTAGCAATGAGTAGCGTTTTTATGAAGTGGAATGCAACTTTTGATCGGAAAACAGCAAAGGTAAGACAATTTATATCTACAGTTTTATCTGTAAAATGTTAAAAACTATTTTGCTGTTCTTTGACAGCCTACTGAGTGAGTTTTCATTTCTCAGTGACTAGCCTTACATCATTGGAAACAGCTCAGCCTAAGCTTTCGAATGGCGTCTGGTTGTATGGGAAGGACTCAGTCACAAAAACAAATGACCACATAAACGCATGCATGCACCGTTTTGTGTTTTTGCTACATGTTCATATTGTTGCTTGGGGTTGGAATTCTTTTTTGTTTGAGTACAAATGCTTGTCACAGTCTTGTAGCCACGTTTCTTCCCGACATTTTGGTGTGCTGCATGTCTCATTGAGTGCTTCCTCGGCTCCTCTAGACTGTCATTTGTGAGAGATGACAAGGAGAGGGCAGTAGCTTCATTGACACACAAACATCACAGTCCATCATCAGTGTTTGTGAGCCTGTATAATCCTTTACATGCACTGAAAGTCTGCAACTATACCACCACATCTGTGGAAGAATCCTGCTGGAGTCTTTCAATGTGTGATGCTGCATGATTCTCAGAGAGTCTTATTAATAGAATCTCAAAATGTGAGCAAATGTGACTCAGATCTCACGACTTGAGGCAAATGGATGTTAATGTGAGAGTGCATCAGACTAAATGTCTTCTAATGTAGCCTATGGGAGGCAGAAGACACTAGACAAGCAGGGGACAAGCTTACAGCTGCCTCACTCTTAGCTTGTCACAAGGCCGAGGCACAGTACTGGCGCCACACCAAGCCAATCCAACATTAGCATTGTTTTAGCATGTTAGCTTGGCGTTGACAACTTCAATGGGTTAACTGATTTCCTCTCATTATTTAGGCTTTGTGAGAAGCCCATTCCCTCTGAAGTGGAGTGAATGTGTATAGAACAGGCCTGTGAGAACGCAGCATGGATCTGATCAAACACAGCCCACCACTGACGTACTGACATGTTCAATGGCTAATGACCACATGATGTCACACGCTCGCTACGCTAACGAGAAGCTAATGAACGGCAGAACCGAGCAACGCCAAGCTAGCCTCTAGAGTAAACAGTGAGGGCAAGGAACCATCACTTTGTGACACACACACACACACACACACACAGACACAGACACAGACACAGACACAGACACACACACACACACAGACACACACACAGACACACACACACACACACACACACACACACACACACACACACACACAGACACAGACACAGACACACACACACACACACACACACACACACACACACACACACACAGACACACACACACACACACACACACACACACACACACACACACACACACACACACAAACACACACACACACACACACACACACACAATATGACTGCGGGTACATCACAAACAGATTTACTGTACTAATATGAGCCAGAAACCATACATACAAGTAGGCTACCCAAATGCATAAATATATAAACGAATGCATAGTCACACACGCACACGCTCACACACACGCACACACACGCACACGCACGCACGCACGCACGCACGCACGCACGCACACACACACACACACACACACACACACACACACACACACACACACACACACACACACACACACACCCACATAGAATACCACAGTGACACTAAACACAGTCCCACCCTCCCATAAGTCAGAGCTAAACAAAGGCTGAGGAGAGACAGAGGTTTGATGGGAGCTTTGTTTTAAAACCAGCCACTGCCAGAGATGGGAAGTATCTAACTCAATACAAATACTTTGTTACTGTACTTAAACGTGCAGTATGTAATTTTCTGCCACTAGGGGTCTCAAACCCAAAACAACAACAGAAGACGATGTGTCATGGCGGCCTGCAGTAGTGTGGAATTATGCGAGCCATTTTATATTAGGATTCCCTCAGTGTTCATTGTTCACAAGGTTTTCACCAGGAGTCGATACCCGCAGACGTCTCCTCCTCTCCCAAAACAAACAGACTCTCTAATTACAACAGGTCAAATAAAGCTGAATAAAGCTACTTCACGTTAAAATCACTGTTTCCCCAAATGGAATTTGCTGGAGGGCAGCAAGCTGGTTGCTAACGTTAGCTCAGCTTGTTTCTATTGTGCTCAGTTTGTTTCAAAAGCTTTGGATTCATCCATGTTCATCGTTCACAAGGCTTCTACCCAAGCCGGATTATACTAGAGTCCCTCCTCTCCAAAACAAACTGACTCGGTAATTAAAACGGGCAAAAAACCCAAAATGAACAGTTTGTTTGTGGATACAGGATGTCTGCAAGGCGAGCTGTTTACTCTCTTTCTCTAACGTAACTAACGTTAACTAATATAAAGATCCAGACCTCCGATGACTAAAATCATTCATCCAGTCAAAAGATATAGTTAAAAACGACCAATATCTAAAAACTGACAGTGATGTGACTTGATAAATTACTTTAGTTTTAATGTACAGCAGACAAAAACGTCTCATGCTCTTCTCCCAGCTTACACACATTATGTGCCCCTTTTTTGTGTGGAAAAACCATATCATACAAAGTATTAATCAAAGTAGAGCCTTTATACATTTTAAATCATGTTTGGAGGGGATCTTTTAAGGTTAATAGGTTAATATTAATATGACAGTTAGTTTTGCACAGAAACAGCCAGTAAAAATACTTTTACTTTTATACTTCATTACATTTCAGAGCCTGTACTTTTTTCCCTTTTACTTGAGTAAACAAGTTAAATCAGTACTTCTACTTTTACCAGTCGTCTTGTTTTTAGACAACTAACTGTACTTCTACTTAAAGTGTAACTTCACCCCCAAAACACTTTTTTCAGCTTTTAACCATATGACTTTGGGGGTGGTGTGTGAAGAATTCTGGTCAAAATTTCCACATTTGAGACCAAACTGTTGCCATTCTACCATTTGTATCATTTTTCAGCAGCATAACTGCCCTCTATGGGTGGAACACTGCTTTTTTTTTGCCCTCAAATGAATGGGAGATTTGGGACAACCTGACGTCACGTTGTCTCCCAAGACTATGGGATTTCAAGATAGTTACTCCCCTACTCCCCCTGTACCGTTTCCCGGCTCCTCACAACTCCAAGCCTATTGGAGGGAGGGAGGGGTTATTGTGTGTTTGCAGCAACATCATCAGCTCCGAGCCCCCGCACCAAAGTGAGCCTCCCTGAGCGACTTTCATCCCCGCCGTCATTTCCGCAAACAAATCTCATCACAGTTTAGCGCACATGTAAAATCTAACGCTATACTATGACGTGACAATGTGACAAAGCTGCTCTAAACACATCGACTACTATAATATATTTCCCTGCATCTCATACTGAGATTAGATCGGTATTAAGTTTGGACAGGCTGAATGGATTGAGCCGAGGAGGAGGAGGAGGGAGCTGTGCTGCGCCCGAGAGGAAAAATCAGAGGTGCAGTAACTTTTAACAAGAATCACAAAAAGCCCCCAAACGAAAATTAAAAACGGATTTCATGGCGCGGTATATGGCAAGTTGGACGAGGGAATGACGCGGAGAAATCTCGCATTGTGAGTACATGAGCGTGAGAGCGAGGCGTTTGTCCTGACTATTGTGCTGTGCTGCGGTCTCGCGTCAGTAGTCTCTTTTAACGATACTTACATAGACTACATGGGAGTCAATGGAGTGAATTTCTAGTTCGCCACTGAATGACAAAATTGATATAACTTTCAACCATTTTGAGCAACGCTGTTTCCATACAGGTAGTTAGCTAGTTAGCAAGTTGTTGATATTTATAAAGATATTGCAGCTCTCATATAAATTATTTTCGAGGCGGTGGGCAAACTGTAATGGCGTCGATTTCCGGAAAAAAATCCTCAGCTGAGCACAGCCAAAGAGTATAGTATAGACAAGAGGATACGTCATTTCTTGGTTTTTCCCATAGGTTTTTTCAAATCACTGTTTTGTTACATATCTGGGGGGTAAGTCCCCCTTTAAGTAAAGAATGTGTGTACTTTTACCATCTCTGGCCACTACACAGACCTCAACTACACATGTAAATTACATTCTGTATTATTACAGTGTAATATTTTATGTAGTACTACTGTATGTAGAATGTAGAATTTTAGTGATCAGGATTCTTCTTCTTTTTTTTAGCACGGCTGTGTGTGTGTGTGTGTGTGTGTGTGTGTGTGTGTGTGTGTGTGTGTTATGTCAGTGTCCCATTTGGTGTCAGCAAAATACGGGGAGTCCATAAATCAGCAGAAAACAAGACAAATCTATACTGTACTAACACGTCACTAGAGAGAGACAGTATGTGTGTGTATGTGCACGCGCATGTGAACAGAGAGAGAGACAGAGAGAGTGTGTGTGTATGTGCACGCGCATGTGAACAGAGAGATAGAGAGACAGAGAGAGAGTGTGTGTGTTTGTGCGAGAATGAGAGAGAGAAAGACTAACTAAACTATTCCACCTGCTCCATCAAAATGAGTGTGATGTCACGCTGGCGTGTTTGTGTAGAAACATGATTTTATGAGAAAATATTTATTTTTGCTGTTTTGGGGCTTCATCAAATTTCAATAAAATACATTTTTGGCTTCCATTCTGTGTAAAGATGATTGTGAAATTTGAATGCTAAATATACGTAGTTTTGAAGATCATAAAGTTAGGATGACAAGTAGAACTTACTTTGTCATACATTGAGGCAGTTTTTCCTCACAAACATAGTTTGGAAACAGTCAAGGCATAAAGGAGTGTCTCTCAATCTTTGGAGTATAATAATTTTGCTATAACAACTTTCCAACTTAATCTCAAGTCAGGCAGAATGTAAAACTACATTTTCCACTTTAGGGCTTTCAAAATAAAATCCTTAACCTTAATATTAATTTCTGAGTAATGCTTTATGCCTGGTTCAGACTACACGAATTCAGCCCGATCTCAGACCGATTTGGTCGTGCGCGACAGATTTTCAGTGTCGGGCCCGAATATGACCGTCGGGGACGACGATCGGCCGTCTTCACCTCTTGTAGTGTGACATAATCAAAGACCAGCGTCGGGACGTCTAGGACGCCTCACGACGCCCTGACGAAAAGACTGGCATGTCAGTCTTTTTGACATGGTTTCGCCTAGTGTGACACCCCGGAAGACAGGTATCCGGTCCTGGGGAGACCGCTCCCCGCTCGATACAGATTTCACCCGCTCGCACTCACCGCTCCGCTCCGCTCAAAAGAATAAAAGAGATAAAAAGGCCAGGGTGTTTTCATTTGCGTTTAAACGCCTGGGCAATGGGCATTGCTCACCACAAATAAAAACATGAGCTCAGCAGAGTCGGCTGCATGTTCGTTTCTCTTCCTTCTCGTCTCGCAGCAGCTGGCAAGAAAATAGTGGGCGTGCACATGAAGTAAGCCAAGTCTTATTGGAGGCTGGAGCGGACATCACAGTGCATCACAGTAGAGGCTGTCACTCATCCAAATAACGTTAATTCTGCGAGGGATATATATAGCACCTGGATTACATACATGTTTCACATAGGGTTGTGTTTTGATTTCAATGTTTTATTTTGTCCAATATTGAAATGTTCTACAATTGCATGTTGTGCTAACATAAACATTATTTCTATCTACCACTTTAGCCTATTTAGGCTGATTTGGTTGCTATTTCTTGTCAATGTATTGGCCTCAATGCATGCTGGGAGATTTCGTTCACAGGTCCGCCTCCCCGACGACCTGTGAACTCGCTGACGACAGCAGACGACGTGATGACGGTGGCATACGATGCTCTGTCGGTGTTAAGCGAGAATACACTTGTAGTGTGGCCAGTCTCCCGACCAAGACATGTCACGAATTTATGGCAGTATGATGGCCTCGTTTGACATGGTGACATCGTGAACGACAAAAAAGTATCGTGTGGTCTGATCCTGGCATTACAGCCACGGTTTCACTCCATTATGTAATCTTAACAAGTATTTTGATACAAGGTTTCTGTTTCATCCGTTGAAATACTTTTTTTTCCTCCAAAGGCGAGGAGTGGAATGCCTTTTACTCTGAAAGTAAATTGCGGTATTTCCGTTGCTAGTCTGGCTTAACTCTGGCTGTTTTGACACAGGCCAAATCTTACTGTCGAGTACATTTAAAAAAGGCAACATTGGTTTAAATGTCTATAATGTTACATTGATTATATTGATTAACTGTTTGTCTGTGACCATGGTGGCACTGCCACAGTTTATGTATTAGAGACAATGTCAGGTCAATCTACTGGTTTAGTGTCCAGGCTGCCTGTAGGCTGCAGCCACAGTGAGTTCAGGAGGGAGGCTATGTGAATGTGTCAATGGCGTTCACCCCCCACTGCTTAAATGCATAAAAAAGCGGGCATAAGTGGTACTTTTGATGTACATAAAGGTATGAGAGAGGTACAGTACCTGGCTGTAGGTAGCATCGAGCAGTGTGTCGAGGTTCTGCAGCGGGGCGGGGGTCTTGTCTTTGAAGCGGGTCAGCAGGCGGCGCTGGATGGCTCTGAACTGCACCGCACGCTCTGACAGTAGGTCCTGGTACTGCTGGGCACTGACACGCAGCTACACACACGCACGCATGCACGCACACACACACACACACACACACACACACACACACACAGACACAGACACAGACACACACACACACACACAGACCCCATTTGTGGTTGGCGTTGCAATATTTGGGTTGCTGTAAAGCAAACTCAAATACATCACTCATTATGCCATTATTGCCATGTTTTAATATGGGGGGGGTAGGATGGTATCTTGGTTGTTCACATGTTTAACTGGCTGGAACATCAAAGATGGCAATCGTATGCCAGGTGCCAGAGGGCACACTATCTCATGCCTTCTGGTTCTGCCCTTCATTAACGGGGTTCTGGGCCAGAATATTTGACTGGTACTCTAAGGCCTACACAAAATAACCCCACAACCCGAGGCAGAACTCGCCATCTTCGGCTGCTCAGAGTCCTATCTGAATTTCCCCACAGCTGTGCAACAGTCTTTGACACAGGTGACTATTGGAGCAAAAAAACTAATTTTGAAGGAATGGAATTTAGCCTGTAACTACAGCGTAACAAGATCTGTACTTATAGGCTAATTACAGGGTACCACACTGTACTTATAGGCTAATTACAGGGTACCACACTGTACTTATAGTGTAACTACGGGGTACAAGGAGTGAATTTAGCCTGTAACTAGAGGGTAACAAGATCTGTACTTATAGGCTAATTATGGGGTACCACACTGTAGGCTACTTATAGTGTAACTATGGGGTACAAGAAGTGAATTTAGACTGTAACAACAAGATCTGTACTTATAAGGTAATTACGGGGTACCACACTGTACTTATAGTGTAACTACGGGGTACAAGAAGTGAATTTAGACTGTAACTACAGGGTACCCCGTAGTTACCCTGTAAGTACAGGTGTGGTACCCCGTAATTAGCCTATAAGTACAGATCTTATTACCCTCTAGTTACAGGCTAAATTCACTCCTTGAACCCTTGTACCCTGTAGTTACACTATAACTACAGTGTGGTACCCCGTAATCAGCCTACAAGTACAGATCTTGTTACCCTCTAGTTACAGGCTAAATTCACTCCTTGTACCCCGTAGTTACACTATAACTACAGTGTGGTACCCCGTAATTAGCCTATAAGTACAGATCTTGTTACCCTTACAGGCTAAATTCACACCTTGTACCCCGTAGTTACACTATAACTACAGTGTGGTACCCCGTAATTAGCCTATAAGTACAGATCTTGTTACCCTCTAGTTCAGGGGTGCCCAAATTCTTTCCCATGAAGGGCCAAAACTCAATCTGGGTGGAGGGCCGAGGGCCAAAAATAAACGTTGTGGAATTACATTAAAATGTATTGTGTTTTATAGAAAATTAACATTCTAAATCTAAAATAACATTTCAATATAATAATCTACTTTTTATCTGTTTGGTAATTGTAATAATTTGTAATTGGTTATATATATATTAAAAAAACATCTGCATTTGTGGGGAGCTTAAACATTTAATCAGTAAACACCCAGTTAAAAACAGTTGTATTTTCCACCTTTGTAATCAAGAGAGAAATTTGACTTAATTCACAACTTGAAAAATCCTCAAGGTACTTTGAAAATCAGCTTTATTGTCCATCTTTTGTAAACAATTTGCCATGACAATTTGCAGGGATGCAATCTCAGGAGTGAACACGGTATCCGCAGCCACGTTCAGACACTGTTTCACAAAGTCACCACATGAAAAAGCTCGTCCACCCTTTGCAATCAGTGCAGATATCTGATAACTTGCCCGAGTTGCATTCTGGATAAAAAAAATCGAACATAACAAAGTCATAACAAAGTTGTTTTAATTGCCTGAAGATAACAAAGTTGTTTTATTTGCCTAAACATAACCAAGTGCAGCACGGGTCATGAGTGAGACACTTTGAAGAACCCTGGTGTAGAGAATACACGCACTCTGCTCACACCTTAACCACATTATGGAGACAAACAAGGGCAGGATAATCAACAAGTCATTTCACACAGCCTGCCTGTAATTTACTTTCAGTCACTCCCTCCACACACACTCCACGCCAAGCCCCCATGAATAGCGCTGGGCTGTGAAGCCATTTGAACATGGTGGCGAAGCTCTGTATTGCAAGTCAAGTGACGCCATGCAGCCCAGAAAGGAAAATTCCCATCCACTTGCATGGGGACCCCGGCAGCTGTTAAACCCAGGGGAATTTTTTCCGTATAAAACGACTCTTTTAATTATCAAATATTTTTTTATGGGGCATTTTTTTCTTCAGAAGTCACTAAGAGCCGTATATGGGTGTATTTTCTTCTTTTAATACATCCAGGTGGGAGGGGTGGGAGACATCATGGAATACATCATACCACACATGCGCACTTCGCCTTATGCCGCATGGTCAGGAAGTAAAACCAGGAAGAAAACGCCCCCCATGATGGCATCAAGCGCCAGTGAGCAGCCTCCGTCCGAATGCATGGGTGGGCGTAGCTCGCCCACATTAAAGTGGCCAAACCAAAGGAGTAACATCTGTATACTCTATCAGATATTCAGGTTACAAAACAGTGGATTTGCTGCAATGTTTGCCACCTGCCGTATATTGACACACTTCTGCAATTTGTGACACCAATTGTGAGATATCGGAGCCCACAAGAATACCCACATGTCCTACTGGTAATCACCACTGAGAGGCTGACATGAAGGGTTTTCTCCAGTCATATTGACAGTAAATCTGGTATCTAAGTGTCTGTGTTAAGCGGTCCCTCCAGGATTTCGCTGAGTTTTGTGATTGTTGCGATCAGAAATGCTGATTTTGCAGCGGCTTTTCTTAAAAATTGCTGTTTTGCCGTTTTTGTGGAGAAATCGCAGGAGTTTTGAAAAATTGCAAGCCCCAGCAAATATTGTGGAGATTGGTTGAATTTGCAATAATTATTGTGATCACAAAATCACAATTTCCTGGAGGGACTGGATAAGAGCAAAAATCTGAGTAATCATGGGTAACAAAAGTCGTCGTTGCTTTAAGCAGTAACGTCGTTCACATAAATATCTCCACATGACATGAACGCAGTTCCTTGTTTGTAATATCACTATGGCAATTAAAATTAATCTATCTTGAATCTTAAATGTCCCAATTCGTGCAGCTGTAACCTCTTAAAAACGTGTGTCTCTGGTCCATAAAACATGATTCTGGATTAATTTGTCGAAAATATAGCAACCCCGTTTGTTGTGACGGAGTTCTCACTTCCTCATCTCGTCGCTTCCCAAGAACGGTCTGTTTCTATAATATATTCAGAACTAACAGTTCCCATTGGCCGCTGAGGGAGAGCCCGCCCCAGGCTCCCAGCGGCCAATCAGATTAGCGTCTGTGGACCAGCATGCTAGGTTGCGAGTTATCGTTAACTTAACGGTTACTACGCTAAAGAGGACATCTCAAAATGCCTAGACTTACCGAATGCACCTCTGCAGTTGCTGGATCACGTACAGTTGGCGTAGCTCCAGCTATAAGTGTTAATTTTGTGGCTATAGACAAAATGGTGCAGGTAGCTTGTGTGAGAGAGACCCGCGCAGTATGCGTGAGGAAGCTCGTGACGTCCCGATCCCCCGTCTGGGCAAACGAAGCGTTTGGGGGTGTGGCTTGGAGGAGACTGCAGGGGGAAGCTGGATAGGGATAAATCCAACTGTGGCAGTTCTGAGCTTGTGACCACTCATTACAGGGAGGGCTGACAGCAGTATATATGCATTTACAAGTAAAAGCAGCTTTTGCACGGAATGGGACCTTTAAACTACAGCCACATCCACACAGGAAGGAAGCAAAAGTGTGACATGGAGGACACAATACAAAGTATCAATAACAGAGAAATCAATATTCACAATTTCCACGAACCAATTAGTTTCCCAGTTAACAGGCAGCTCATACAACTTGTTAAAGTCTCATTGGGCATTCACTTGCCTGCAGTATGGTATGCTAGGACCAGAGATGATCACAAGTCATTTTTTGCAAGTCCAAGTCAAGTCTGAAGTCTTTGAGCTAGAGTCCAAGTGAAGTCTCAAGTCTTTGGTCACAAGTCCAAGTCAAGTCTCAAGTCTCTTATCGATGAACCTTCTATCATCAGCTGGATGCCATCCAGTCTGCTTAGAACACTGCATAGCTAAGACTAAGGGCTAATCTCCACCAGCTCCGGAACAGATGCGGTACGGCTGCAAACAGACCTACACTCATGTAATCTGTCAGACGTATGCGGGATCCGACAAAAACAGAACAGGTGCGTAGTTTTTCTGTACCGCATATATTGCCCATCTATTGGACTAACATGGACGAGAGTCTGTTCCGGCGGTTTTACCGGATCCGCACGGGGCCGTAACGCTTCTCGTGTACATTGGGTGTAAGGAATTCAAAGCATGTACTGTCAGCAGTGATTCGTTTTTTTCCAATATTTAATTTAAGATTTTTAAGAAGAGTGCATAGACAAGACAAATGAACATGCTCAGACACAGGAAAAAAGCAAAGAAACATACCTGGAAAACATACCTGGTGTACCTGGAATATATATATATATATAGAGGGTATGCACACCCACTGGAACACGCCCCCTCAATCAGGAATGAGTGTCAAAATGAGTGTCAAGTTCCTCCCTGAGCAGCAGGTGTCAGTTATCTAGGCTGATTACTGCATTCACGCTCAGTCTTGCTGTGACTCAGTGGGCGTGACCCCACAGTAACTTCTGCCTCTGTGACATCATATGCATACCCTCTATATATATATATATATATATATATATATATATATATATATATATATACATATATATATATATATATATATATACATATATATATATATATATATATATATATATATATATACATAGGGTTATATATAGGGTATAGGGTATATAGGGTTATATATATATATATATATATATCTCAGTGGTGGCTGGTGAGCTAGCGGCTGGTGAGCTCGTTTTTTTTCCTTTTGCAGTTTGAAGACAGATTTAGAGGAATATCTCATTTTAATTTAGCATTAGGATTAGACTGTTGTGATGTCATTATTCAGTTTTAACCATCAATAATTGTTCCTTTTCTCATTATTTCAGTTCTCAGAGTAAATACTGTATATTTATTTCACGATTTTTGTCAATTATTTGTGCTGTTATGGTTATTATTAGCCAATTTGAAAACCACTGGCTTAGGCTACAACTGTTGCGAGAAGGTTTCAGGATTTATCTCTATGCATTAGGCTGTGATTACTATTTATATAAATCTATTTATTCACATAGATTCATGATATATTATGGTATACAGCCTACCTGTGACATCAATGTTTTGATTAATCTGTCTAAATGTAGCCTATTACTGCATGACTGATCCTATGTCATTGTAATCACACAGGTGTGGTTTCACAGGACAGGTGTTGTCCATTCAATCAGCCCACCTGTCTTTATAATGGTTGTCTTGCACTGTGTTTGTATGAGACTTGAATTACTCGTTTAGTTACATTCCAATTCATCAACTTTGGAGCGTTATTTACCCCCCTTCCCGACATGCTAGGTTGACATGCTTGGTCCCAATCGATTCCTTAATTCTTCTACTTTCATATGGGATAAAGATCACCACTCACGCTTTACAAATGTGCTCGCTGTCAGCCATGGATTTACGGGCCAAATTCAGTTTAAAAATGTGGGAGTTTAAGATTGCGGTTTTTATTAGGAAAAATGACAGGCTATGCAGCATGAAACATAAATACGAAAAAAAATAGCGCTGCTTGGTGGACCATTTGCACGCCGGATTTACTAGAAGGCCCGGATAACTTGAAATTAATTGTCTTACTTGCACATCCATGCCGTCTGTAGAGTAACCGCATGCAGCCGAGACGTTGCAAATATCCCAGTTTTCTCGGTCTCCACTCCGTACCGTGGCCCGCCGGATCGAAACTCATGTCGGCTCGTAATGCAATTCAACGACTGTCTGGCTTGTGAAATAACTTACTGCTTGATAAAAAGTAAATAAAAATAAGGGGGAAATATAATATGCTGCTACTGTCGTCAGTGTCGTGTAAATCTATATATTCCTGTGAGCTCATCACAGCAAAGTGGAATTTTGATGTCATCACTTCCTCGTAGTGAACTGGATTCAGCGTTGAGAGACTCATTCAACATTGGACAATACAATGTCAATCATACCGATCTATCCAATCAACAACCAATTAGGTTGAATAAATTAATTGTTTGGTATTGATTGGTGAGGGCGGGTTAGGCTCCAGCTAAATATGATTGGTTGAAAAACACATCATTTCACTGTTTCTTGTGAAATGCATGTGTTTTCAACCAATAATATTTAGCATGAGATAAATTACCATGGGAATCAAACGCCCTAGGGGAGAATGTTTTTCTCCTCTACCCCCCGAGGGCATGACCAGGGCATGACAGACTGGCACAGACTCTGTCTGCATGCCGCTCCATCAGTGCCCTACAGGTGTCACTGTTGTTGAAGCATTTTAAGAATAGCATGATTTTTATTAAGAAAAAACACATTTTATTGATATTTTATTAAAAATATATATATATTATTATATAAAATCCCCCATCTCTTCTAACAAAATAAGGGAGTACCATCCTCCCTTGCCTCACTAGAAAAACCTCCTGTGATGTATATATATACAGTATAATCAACATTTAATATCACAACGTGATTGTCAGCCGCATAAGATGCTTACTGTATGTGCTTGTGAGAGATCTTGTACCTGGGATCCCATGCAAGGGGTCCATGAGAAACCAGCCGGGCGAGTCACCCGTTACCCCTAACCTCATCAAGGTAGGCTAGAAACGGGTCCCAAATGGTTGAAAACGTTTTAAGTGAATTGATCCTCAGGAACCTAAGCCTCTCCATCCGTATAACAGAGGTCATGTCCATCAACCACAGTTGGAAAGAAGGTGAAGAGGACGACTTCGATTACTTCAGAATGAGCTTTTTGGCAACAGTTGTCCCCTGTGTCAGAGACTGTTGCACAGTTGTAGGGAAGTTCAGAGAGGACTCCAAGCAGCCAAAGATGGCGAGTTCTGCCTCCGGCTGAATGGTTATTTTGTGGACCTTAGAGTACCAGTCAAATATTTTGGCCCAGAATTTCGTCAGTGAAGGGCAGGAACCAGAAGGCATGAGACAGAGTGCCCTCTGACACCTGACACCTGTCACAGTGATGAGACAGAAGGGAAGATCCTGTGTAGTTTATGCTTGGAATAGTGAAAGCAGTGAGCAACTTTAAATTGGATCAGCTGTCTGCTATTAACAGAGCAGAGTTGTACCACAGACAGACTCCTTTCCCATATAATGCCAGATAAATCAATACCAAGTTCCCCCTGCCACGCTTCTGTAATCCTCTCAGTAGAGGCCGTGGTGCAGTTGTCAAACAGACATACAAACCTAGAGACAAGGTGCTTGGAGTGAGAAGGGCTCAGCAATACATCGGAAAAAGCATGTTCATTTGGGAGCTCTTCAAATGTATGAATCTTGGATCGAACATAATTTCTGATTTACAGGAATCTGAGCCAGTTCGTGCCAGGCAAACCTCCTCTTCAGTAGATCAAAGGATGCAAAATGACCATCTATGTATACGTCTCTGATGGAAAGCAGCCCCTTCTCATTCCAGGTATGGTAGTTTTTGTCTGATCATGGAGGCAAAAAAGAGTGATTGAAACAAATTGGTGTGTGGATAGAAACATCTGGTAAACTCAAAACACTCCTAACTTGGTTTAGAATTCTGACATTTTGAGTTTTTCACAACAAAACTTAAATTTTATGAAGTCCCAGGGCTCTCTAGCTTAGAAAATAACATGGCTGGCAGGGAGGAGTTGGCAATAGAGCTGGCCTCCATTTCCAGCCACAGGGGGCCCCGTGAATTAGATTGCCAGGAGTTCAGCAGTGATTAGTTGACATTATTATTAGTAAGGCCCCAAAAAATAATAATACAATAAAGATTGTTCACAAGTCCAAAATCTCAAGTGCGAGTCGAGTCTCAAGCCTTTTGAGGACGAGTCTCAAGTCACTGTGTGTGACATAAGTGTGACTCAAGTGCAAGTCGCACACCCCATGATGTGTGTATGTCTTTGTGTATCTGTGTATATATATTTATGTGTGTGTGTGTGTGTGTGTGTGTGTGTGTGTGTGTGTGTGTGTGTGTGTACCTGGAAGTGGTGGTCTACAGACAGGAAGTACTCATCCAGGGGGAGGGGTCCACTGAAGCTGTTCTTGAAGTCTTTGACTCCCAGTTTGGAGAAATGGCGGTCGAAGCGCTGCACCAGCTCCTTCACGACCAGCCACATGTCCTCAAAGCTGTCACTCTGAACACGGTATCGCTCTACCACACAGACACACATGGAATGGCATGAGACGAGGGAGGGCTGTTCTAGATTGCCCCCTACTTGTAGACATGGGGACCTCATGTGTCATGAGGTCAAACTCTGCAACGACACTGCTGGAAACTTGCAAGGAGTCATGGCTGAGAGGAAGAAATGGTCCAAAGCGTGGCTGCATTTCACGAAGAAAGACAGCAGTGCTACTTGTAGCATCTGTCAAAATGATCATTTTGAGGGTGCAAACGGCAGCAATATGTTCAAACATGTTCTATCCTTTTAAGAAAAGGAGCATTGTAATACTTTTAAGGTTATTAGGCATCCTACGCTGATCAGACTCACGAGATAATGAAACAGCTGCGTTGATGCTGAAAACCTGTGTAGGCCTACTTTTTCCCACACAGAAAATGTATCCGGAATTTGTAGTATCAATAAAATCTGATCAATTCGCATACCTACTTGTATCATTGTGAATCTTGTTATCAATATCAATTTTTATGCGGTGCAGCTGCTTCTATAGTGAAATGTGTGTCCGTTTGTAGCACGAGGTGTCGTTTGTTAGCCAGGTTAAAGCCATTCAGATCCGCGAACTCACATTCTGTTTCGTTCTGTGGTTCCATCTGGCCTCAAGCCCGTGGCGGGCATTTTCAAAAACTAGAGTACAAAGTGTACAGGCCAATCAGGGACCTGCATCGTAGCTGAGATTGGAACCAGCCAATCAGGAAGGCCGCTGACAAACCAGCAATGCCTGCATCCATGGCTCTCCTGCACTTATTGAAATTGAAATAGACTCAATACAACAATTAAACAAGAACAGGACCGCAACATCATTTCTCGGTGGAAAATACATTTTGCCGTTCGTGTGTGTGTGTGTGTGTGTGTGTGTGTGTGTGTGTGTGTGTGTGTGTGTGTGTGTGTGTGTGTGTGAGAGAGAGACTCACGGGAGGTCTTGGAGGCCAGCACAGTGACCCTGGCTCCTGACAGGAACTGGAAAGCTAAGCTATTCCCATCCTTATCCTCCGACTTCTCTGAAAACTCTGCAGACAGAGAGAGAGAGAGAGCGAGAGAGAGTGAGAGCGGGAGAGCAAGAGATATAGAGAGAGAGAGAGAGGGAGAGGGTGAGAGAGAGGGAGAGGGTGAGAGAGAGAGAGCAAGAGAGATAGCGAGAGAGAGAGAGGGAGAGGGTGAGAGAGAGGGAGAGACGGGAGAGAGAGAGAGAGAGAGAGGAGAGAGAGAGAGAGAGAGAGAGAGAGAGAGAGAGAGAGAGAGTGAGAGCGGGAGAGCAAGAGATATAGAGAGAGAGAGAGAGGGAGAGGGTGAGAGAGAGGGAGAGGGTGAGAGAGAGGGAGAGGGTGAGAGAGAGAGAGCAAGAGAGATAGCGAGAGAGAGAGAGGGAGAGGGTGAGAGAGAGGGAGAGACGGGAGAGGGAGAGAGAGAGAGAGAAATGATGAGACAGAGAGGACAGTCTATCATGATACAGGACGCCAACCAAGGTGAACAAGATACAGTCACACTGTTCACTATCTGTATACCGTAAAACTTCAAATAAACGGCCGGGGGCTTATTTACCAAAATAAATAAATAATCAGGCCCAGTGTATAAGGGACGAATGAAAAGTATCAAATTGCTTATTTAAACGAGTATGACAGTACTTAGTACACACAACATTACATTACGTCATTTGGCAGACGCTTTTATCCAAAGCGACTTACAATAACACATTTTTTGTCAGCAATAGAGCAATCAACTATGGAGCACAGTCTATGACAACTACAACTTCTGAAGGAACAGTGGTACAAGTTTAGGTTAGTGGTACAAGGTTAGTTTTTTTTTTTTTTTTTTTTAGAAAGAGAGAGAACGAAGTTAGATCAAGAAGGGCCCAGATGGAGCCTGAAAAGGTGTGTCTTTAGTCTTTTCCGAAAGATCGGCAGTGATTCAGCTGTCCTGACCGAAGGTGGAAGCTCGTTCCACCATTGAGGTGCCAGGGACGAGAAGAGTCCAGCCCCCGTAGCGAAGGAGGGGCGAGGCGACCTGCACTGGTGGAGGAGCGAAGGGAGCGCTGAGAGGTTTGGAACCTGACCATGGATTGCAGGTACAGGGGAGCTGACTGGTGTACTGCCCTGTAGGCCAGTACCAGTGTCTTGAATTTGATGCGGGCCGAGATGGGAAGCCAGTGGAGCTCCTGGAAGAGGGGAGTGACGTGAGAGAATTTGGGTTGGTTGAATACCAGACGGGCTGCAGCATTCTGAAGAACACAAGAATGTAGGTACTGTACAGGCAGTTTTGAACATGCCTAGTATTGTAGAGTACAGATTGGAACAAATAAAAACAACTGAGATGTCCTTCATCATCATCATCTTCATCATCATCGTCCAACTACCGGTACGCTACCAGTTCATTGTTCTCCTCTTCTCCCTCTGCCAAACAGCCATATATATTTCAAACAAGAAACATTTGCTAAAACTAATGTCACCGGTAACTTCTCCACGGCTCCCATGTCCTTATGGAAACCAGACAGCGTCTCCAGTCTAACAGGTTGACTCTGTCCGTAGAGTCCGTAGCATCAAACAATGCGGTATGCATATTGAAACATATCAGTTATGTATAATCAAAGCATAAAACTGTCTGACAGGGGGGAGAAAGTACAATCTCTCGTCTTGCCAAAAAGATGACTTCCGCCTGACTTCCGCCAAAAACACACACATCATTACGTCATTACCATAAGTGACTGTGAATTCAGTCTGAGTTCAACACAAACATACCGTAATGGGGGGAAAAGAGTGCCCGGCGTCTATTTGGGACTTATTTGAAGTTTTATGGTACACACTGTCTCTCTCTCTCTCACACACACACACACACACACACACGCATGCGCGCACACACACACACACACATACACACACACACACACACACACACACACACACACACAGTATAAGCAAGGATACGTTTACACAAACACACTTTCATAAATGCACAATCACTAGCGTTTACTAAGTTCTCTCTCTCGCTCTGTCTCTCTCTCTCTCTCACACACACACACACACACACACACACACTTTGTATGTATGTATGTATGTATGTATGTATGTGTGTGTGTGTGTGTGTGTGTGTGTGTGTGTGTGTGTGTTAGACGTCAGAGCTGCTGATTGTGGCTGACTGTCTGAAAACTGGGAACCAGAACAGAGAGTCGCATGGTTGAGAAACACACACACACACACACACACACACACACACACACACACACACACACACACAGAAACACAAATAAACATGCATAAACACACACAGCCATAAATACACACATAGGCGCGCACACACACGCATGTACGCAAGCACACACACATATATACAAAAGCTGATCATTAACATGCATGGACACACACAGCATCCAGAGAGACTTATGATGCAACTGCAGAGTTTCTATTGACAGGAACATTTAGATCATCAGTGTGTGTGTGTGTGTGTGTGTGTGTGTGTGTGTGTGTGTGTGTGTGTGTGTGTGTGTGTGTATGCGCCTGCGTGTGCGCATGTGTGTGTGTGTGCGTGCACATGTGTGTGTGCGCATGTGCCGTGTGTGTGTGTGTACGGTATGTGTGTGTTTGCACATGTCACCGGGAAAGACAGAGTTGAGGTTGACTGGCGGCTGGTTGGTGTCCACGGTGATCTTGAACTTGGTGGTTTTGGCTGATGAGGATGGAACACACACCAACGGCAGAGGAAGACTGAACCTGGCCTGGAGAACCCTGGGAACTCCTGAGAGAGAGAGAGAGAGAGAGAGAGAGAGACATAGAGCAGGTAGAAGACCAAGCTATTTTAGACCAAACAATTGAAACAATTCTCACATGCACTGGCGATTTGACTGCAGGTCATGTGGCAATTGAAACATTTTTACCCAACAAGAGCAGCCACTTGGCGATAGTGGCAAGGAAAAAAAACGCTTTAACGGGAAAGAAAACCTTGAGCAGACCTGGATCTCAAATATTTCTGTTCAGATTACTTAGTTATACATAAAAAAAATGGTAACCCTTCCTTTTACAGTCCAGTAATTACCCGGGTAACTACCAGGTAATTAGAATTACCTGGGTAATAATTTACTGGGTAATTACCTGGTGGAGTTACCTGGAGTTACCAAGGAGTTACCTGGTAGTTATTATAATTACTAGATATTTCCCTGACAACTACCAGGTATTTTCTTGGTAATTACCTGGTATTTACCCAGTAATTATATATTACACATTGTAAACCTCCACTATCACCCATCAATTTGTCTAAATGTGACCGTGTTAGTGTGACAATAACTCAGATATGTACAAGGTAATTACCAGGTATATACTCGACAATGGACAGGTATTTACCCGGTAACTACCAGCTATTTCCCCGGTAACTACCAGCTATTTACCTGGTAATTAGAAGTATTTACTGGACAATTAGCTGGTAATTACCAGGTAAATACCTGGTAAATAACAGGTAGTTACCTTTGTAATTACTAGATATTTTCTTGACAACTATCAGGTATTTACCTGGTATTTACCCAGTAATTATAGATTACAGAATATAAACCTCCACTATTATCAATTTGTCCAAATGTGACCGTGTTAGTGTGGCAATAACTCAGATATTTACAAGGTAATTACCATATACTAACTAGACAATGGACAGATATTTACCCGGTAACTACCAGGTATTTACCTGGTAATTAGAAGTACTTATTGGATATTTACCTGGTAATTACCTGGTTACCTGGTATTTACCCAGCCTTAAATCAATGTTTTCCGGTAACTCGGTATTGACCTGGTAATTACCCAGTAATTAGAAACTTGTACCACGTACACTCCAAAACATTATCAAGTAAAACCTTGCAAGTTACCCTGTAAGTAAGGTGGAACTGTACAGTAAAAGGAAGCCTTGTTTGTTTCCATGATATTACCATGTACTTACCTGGTAATTGTAGATTACAATCCTCCACTATTACCCATCCGGTTGTGTAGTTTTGACCGTTTTACCTGGCAATAACTGATATCCCCCCGATAATTACCTGGTATTTAACCAGTAATTAGACACTTGTACCACATACATTTCCAAAACATATCAAGTGATGCACAACTACAAAGGGGCTCGCCTACCTCTGTAATCAGGAAATTCTGCACAGTCTGCTGTCTTACTTCTTCTTCCTACATTCACAAATGTCAAATGAAAGTACACACCTCTGAGCCACGGCTGTTGTCTCGGAGCACGCTGTTTGTTCCTTCTGAAATAGTCCATAGTTTACGAGTAGGTATGTTTCCCCTGACACGGTTGTCCTCTTTTTCTCAAATGCCATTATTTTTTCGTGCAAGCGGTTAATCTCGTTATTTGTCAGTCGAATCATCTTTCTTGCTCGTTCATTTGTGATGTTGACACCACACCAGGTTAACGTTAGTTTGGGCTTTCACACAGCCAGACAACTTATAATCTGTTTGGCCATATCAAACGTGTGCTTGCAGCTGAGCCGGTGTGCGCTCAGCGTCTGACCTGAGTAAACACACCGCACGTGTCTACTGGGTTCCTTCTGGTAATTAGCAACATCGTTCCGATTGTAACAGCAATAAATTGTCAGCGTGTCACTCACAAGTATTAAAAAATATCTATTTGGTGCATATTTTGCTGTTTGCTGCTTATTTTTTACATGTTAAAACGTGGTTGCCACTATGGCAACCAAAGGCCAAGAAATGGTTGCCATTTTTTTTTTTTGGTTGCCCGGGGCAACCGGGCATCCGTTAATGCCGAGCCCTGGGGGTTTTACTTGATAACGTTTTGGAAATGTATGTGGTACAAGTTTATAATTACTGGGTAAATACCAGGTAATTATCGGGGAGATATCAGTTATTGCCAGGTAACACGGTCAAAACTACACAACCTGATGGGTAATAGTGGAGGATTGTAATCTACAATTACCAGGTAAGTACATGGTAATATCATGGAAACAAACAAGGCTTCCTTTTACAGTACAGTTCCCCCTTACTTACAGGGTAACTGCCTAAAACTAAAATTGACGATTTTTTTCTCTCAAAACTCGATATTCGATTTTTTATACTATTATACTTCTCTAAACATTTGTTGCCCTGCAGAGCTCTTTCCCCCCCTTTTTTTCCATAAGTGACAATTTACGCTTTTACTCTGAAGGCAGAACAACCCAACTTCCTGTTTTAGCTTGCCGCTGCTATGCCTAACTTCCTGGCTGTTGCTTGCTAACCTGCAGTCACTTGACACTGGTGGATTTGCGTGTGCCTCCGTGACAATTATATTAGCAGGGTCTCTAAGCGACCACCCGTGCTCGGAGTTATATCTGTACTAGAATAACACAAAGTCACAACAGGTATGCGGGGAACTGCGATAGCAGATAAGGGGAAATTCAGACACACAGGGACAGGTGAGTCAGCTGAGGCTGCTAACTTACAGCCATGAATACAGCCAATCTATCAGTACTCGGTAGCGTCACGTGTTGTTTTGTTATTATGTCAACTGTAAAGGCAACGTTTCATCGTCCGGTGATAACTTCTGTGTTTGTGTGCGCGCGTGAGTGTGTTGTGGCAATCGTTATCTTGTAGGCTACAGCCCGCAGTGCAACAAGCTGCGCTCAGTGCTCACTCTGTGCTTTTTGGTCGGAGTTGTTGAAATAAGTCCATTGCGCTGCTGTCTTTAGTAGCCAGTATCACAGCCTCTAGAGAGACTTTACAGCGGGGAGAATGGACAAGTAGCAGCATGCGTATGTGAGAGAGAGCCACCCCGCCGTAACGTAATTACCCTAGTTGAAGTGTAAATCAATTTTACGATTTTCGCGTTTTTAACATCGTCCTAACTAATTAATTCGATTACGATTCAAAATCGATTTATCGAGCAGCCCTACTGGCTAATTACCAGGTCAATACCGAGTTACCGGGTAAACATCGATTAAAGGCTGGGTAAATACCAGGTAATTACCGGGTAAATATCTGTCCATTGTCTAGTATATGGTAATTACCTTGTAAATATCTGAGTTATTGCCACACTAACACGGTCACATTTAGACGAATTGATGGGTAATAGTGGAGGTTTATATTCTGTAATCTATAATATAGGGGATGGGTATTGTTAAGGAATTAACGATACTACTACTCTTATCGATACTGCTTATCGATCCGGTACTTTAACGGTACTCTTATCGGTACTTTTTGTTATTTTTAAGAGAAACCAGATTTTTTTTGTTGGTTGTTGGTTCTTTTTGTTATTTTTAAGGGGAGAAAGAAAAAAACAGTTGCAAAATCTTAATGGGTGCGTTTTTATTATTAATTTAAATATCCAGAACTATATGTAAGGGATAATGTATAGTGAGCCGGTGATTGGGGAAATAATGACCGACAGGTGAATGATTGAGCCCGACGCGCAGCGGAGGGCTTAATGATCGGCCCCATACATCTGCAAAATAACATCAGTCTCCCCCTACCCGATCCTCCGTCCTGCAGCTCTTGCCCTGCAAAACATCCCTAAAATCACAGCCCGCTTCCCCTTTAAGTGGCGCCCGATTTCGCCAAACTCCCCTACGGCAAATTAAAAGGGGGTCAGCACGCCACCTATAAGGCTTTCTCTCCAAACAGCAGCCAAGTGGACATTTGTTACCACAGTAAACATGACAGATATTCAAATTACATGCATATCTGAGGGATACGAGTCCCGGAGACTCAACATCAGCAGGCTCCCAACGGCTGTTTATGGAAAGATCTTTAGGTCCAAAAAAGACGTTTTGGGAAAAAGGGGGAAACGATTTTGAGGAGAAAAGGGGCAGGGGAGAGGAGAGAGCAGATGACAGGAGAGAAGAGAGGAGAGAAGAGCGGAGAGGATGAGAATGGAGGAGAGGAGGAGAGGAGGAGAATGGAGGACAGGAGAGGAGCAGAGGAGAGTAGAATGGAGGAGATGAGAGGAGAATGGAGGAGAGAGGAGAGGAGGAGGATGGAGGAGAGAGGTGAGATAAAAAAGCAGACAGATCCTGACAAAGTACAGACTGAGTGACCACAGTCTGGCTATAGAGAGGGGAAGGCACAGGAAGACCTGGTTCCCAAAAGAAGAGAGACTATTTTGATCTATTTAAAAAAAAAATCGGAATTTGACCAACTACCTGAAAGTAATCAATTACAATTAGTCCTAGGTGATGGAAATACTGCAAGAATAGCAGCAAAATATGTGTTTAGTTGCCACAGCCTGAGGGACAGCAGCTGACTGTCCTCTGAAGACCATGTCCATACAGATATACATGTACATATACATATATTTTGTGGTAAAATATGTGTTAAATGGCTCTATATTCTGACAGCAATCACTGAAATAGAGTGTTTGGTCAGTAACTTTGAACTCCCAACCCCCCGCTGTACACTGTCTCTCTCCTGTAGCCCTGCATGCAGGGTGGACGTATCTCCGCAACCATAACTCATAGAGACTCAAGGATGGCGGTGTTGGATTCGGGGTGAAAAAATACATGTAGTTTTTTAAAGGCATCACAATATGACCTTCTGTTTCCCAGAAAATGTAAACATTTCTCTGATTGGATACAAATTAGGCGTCGACCTCCCACTATCCAATTGTCTACAATTCACATAGAGCAAACACAAACCTCCAACTTGCAGAGCCGCAGGCTCCATAAAGGTTTATGTTTGTTTATCATTCTCAGAAAGGGGGGGGGGTGCATTTAGGAAGTGAAACATGTCTCACTTGCTAGCTTGATTAGCAGCTCGATTAGCTGCTTCTCTCATGAAAGCAAGTCGAGATAACAACACAGGGATATTTACAGCTATTTCTTTTCCAGCGAACGAGTTATAAACATTGCAGAAATGTAAGCAAAGTAGAGAGTACAAGTAGAAACAGTAAAATAAGTTTGATATCTGAACGTACAAACAGAGAAGTGTAGCATTTAGTGGGGGCGCAGTTTCCCCAAACTAAAGCCATTTCTTTCTTTTTTCAATATTTTATTTTCAAATTTGTACAGAATAGACAAACAAGACAAACAAACAGGCTCAGACAGGAAAAAAAACATCTTTGACATTTAGCATTGTAACGTGGTGCTACCAGCCGCATAAGGTGCTTATGTGTTTGTACAAGATATTGTGCATGGGATCCTACGCAAGGGGTTCATGGGAAACCAGCCGGGAAAGCCGTCCATCACCCCCAACCTCACTCATAGTCATTCTTAACTTCGTCAAAGTAAGCCAAAAAGGGGTCCCAGATATTTGAGAACCTTCTAAGCGAGTTGGCTCTCAGGAAACCTCAGCCTCTCCATCTGTATAACAGAGATCATGTCCATCAGCCACACCTGAAAAGAAGGTGAAGAGGAGGACTTGCATTCCTTTAAAATTAGTATTTTGGCGACAGTTGTCCCCAGTGTCAGAGATTGCTGCACAGCTGTAGGGAAGTTCAGGCAGCCAAAGATGGCGAGTTCTGCCTCCGGCTGCAGGGTTACTTTATAGGCCTTAGAGCAGTGGTTCTCAACTGGTATAGCCTCAGGACCCACTATTTTCCTTGTCATGAAGTCGCGACCCAAATTTCAGATTTTTTTTTAAACCACTCATTACATTACATTACATTATGTCATTTGGCAGACGCTTTTATCCAAAGCGACTTACAATAACACATTTTTGTCAGCAATAGAGCAATCTACTATGGAGCACAGTCTATGATAACTACAACTTCTGAAGGAACAGTGGTACAAGTTTAGGTTAGTGGTACAAGTTTAGGTTAACTCAAATTTATTGCACCAAAAATAGCGCATTAATTTAATACACAATGCCTTCATGCACTGTTATAAACCTCAAATGAACAAAAAAGTGCAACAGAAGTGCAACTAGGGCTAAAAACCAATTGAAATAAGGCAGACTTGAATTACAGGCCTATATGTTTTTAAATTTAAACAAGTCAAACTGGTCATGCTCAGAAAGTCTTATTTGAACTGTATGAAATATGAAATAAAAGGTAGACTTATCTTGAATTACATGCCTATATGTTTTTAAACAAGTTAATAATAATAATAATAATAATAATAATAATAATAATAATAATAATAATAATAATAATAATAATAATAATAACAATAATAATAATAATAAAACAAGTTAACCTGGTCATGCTAATCCAGTTTCAATAGTCTGAATTTAACTAATATGAAATAAAAAGGCAGACTTTTCTTGAATCACAGGCAGGCTATATGCTTTTTAGTTAAACTGATCATAACTTTTAATTCAACTGGGGCCATGCTAATCCAGTTTCAATAATCTGAATTGAACTAAAATTAAATATGAAGTGAAAAGGCAGACATCTCTTCAATTACAGGCAGAGCATATGCTTCAGCTCGTTAAACAAGTAAAACTGGTCAGGCTAATCCAGTTTCGATAATCTGAATTTAACTCAAATGAAATATGAAAAAAAAAAAAAAAAAAAATTGGCCAATGTCCGCGACCCAATCAAAACGGCCCCGCGACCCACCTTTGGGTCGCGACCCACCAGTTGAGAAACGCTGCCTTAGAGTACCAGTCAAACATTTTGGCACAGTATCCCGTTAGTGAAGAGCAGAACCAGAAGGCATGAGATAGTGGGCCCTCTGACACATTACACCTGTCACACAGTGGTGAGACAGAAGGGAAGATCTTGTGTAATTTATGCTTGGAGTAATGAAGACAATGAGCCACTTTAAATTGGATCAGCGGGGGCCAGTTGCACCAAGTGGTCTTAATTATGCCTGGTCGTAACTCCTACGTCGGTCTTAGTTAAGACGAGTCTTTAGAGTGGATTTACGTCTGTTGCACCAACAGGGCTGATGTCTAGTCTTAACTACGTCGGTCGTAGCAATGGACGTCCATGTGAATTGCCGGGGAATGCCCCCTGATTGGATGATGTTGCAAATACGCTCTATCAGCCACTACTGTATGTGCATCACTACACCCTCCCTCCTCCGACCCTCCCTCGCTCCGGGGGAAAATGGCGGCGATTGAGTGCCAGACAGTCTGAATGAAATTGAATGTAACGTTCCCAATTGTATGTATTACATTCTAAAAAACGACCCTCAACATTTGGGAAGGCTAAGCCACACAACTAGTTCGTTATAATCGAACGTCATGCTTCGAAGGCGACTTTACGACGATGAGGACGGTGAGGACTCAATCAGAGCAGGTCTCCGCTGATAGACTACCACGGAGATCTCTTACAGGCACAGGCACCTTACGCCTCCTCCTGACCAGGCGTAATATTTACGACCGGTCTTAGTGGAAAAAGGGTTAGGTTGGTGCAACCGGCGTAGCTGTTAGGTCGTAAAGTTACGACCGGCTTAGCTTAAGACCAGTCGTAAGACCACTTGGTGCAACTGGCCCCTGGTGTCTGCAACTAAAGCAGGGGGATGGGGGAGGGGGGGGGGGGGGGGTGAACGGGGCGCAACATTTTCGAGCAGTTATGATGTCATCAGTGAGGTCACTCGAGCAATTGTGATGTCATCAGTGATGTGGGGCAAAAGTTGGCGTGGCACACACTGATGTTACACAGACAGTTGTGATGGCTAAGTGGGTGGGCCTCAGAAAATATCATCAGCAGGCCAGGTTTAATGCACGGGCTTACCGGAGCCCGCCGTCTAGGGGCCCCTAAAAAAAAAAAATCTGCCTCTTCGGGGGTTATCGATAACGAACATGGCAACCTGCCTCTCCCGTCTCTCTCTCTCTCTCTCCCCTTGCAGCTGCATAATTTCTGCATACTATAGCTTGATCAACCGGTGCGTTTGTGTGGAGGAAAAGCTGTGGAAAGTGTTTATTTTCATCTGTCTGGAAAGTTTTATTGGCAGGTTGTGAGGTCCAGTGACAGTCTGTCTGTCTGCCTGCCTGTCAGATTGATTGACTAATACTAGTCAGTAATCTGCGTGATAATGTTGCTTGACTTTTAAATTCAATTCATAGATGGCATTAGACTGAGCTAATTTCGGATTATTTGCCTCATAGCCTAGGTTACTTTCAGCTGTCTGTCTCTCTGTCTCTACTCCAGAGCAGAAACGGGTCTGCTATAGATTCTTTGTTGCTGTTATTTGTAATCATTATTACAACAATTACAATTATTACTACATTAATGTACAATTATTAGCCTGCATTAATGTAGCCCTAATTTAAAAAAAATAATGTGGGTGGGGCATCAGAGGATCTTCTGTCAGTTGGGTGTTACAGGACAGTTGGAATTGATAATAATAATAATAATAATACCCAGCAAGCACGGACGGACCCAGACTAATCGAGAGAGGCAAATCGGGGCCAGCTCAAGTCATATCATGACGAGTCAGATCTGGCCCAGATGATCACTGTATCACTATCCAAGGGCTGCAGCACCCCCTGGTGGCAAGAGATGTAAAAAAAAAAAAAAAAAAAAAAAAATTTTTTTTTACAGTGCACCTGAACGCAACATGCAAAATACCCGCTGAATAAGTGTCCAAATGTTCATGTAATTCTGGCCAATACTCCACTTCTGTTGTAACATTTCAGTATGGAAGATATAATCTTTATGACTAAAAGGCTAAATGAATAGCTTAGAAAATGAATAGCCCCGGGGGCCCATGGTACTATTAATCTGGCCCTGGATATATGGGAGGAATAGCAGGTAGGCTATCACTGTCCCTGATTCCTGAGGGTAAATTGAGTAATGCTGCAGAGAAGAGGAGAAGACACTGAATAATGACATCACAACAGTATAATCCTAATGTTAATTTAAAATTAAATATTCCTCTAAATATGGCTAAAAGTCCAAAAAGGGTGGGAGAGAGAATGAGGATTCCAACACAGCAGTGGGAGCAAGTGGTGACATGGAGGTGAGTGAGAAAAGGTGACTGAATAATAACAGTCTAATCTTAATGTTAATATTCCTCTAATCTGGCCACAAAGTGGCCAAAAATTTGCGGGCGCCGACAGCCGTCCCCCCCAATGTTGAAACGGTGGCTACGGCCTTGCAGCACCCCCTACCTAAAAGTACTTCCAGCGCCACTGTCACTATCCAACTAATTTCACTCACCACTGAAATATCCATGAGGGTAAGTAAATGGTTGCAATCAATCACGTATTTCTCAGCCTGGGCTATTTTTTTATCCAAAATCCGAATGATCAGCACTTGCATGTGGACACTGGACAATCTGTGCTGATTAACAAACTGTTTATTTGTGGAGGTGGGACGACGAGGAGATGAATTGCGGGGGAATCCTGCAATTGTCTCACTTGCATATCTTGTTGCCAGATTGTTTTGAAAGAGAGAAAATACACTGTGAGGCGTAAACTATACATTTGAGTTGGAAGTTGCATGCTGTATGGGTGGCGTTAATGTGTTTTCGGGGTTCTGCTTACACTGTGATGTGCGATCCACAAAGACTTGACGCCAACGTTTTAAATAAAAAACAAGTTTCTGCCATAATCCTAGGGTATAGGCTATATTCGTGTCTCGTATAGCCTGTGTGTGCCTGTGAGGACTGGAACGAACGTTATAGGCTGGTGGTCGACACTTGTACATTTTGAGGGAACCCTCAATGATTCCTCCAGATTAAGGTTTGAATTAAATTAGCTTTCGTTTTTATTAAAACTGTCCCGACTCAATGGATGTTATACCGGTATAAAAAGAACAAGGGGTCCATGTTTTGAAACGGTAGGCTATATTACGCCAACATACAACGGAATGTTTCAGTGAACAGATAGAATAGCCGGCTGGTAAGTTGTAGATCCCGAGTTCAAATCCCACTCACGGCAGTATTATATTTTTGGAAAATGTAGCATAAATTGTTATTCTGGACATAATTATAGCTTTATGTATAAAGCTGCTGAATGTACACTGTGTATATAGCAGAATAAGTGAACATGCCCTTTCATGGTAACGGTCATATTTCAACGTCAGCTTGACGTTCCCGCGTAGACGTCTAAATCGGATCCGGCCCACGGGCAGGTTTCATCCGGCCCACGAGATGTTTTGGCCCATGACATCTCAGTACACCTCAGTGGATATCATGACAAAGTAGCCTATGTAAAGGCAACTAATAGACCAGCTAGAACAGTCTGGTAAATTCAGAAAATGGCATCACTTTACTGTAATGCAGCCTTTAACCAAACGGAGCATTTCTTTCTCGCAATTACAGAATAGAGATCAGCGTTAGGGATGTCCCGATCACCTTTTTTTGCCCCCGAGTCCGAGTCCGAGTCATATGATTTTGAGTATCTGCCGATACCGAGTCCCGATCCGATATTTCTGCAATGCATTGCAGAAATAGTTGGGACAACAAGTTGAGACAACTTGGATGCTTTTCCCCCCTTTTCTTCTAAGTGTTTAAGTGTTTTTATTTTAACCAACCAATATGACATCTTTGTACGGCTCTTTTATCACAACCACAACTCAGTTAGTGCAGCATTGGTTTTAAACCAAGTAAACAAAATAAAATATCTTTACAGCTTATCAATGGTGCAGCACAAAATAACAAAATAAAAAATATGACGCAGTCTGTTTTTTTCACTACAAACTCGCCATGTTGAAATCTAACAATTTGAGGGGAAAGGTTGTATGGTGAAAACACATAACACATAAAATGGAGTCGTTTTAGAATCAGTAAATAGGTATATTTTGTAAGATAAAAACTGACTCTGAGAGAGAAATTACCTAGGCTATCTCTGGACACGGCTGGTAGTATTCATTTGCATGCTGCCTAATTTCATTTCACTGGCTAATGTCTGCTATTGTTTCGAGTTTCGGCCATTGAGCCACATCAATAGAATCAGGCATGGAGGTTATCCACTGTCTGCAGCCAGGTACTCTTCTTGAGCATGCTTGCTAAATGGGGGCGGGGTGCAGCGGTGCAGCTCTGTTTACAAGTTACATGGAGACACTGAGGACAGTCTGTGTGGATTTAAAATGTTTGAAACTTTATCTGTGAGACGAGTGCAGTCCGGCCACTTCTGACACCATGGAGGAACGACAGATTTTATTCACAAGACCGACGGAATGCCGACAACAAAAAGATGTTCGTTATGGGAACTTTACTGATGATGCAGGCAGTGCACTTCTGGCTTTTCTTCCTAGTCCGACTCCTAGGTGAGTTTAATCATGATCCCTAACTAACGTTACGTCTTGTTTCTGTTTTAGCCACTGTGCGACCATCTAGTTATGGTTGGACATGTGTTTTTGTATGTTTTATCGCGTTCTGATCAGTTCTGATGTGTGGCTAGTCGAACACTAAACAAAGAGTATGGAAGGAAAGAAGTGACAATAGCAAGAGAACCGCGGCCATTTTGGCGCCGCAAACAACAGGACAATAGCACAGAGAGGTTTGTTGCGCCCCAAAATGGCCAATCTCTTGTGCGCTGCTGCAACGGATTAGTTCGCTTCTTATCAATGCTCACTCGTCACTCCCCACTACTAAAGATAAAACTGCGTATGTTGCTGCGTGCAAGAGGGCTCGTGTTTACGATGAATATGACAAATTGCAATGATAAAATAAATGACAGATTGTTTATTTGGATGACTGAAATGTGAGAATTGCCATATTTGTTTTGTGACGTTTTTATACATAAAAATCCGATCTCTTCCCCCCGATTCCGGATCAGTTGAAAATCACGTGATCGGCCCCGATTTCCGATCACGTGATCGGATCGGGACATCCCTAATCAGCGTTGCCAGACTCTCTCCCGTCTGGCAAGCGAGACTATTAGCGATGTCACGCGAGCAATTGTCATCAGTGATGTAGGACCAAAGTTGGCGTGGCGGACAATTGCTCACCTGTGATGTCAATCAGAGAGTTGTGATGGCTAAGTGGGTGCTCCAGAGTTCTAGTGATATTAAACACAAGAAACTAGCTGCTGGTTTTAATGATGGCTAGGGAAATACAGTGAGAGAGAGGGGGAGGGAGAGAGAGAGGGAGAAAGGGGGAGACAAGAGATAAGGGCAAGGAGAGATGAGTAGGGAGAGAGGTTAGAGAGATGGATCTAGAGAGAGACAAAGAGAGAGACAGAAAGAGAGAGAGGGAGAGAGAGAAGAAATAGAAGGAGAAGCAGGGGTGAAGATAGGAGGAGGGGTGAGTGGAGGGCAGGAAGGGAGGGTTGGGGTTATGAAAGGCTGGAAAAGGCCAGGGGAAACATTTTCCCTCTCAAATTCACCATCGCCATTTACTAGTCACCGCTCTCTGTGTGTGTGTGTGTGTGTGTGTGTGTGTGTGCACGTGCCTGCATGCCTGTGTGCATGCGTGTGTATGTGTGCATGCACGCCTGTGTGCGTGTGTGTGTGCGCGTGCATGGGTGCTTGTGTGCGTGTGGCTGTAAATCTAGTCTTGTTCCACTCTATCCATTCCCTGTACATTCCCAGGCTGCTGCTGCCAAGTGACACTCCTCAGTACTGGGGTTTTACCTGCAAGTCAAGTGTGTATGCATGACTATGTTTTCAATGTTGTGCACACAGGTCAGATAAGCAGTGTGAACATGTTGTGCACACAGGTCAGATAAACAGTGTGAACATGTTGTGCACACAGGTCAGATAAGCAGTGTGAACATGTTATGCACACAGGTCAGATAAGCAGCGTGAACATGTTGTGCACACAGGTCAGATAAGCAGCGTGAACATGTAGGGATTGGTATCGAGTTTCGATACTTACTTGGCACCGAAATGGAAACATCGATACTAAGGGGTATCGAAGCCTCCCTTGTCAATCGATACCAATTTTCGATACCAAAACAAAACAGCGTCATTGAGCCTATAAGCATGCGACATGCTTGCACGCCGCGCTCTAATACGGCTGGTGATTGGCTGTCATGTAGAGGCATGCAGGAAACGTTACGCCCACTTTAGCCGGTGTGTTTGTTGTGACTGTGAGCCAGGCGTGCGGTGCGGATATACAAGAAGTTAGCCACTCAAGCTACTCCTATCCTGGAGTACCATATGGCGAAGATGATGAAAAGCAGGAAAAGAAACAGAAACAACACGGACTGGTTTCCACAGATAAGATAAATAATTGAGAGGTGGGTCAGCTTACCGCAAGTTAGCGGTTATCAGATCCCTCAGTCTGACAAATCCATGCATCTGGCTGTGAGTTGTAGCTAGCAGATCGTTTAATTAATTGCCGCCGTAACGTTATGCGCAAGCGGGCATTGTGTATTTTTAGCAACTCGTTAACAAACGCTGATGTCATGATAGTTTGTTGAATGTAAATGCGATTCATTTATATTGATTGGCTAGTCAGTGAATGTGTGAAGTGGAGCTGTCTCGTCAGATTTGACAAGAATGACGTTCTGTTGCAGCAGTGAGCATTAAACACTGATCTGCAACACTAGCGTTAATGTTGAATTAATTAGCGTTAACGTTATGTGCAAACGTTATCGCCCATTATGTATTTTTAGCAACTCGTTAACAAACGCTGATGTCATGATAGTTTGTTGAATATAAATGGGATTCACTTTGTGCCATTGGCTATATTGATAGGCTAGTAAATGCTCAACTAGTCTTCCATGCATGAAGTGGATCCATCTCATCAGTTTGGGCAAGAATAGAGTTCTGTTGCATCAGTGAGCATTAAACCCTGATTTGCAACTCTCTGTTTTGCACTGAAAACTATTCCACTGATTTATTTGTTTTACATTTCTTTCCTTTGTAGTACTTCCAATATTTTTTGTAGGGACGGCAATACGTTTAGAGAACTTAAAGTTATGTTAAATACAGTAGGTTTTATTTTTTTCTGCTGTAAAACTTAAGATGGGGGGAAAACTAAAGATTTGTAAAATAATTTCAATGTGTAATGCTGTTTTATTTTTGTTAAAATGGATTTTTCTAAAAATTGGTATCGAAAAAAGTATCGTTCAGGAACCGGTATCGAAATCCAAGTATCGAAACGGTATCGGTATCGAAAAATTTTGAACGATACCCATCCCTATGAACATGTTGTGCACACAGGTCAGATAAGCAGTGTGAACATGTTGTGCACACAGGTCAGATAAGCAGCATGAACATGTTGTGCACACAGGTCAGATAAGCAGTGTGAACATGTTATGCACACAGGTCAGATAAGGAGTGTGAACATGTTGTGCACACAGGTCAGTTAAGCAGTGTGAACATGTTGTGCACACAGGTCAGATAAGCAGTGTGAACATGTTGTGCACACAGGTCAGATAAGCAGCATGAACATGTTGTGCACACAGGTCAGATAAGCAGCATGAACATGTTATGCACACAGGTCAGATAAGCAGTGTGAACATGTTGTGCACACAGGTCAGATAAGCAGCGTGAACATGTTATGCACACAGGTCAGATAAGCAGCATGAACATGTTGTGCACACAGGTCAGATAAGCAGCATGAACATGTTGTGCACACAGGTCAGATAAGCAGCATGAACATGTTGTGCACACAGGTCAGATAAGCAGTGTGAACATGTTATGCACACAGGTCAGTTAAGCAGTGTGAACATGTTGTGCACACAGGTCAGTTAAGCAGTGTGAACATGTTGTGCACACAGGTCAGATAAGCAGCGTGAACATGTTGTGCACACAGGTCAGATAAGCAGCATGAACATATTGTGCACACAGGTCAGATAAGCAGCATGAACATGTTGTGCACACAGGTCAGATAAGCAGTGTGAACATGTTGTGCACACAGGTCAGATAAGCAGCGTGAACATGTTGTGCACACAGGTCAGATAAGCAGCGTGAACATGTTGTGCACACAGGTCAGATAAGGAGTGTGAACATGTTGTGCACACAGGTCAGATAAGGAGTGTGAACATGTTGTGCACACAGGTCAGATAAGCAGTGTGAACATGTTGTGCACACAGGTCAGATAAGCAGCGTGAACATGTTGTGCACACAGGTCAGATAAGCAGCGTGAACATGTTGTGCACACAGGTCAGATAAGGAGTGTGAACATGTTGTGCACACAGGTCAGATAAGCAGCGTGAACATGTTGTGCACACAGGTCAGATAAGCAGCGTGAACATGCTGTGCACACAGGTCAGATAAGCAGTGTGAACATGTTGTGCACACAGGTCAGATAAGCAGCGTGAACATGTTGTGCACACAGGTCAGATAAGGAGTGTGAACATGTTGTGCACACAGGTCAGATAAGCAGTGTGAACATGTTGTGCACACAGGTCAGATAAGCAGCGTGAACATGCTGTGCACACAGGTCAGATAAGGAGTGTGAACATGTTATGCACACAGGTCAGTTAAGCAGTGTGAACATGTTGTGCACACAGGTCAGATAAGCAGTGTGAACATGTTGTGCACACAGGTCAGATAAGCAGCATGAACATGTTGTGCACACAGGTCAGATAAGCAGCATGAACATGTTGTGCACACAGGTCAGATAAGCAGCATGAACATGCTGTGCACACAGGTCAGATAAGCAGTGTGAACATGTTGTGCACACAGGTCAGATAAGCAGCATGAACATGTTGTGCACACAGGTCAGATAAGCAGTGTGAACATATTGTGCACACAGGTCAGATAAGCAGCATGAACATGTTGTGCACACAGGTCAGATAAGCAGCATGAACATGCTGTGCACACAGGTCAGATAAGCAGCATGAACATGTTGTGCACACAGGTCAGATAAGCAGTGTGAACATGTTATGCACACAGGTCAGATAAGCAGTGTGAACATGTTGTGCACACAGGTCAGATAAGCAGTGTGAACATGTTGTGCACACAGGTCAGATAAGCAGCATGAACATGTTGTGCACACAGGTCAGATAAGCAGCATGAACATGTTGTGCACACAGGTCAGATAAGCAGCATGAACATGTTGTGCACACAGGTCAGATAAGCAGCATGAACATGTTATGCACACAGGTCAGATAAGCAGCATGGACATGTTGTGCACACAGGTCAGATAAGCAGTGTGAACATGTTGTGCACACAGGTCAGATAAGCAGCATGAACATGCTGTGCACACAGGTCAGATAAGCAGTGTGAACATGTTGTGCACACAGGTCAGATAAGCAGTGTGAACATGTTGTGCACACAGGTCAGATAAGCAGTGTGAACATGTTGTGCACACAGGTCAGATAAGCAGCATGAACATGTTGTGCACACAGGTCAGATAAGCAGTGTGAACATGTTGTGCACACAGGTCAGATAAGCAGTGTGAACATGTTGTGCACACAGGTCAGATAAGCAGTGTGAACATGCTGTGCACACAGGTCAGATAAGCAGCATGAACATGTTGTGCACACAGGGCAGATAAGCAGTGTGAACATGTTGTGCACACAGGTCAGATAAGCAGTGTGAACATGTTGTGCACACAGGTCAGATAAGCAGTGTGAACATGTTATGCACACAGGTCAGATAAGCAGCGTGAACATGTTGTGCACACAGGTCAGATAAGCAGCGTGAACATGTTATGCACACAGGTCAGATAAGCAGCGTGAACATGTTGTGCACACAGGTCAGATAAGCAGTGTGAACATGTTATGCACACAGGTCAGATAAGCAGCATGAACATGTTGTGCACACAGGTCAGATAAGCAGCATGAACATGTTGTGCACACAGGTCAGATAAGCAGCATGAACATGCTGTGCACACAGGTCAGATAAGCAGTGTGAACATGTTGTGCACACAGGTCAGATAAGCAGTGTGAACATGTTGTGCACACAGGTCAGATAAGCAGCATGAACATGTTGTGCACACAGGTCAGATAAGCAGTGTGAACATGTTATGCACACAGGTCAGTTAAGCAGTGTGAACATGTTGTGCACACAGGTCAGATAAGCAGCATGAACATGTTGTGCACACAGGTCAGATAAGCAGTGTGAACATGTTGTGCACACAGGTCAGATAAGCAGTGTGAACATGTTATGCACACAGGTCAGATAAGCAGCGTGAACATGTTATGCACACAGGTCAGATAAGCAGCGTGAACATGTTATGCACACAGGTCAGTTAAGCAGTGTGAACATGTTGTGCACACAGGTCAGATAAGCAGCATGAACATGTTGTGCACACAGGTCAGATAAGCAGCATGAACATGTTATGCACACAGGTCAGATAAGCAGCATGAACATGTTGTGCACACAGGTCAGATAAGCAGCATGAACATGTTGTGCACACAGGTCAGATAAGCAGCATGAACATGTTGTGCACACAGGTCAGATAAGCAGCATGAACATGTTGTGCACACAGGTCAGATAAGCAGCATGAACATGTTGTGCACACAGGTCAGATAAGCAGTGTGAACATGTTGTGCACACAGGTCAGATAAGCAGTGTGAACATGTTGTGCACACAGGTCAGATAAGCAGTGTGAACATGTTATGCACACAGGTCAGATAAGCAGCGTGAACATGTTATGCACACAGGTCAGATAAGCAGCGTGAACATGTTATGTACACAGGTCAGTTAAGCAGTGTGAACATGTTGTGCACACAGGTCAGATAAGCAGCATGAACATGTTGTGCACACAGGTCAGATAAGCAGCATGAACATGTTATGCACACAGGTCAGATAAGCAGCATGAACATGTTGTGCACACAGGTCAGATAAGCAGCATGAACATGTTGTGCACACAGGTCAGATAAGCAGCATGAACATGTTGTGCACACAGGTCAGATAAGCAGCATGAACATGTTGTGCACACAGGTCAGATAAGCAGCATGAACATGTTGTGCACACAGGTCAGATAAGCAGCGTGAACATGTTGTGCACACAGGTCAGATAAGCAGTGTGAACATGTTGTGCACACAGGTCAGATAAGCAGTGTGAACATGTTGTGCACACAGGTCAGATAAGCAGTGTGACCATGTTGTGCACACAGGTCAGATAAGCAGCATGAACATGTTGTGCACACAGGTCAGATAAGCAGTGTGAACATGTTGTGCACACAGGTCAGATAAGCAGTGTGAACATGTTGTGCACACAGGTCAGATAAGCAGTGTGAACATGTTGTGCACACAGGTCAGATAAGCAGTGTGAACATGTTGTGCACACAGGTCAGATAAGCGTGAACATGTTATGCACACAGGTCAGATAAGCAGTGTGAACATGTTGTGCACACAGGTCAGATAAGCAGCATGAACATGTTGTGCACACAGGTCAGATAAGCAGCGTGAACATGTTATGCACACAGGTCAGATAAGCAGTGTGAACATGTTGTGCACACAGGTCAGATAAGCAGCATGAACATGTTGTGCACACAGGTCAGATAAGCAGCATGAACATGTTGTGCACACAGGTCAGATAAGCAGCATGAACATGTTGTGCACACAGGTCAGATAAGCAGCGTGAACAGCAAACAGCTGCATTAAGTCTCATCTGATTTGCACCACAAGATTAGTACCTAGTATAAGGTCGCTTTCACATAAGCGGTTTGGTCCGCTTTAACCGCGCCAGAGTTCGTTTCCTCGGATAGTGCGCTTCGTTTGGGGTGGTGTGAAAGCGCAAACGAACTCTGTTGTGGAATACACAAACAAACTCTGGTCTGCTTGAAAACGTGGGTCTCGTTTCGTTTGCAAGTGAACTTTAGCGTGGTTCGTTTGTGGTGTGAAAGCAAACTGAACCCAACACAAGAGCAAATATAGGAAAGGCAGTGCATCATGAGTAGAAGGCGGTAGAAGGAAGCAAAACACTGTGGCGCGCACACAGGTCCGTGCGCACCTCGCTCGTCTCATCTGCAGAATGATGTTGGACCCAACAGCTCGCTGCCTCATCTGCTGCTCATATAGGGTGCACTGCATTCTTGTAAAATATTGATTTGATAGTAACACCAAAGTAAAACCAGAAATCCCAAGATCGCATAAAGGTGGTGTTTCTCTATGGGTTGTGTTGTTTGCGCTATTGTCTCACAGCACTGAATTGTCGACTCTTGCATTCAATACTCTTTGTAAGCTGATAGCCGAGTGTTGTTGCTAGCAGTATTACTCTTCCCTTGCAAGCAAACAGGCTGATGATCTATTTTGTCTTGATTCTTATTTTTGTTTTGTTTGTTCAGCATCGGCACAAAGCTTCTGAAAGCCCTTATCAAATCCTACAAAGAGAATGGGTTGGTGCCACGTCAGAGGAAGACTCAACCACGCACAAACAAGAACTATCTCAGCACTGACGACATCAGAAGAGTTGTGACATTCATAGCAAACTATGCAGAGGACCACACTATTCCACTTCCTGGCCGTCATGCCAGGCATAGAGACATTAGTGCAAAGCTTCTGCCAACTGATGTCTCCAAATCTTCATTCTGGTGCCTGTACAAAGATGCTATGGAACAGCTTGGTAAGTTTGTATTATTATTCAAACTTATTTCACACACACACACACACACACACACACACACACACACACACACACACACACACACACACACACACACACACACACACACACACACACCAACCACATAGAGTAACATACTATTTCTTTAACCATTAGGCTATTCTATGTGATCTCCTTTTGATAAGTAAACTACAGTGATGCTACTAAATCCGATGCTCATAAAAACATTGTCTTTGCAGGGCAGCGTGCTGTTGGTCTGTGCAGCTTCACAAGGCTGTGGAAGTCACTGGTCCCTCACATTGCAAGCAACAAACCAAAAACAGATCTGTGGTGGCAGTGCAAACAAAACAACGAACGAATGATTAAAAGCGTCAACAAGCCAGATGAGGTGAAATCAGACACTGTCAAAAAGCAGCAAGACCACCTCAACTGTGTTGCAAGGGAGCACTCACTTTACCAGCAGATGAATGCAGCCTGTAAAAAGACCTGTGAGGAGTTTAAGCTGTCATTAGGCCTGCCAGCAGATCCTGCAAGCAAGACCATCACCATGCACTATAGCTTTGATTTTGGTGAGAATACATTTTTATCTTATCTTATTGATTCTCAACTTTAACTCCCACATTAAGTCAATTAGAAAATCAGCTTTTTATCATCTTAAAAATATAGCAAGAATTAGGGGATACATGTCCAGACAGGATCTAGAAAAACTAATTCACGCCTTCATTTATAGTAGGTTAGACTATTGCAATAGCCTTTTTTCTGGTCTCTCCAAAAAAGAACTTAGGCAACTTCAACTGATTCAGAATGCTGCTGCTAGAGTTTTAACGAAGACTAAGAAAGCTGATCATATCACTCCAGTTCTTAAGTCCTTACACTGGTTGCCAGTGTGTCATAGAATAGATTTTAAAATACTGTTATTAGTCTATAAATCACTTAATGGCCTAGGCCCAAAATACATAGCTGAATTGCTCCCACGCTACGAACCGTCTAGAACACTTAGGCCAACAGGGTCCAGCTTATTAACTGTCCCTAGGATCAAATCAAATCATGGGAAGGCTGCATTTACCCACTATGCTTCTGCTAGCTGGAACAAATTGCCTGAAGACCTCAGATCTGCCCCAACCTTACTTACTTTTAAAAATAGACTAAAGACTTTTATGTTTACCGTCGCTTTTAACTGCTGACAGCTACTATGCAAACCCAATGAGTCCTCTATAAGTTTTTAGCTCTTTCTGCAACTGCTGCGCCTGTTGCTTAATGCACTTTTTATACTCTTTTTTAAAGTTTTGTTGTGATGCTTTTAAATGTCCATTTTATTCTCTTCTTTTCTTTTCTTTTCCTGTCAACCATTTTATGTGAAGCACTTTGAATTGCCTCTGTGTATGAAATGTGCTATACAAATAAACTTGACTTGACTTATCACACCGCTGATTGTTTGTGATTGACACTATCTCTCTCTCTCTGTCTCTCTCTCTCTCACACACAGATTACAGTTTGTATTTCATACTTTTTCCTATCTCTCCGTCTCTCAGGTGCACTTCCCTTCTGACCCTCAACAGCCTGGCCCTGTGTATTTTTTGACTCCACATCACATGCCCTCCACCTGCATGTCTACAGGCTGGGAGGCCTCGCTAGCCAGCCTGAATCCCTCTCACTCCACTTGACTCGTTCCAAGACCCCGCCCTGCTCCGGGGGGGTTTGGTAATGGCGCAAAAGTTTTTGAGCTTTTGAAGTCGAAGTTCTTTTGATATTTTTTTACTTAACTTTTTCCTCCTCACAACTATTGGTTTGTTGCTTGTCATGATTAACGGCCCACATCAACAGGGCTGAATCGTTGACAGTAGGACTGGTGGTTTAGTTAAGAATGTCATACGGAAACCGACCTGGATAGCAAGGCTAAGACCATCTTGTCCTGTGTATTAATGAATATTAGTTTGTTATATTAAACGCCTTTTGTTATAATAAATGCCTTTTAGGATAATTATATTTTTGTTGTTTCTTTTCACTGTTCATTTTGAACTGACTGAATGGTATATTTTTTTTACTTTATTTCACTTAGTAAGACCTACTAAGTCAGTGGCAATGGCAATAGCCAAGTATTGCATCCATTTAATCCAGTATGCCTGGAATCTGCTTACAACTTTAAGGAAAAGGTCATGGTCATTTAAGACAATAGTTCTCAAACTTTCACATCAAAACTTCACCCAAACTGACAAAAATTAGACCATATACCCCCATTTCATAAGATATTTGCTTTTAGATGTTTTATTACAGAAATGTATGACACCCATGACCATCTATCGTTCTGTTACTTATGGATGGAATAATAGTGAAAATAAATAAAGGGGGGGGGGGGGGGGGGTTGTCACTGGGTTGTATGCACTCTGCCATCTGTCATTCTCAGTGGACTGACAGAGACTGACAGCTGAAATGGTTTGGGAGTGGTTCATGTAAATGAGGAGCTATTGTTCACTCCCCCCTTACCTGGCTGCCTCAGGTGTTGTCCACTCCCCCCTTACCTGGCTGCCTCAGGTCCACTCCCCCCTTACCTGGCTGCCTCAGGTGTCCACTCCCCCCTTACCTGGCTGCCTCAGGTGTGACCACTCCCCCCTTACCTGGCTGCCTCAGGTGTGACCACTCCCCCCTTACCTGGCTGCCTCAGGTGTGAAAAACACTCCCCCCTTACCTGGCTGCCTCAGGTATGAAAAACTTCTCCAACTTTGAAGGCAGATGTCTCAGCTTCTTGCTTTTCAGAGTGTGAACATTCAAATTCAAATGATCTCCTTCAATTTTTTTCTGATTATAATGTGTGACACATCATTTAAAAGCTTACAGTCTGCAGTTTCAGAATCTGTAAAAAACTGAAAAATGACCTCAGCCTACTTGTGGGTCGAAACGCCAGGAGCTGTCACATATGCCTCCGCCAACAAGTGAGCAGTCGACATGCATGTCTGTCCAGACTTTGATGTTTCAGCCAAATGTGAAGACATTTGGTCAATTTGATATGGCGTTAACAAGCTTGAAAATGGCAATCGTGAGGTCACAGTTGACCTTTGCCCACCAAAATGTAATCAGTTCATCCTTGAGTTCAAGTGGACGTTTGAGGCAAATTAAATGAAATTCCGTCAAGGCATTCCTGAGATCTCACATTAACGAACGTGAAACGAGCGGTCGTGATGTCACAGTTACCTTGAACTTTGACCACCAAAATCTAATCAGTTCATCCTTGAGTCCAAGTGGACGTTTGAGGAAAATTAGAAGAAATTCCGTGAAGGCGTTCTTGAGATATGGCATTAACAAGGTTGGAAATGGCATCCGTGAGGTCACAG